>NW_005841972.1:207735-218592 GCF_000455745.1 Alligator sinensis
CCAGAGAAGAGGGAAAAACATAAAAGACAAAATAAAAGGAGGAGGCACTGCCATTTATTCCCAGGGGAATCCAGGAAGAAGACGAGGACGAGGAGAACACCAAAGGCACTGAGGAGTTGGCTCCACTGAAGAGAGCTGAAGAGGCACAGGTCACAGCTGAGGATCTGAAAGGGGCAGAAGGGGGAATGGAGTGGCAGAGGGATAGAAGCAAATGCAAAACAGAAGTGGACAATGATGAGGTGAGGAAAAAAGGGAAGGAAAAAACTGGGGAAGAGGAGGTCCAACAAATGTGGGAGGAGCCATCCCTGGCTGTGGAGTGCACGTCATTGGGCCCTGTAGTGTTGTCCCTCCAAAGCCCTGAACATCCTGTATACGTGTTTGAAACCCAGGCCTTCTGGTTGGAACAGTTCCTCAAGGAAGCAGATATAGAGCGCATCCACACGTTCAGGCACATGTACTTGCAGCAGCTTAAATAGCAGCAGCACAAATTTTGCTGGAGATTTGTGCCTTGGCCTGAACATGCACTTTTGTATGGGGCAAATTGTGCCACTTGGGAAAAACTGACCCTGCTCAGCTGCTTCCAGATCTTCAGTCAGGGGGAGCTAGAAACTCTGCCCTGGCAAGCAGCTCGGGGATACTTGCTCTCAAGAGATTCTGGTATCTGGGGACACTAGCCCCTTGCTATGGAGTGCTGAAGCAGCCCTGACCTAGAGTGGCCCCTGAACCCTCTACCCACTGCAGCAGTCTGGCTGTGACCTGCTGCCACCTGTGACAGCATGTAGCCTCATGGCTGCGTGCCTGCCAGGCCTGGACGGGGACTGTATGGCCTCCTGCGCTGTGGTATAGGTGCTGCAGCAGAGCCCCCTGCACTTCTGGGCCAGCTGCCAGTGGGCCATGTCTGCACAGTTGGCCTGTGGGCAGCACTGCTGTCATGTCTTCTGGTGCCCCCGCCCTGCCATCTGGGCAGCTATCACTCAGAAGATGTGCTTGTTGCAGTGGGCTGCTTTGAACTGTCAAAAGGTGTCCTCCTGGCCCCAAATGGCCAGATCAGCCACGTCATCTGCCCTCCAGCTGGGTCCCCAGTGATGGCCCTGGGCAAGCTCCTCTACCTGGGTCTTGCCACTTGTCTCACCAGCAGAGATCCCGGTGTTCCGTTTTAAAAATTGCAAATTCTCTGATAAAAGAACCCAAATTATCTCATTAAAATACCCAAAATCCATGTTCTTCTGTGATTAAAATAAAGCACCACTATATAAAAAGAGATCAGTTGGGCAATGTTTTATTGATATAATTACAATTTTAAAGTAATCTGGAATCCTACCAGTGCCACTATCATCATAATAAAAATTCTAAATATCTATACACTTTGGCATTTGATTTTGGTTTTTTTAATATAGAAAAATCAGAGATGCTCCTGCCCCCTTCACTCACCAGGATGTGGATCACTGAGCAACACTGCCCTGCCCCCTCCCCCTCAGTGCCCCTCACTCCTGACCCGCAGCCCCTGCCTGCCCCCACTTGAGAGGGGTGAGTCCAGCACCCACCCTCTGCACAATGCACAGCCCACCCTACAGCAGCAATAGTCATCAGGCACTCAGGCCCCAGCTGCCTCAGACCCAGTGCCACCTGTGCCACATGTCATGGGCCCAGCCCAGGGCTGTGTGCTTTTGAGCAGCACTGGGCCACTCTAGCTGTCATTCAGAGTCCTAGCACTGCACGCAAGGGACATGTGCTGGGCCAGGCCAGGTCCTGCCTCCATGGAGCTGGCCTGGCCCAACAGTGCATGGTACACTTGGAGGCAGGACCCGGCCCGGCCCAACATGTGGCCCCTGCATGTGCTGTTGGGACGCCAGGTGACAGCCAGAGTGGGCCTGGGGCTGCCTGAAGGCGCACGACCCTCAGCCAGGCCGGAGACATACGGCACAGGCAGTGCTGGGTCTGAGGCGGCAGGGGCTCTCTGCACTGCAGGGAGGATCTCTGCCAGCAGCAGGCCCTGAGCACCCAACAGCCACTGCTGCTGTGGCGGGGCTGTGCACTCACCTGGGGTGGGCAGGGGACCCACCCTTCCTGAGCAGCCCTGCCACACACCCTCATGGAGTCCTCCCACACCCACTCATGCCCCCCACCCCCACATCCCTACATACCTAGGATGGCGCCTGGGTCTGGGTCACTGCTGAAGCCTTGCCCTGCTCCTATTTGCCCCAGCATGCTAAGGCAGCTAGAGCATGTTACAGGAGTGTGCACTATACTGCTTTTTTCCCGGCAGGTTTTTTTTTGATACCACAATTTGCAAATATGCAGCATGGGGAACATTTTTTTGTGCCCAGCGTGCCTCTTGCAGTGTCTCAAACTGCTTTAAGAAGCCGCAAGAGGCACGTGCACGCTTATCTGGATGTGTCCATAGAGAGCTTTTGGCAAGCCATGCAGATGAAAGCAGAAGGAAAGGAGACTTATCTGGCAAAGCAATGGGCAGACACTGTGTTTGGAAGAATGTGACATTCCCCACAGCCAAGGCTGACAGGTATAAAAATCACTGACTTGGGGATCCCCAGTCTGGTTGGGCAAAAATGACAGTAGGGCAACAAGTTTGTTTAAAAACCTTTAAATGAGGTTGGTGAAACATCAAGACCTCATGTGCAGTTAGCTGCTTTGGGCAATGTGGGAGGCCCAAAAATTTTATGAAAAGCTCTATAGAGAGTGAGTGAATATAGATAATGTCATCATTTCACAAAGGAGCTAGAAAGCTAAGTGAGAAAGACAGAATGGAGGTGACCCAGAGCCTGAAGAACAGTTAAAAGATAACAACACTGGGATGGGATGGCTTTCCCTTTGAGTTTTATATGGCTTTTTGGGACTTAGTGGAGTTCAATGTAGTCAAGAGCATTTCAAGAATACCTTGAGAACAGGAGGAAGGGGAGAGGAGTTCAGCCTGGGGACAGTGATTATCCTATACAAGAGCAGAAGGCCAAGTGAAAAACTTGTCATGTTGCTGATCACGTTGGCACTTGATCATGTTGCTACATACTAACCCTAAACTGCTTGCCAAAATGTTAGCAATGTGAATGACAAGCGTTGCCTGATATGATCAATCCAGATCAGATGCATGCCATACCCGGATGTCATGTAACAGACTCACTGATAGCCACTAGAGACGCACATGGCAGTTACAAAGTTGAATCAGAATCTTAAAAAGGCCTATGATAGGTTAACCCAGGCATTTTTGTTTTCTGTATGGCAAACGATGGGATTTCTAGAACAATTTATAGGCTGTATTTGGGGTTTGTATATGGGGGATAAGAGCAGTATCCTCTGTACCCTCTTCAGTATGGAGTGCAACAGGGGTGGCCCTTTGACCCTGACACTACTATGTGCACTGTGCAACTACTGGTGCAGTGGCTGTAGAAATCTAGTTATCAGCAGGTTCATGTGTCTGGGGGAGATGGTAGGGAAGCAAAATGTGTGCTACTTATGGACAACATTAACATGGTGGTAAGGGACAAAGTCTTACTGCAGAGAGTGTTAAGGCACACAGGGGTAATACAGAGAGACAGTGAGCACATGCCTGAACAAGAAGAAGGGGACATGCATGTTGATGGGATGAATGGGCTAGGGGTGGCAGTTACCAGCATGGAGGTGAAGGGACTTCGAATACCCTTTGACGTGGGACTTAGAGGAGATAAGGCATGGCAAATGGCTGGCTAAAGTACTGCAGATCCTGGGCTCATGGACAAGTGAGGGCCGTGAAGGCAATTTAGTTTTCTATAATACTACACATGGGGCTGGTCTTTCCACGATCATGGAGGCAAGCAGGTTGATTATAGACAGCATTGTATACTTTCTCTGGAAGCCCAAAAGCAAAAGCCTAGCTTGGACCAAAGTGTACAAGATGAGAGAACTCAGGGGATAAGAACTACCAGATGTATACTGTTTGTTTATGTGAAGCTGGTGAGCACATGCTGCCAGGTAGTGTGGCTGGGGAGATGAAGATCAGGCTTTTTGCATGGTGCTTTGCTGGAACTATGTTGCAGAAGTGGAAGATATACAGGGGATCTGTTTCATGCCCATAGGTGTGGTGTGCTCCACCTTTGTTCAGAAGGATGGAGGCCTTTTTTGATGAAGTATAGGCTAAAGGAAATGGAGGTGGGGGTCTTAATGGACCACAAAAAAGATGATCAGGAAGGTGAGGGTAGGGGATGTGTTAGCACTAGTGCAACATCGGTCATATGAACTCTCCAAGCAGGTGTGGATTGGTATCACCGAGAAGACAATGGCAGAAGATCACTTTGACCTGAACTGTCTCACAATGTGACAGATTCTATTAGTCTGGGTGATTCAGCATGTGCAGTACCTCTAGACGACCCTTTGGTGTCTAAGGGAGCCGGGTGAACAGGAAGAGACCAAGACATACCTGTTTTTGTGATATGCCTTTGTAAAAGAGATATGGGACAAGGCCATATGACTAATCCAGCGAGTGGCCAGGGGACAATGGTTGACCAAAGACAGTATTGTCCAGCATCTTACCTAAAAATGTTAAGGTTACAATGAATCTATCGAATCTAGCCAAACTAGATAGAAAGAGCTTTGAGGGACTCCTGAACCACAAGTTAACTGTGACAGATGCTACCATCAGATCTGTCCCCTAACACTCTGAAAGAGATCCCTTGCCAAACCTCCTATTGTAGAAGTCTGGAATGCCATCCAGGAAACCCAGAACAAGTCTAGTGGACCGAATGGCACAGTTGTTGAAATTTTCAAGGTTGCCAGCAAGAAATTGGTACTGACACTCCACAAATGTTATTCTTTGAATTTGGAACAATGAGGAGATCCCTGGGGACCTGGGGAATGTTAACATCATGACCAGGGATCTAGGTTTCCTGTTTACTGCAGAAAAACACGGATTTTTCCCCTTTAAAGCACATTTCCCCCTTTAAGGTGGGAAAAGACGGGTTCCCCCTTTGAGGTGGGAAAAGACGGGTTTCCCCTTTCACAAACAGCTCTCTGCAGGTTGGCAGAGTTCCAGTCTGCAGGAGCTACTTGCCAAAGTGCAGGAAACCCTAAGCCCTGTCCGGAGGAGGCAGGGCCTGAGAATCTGAATCAGCCAGATTAACTTTCCCTCCTGTGGCCTTTGGAGTAAGTAGGGCTTTTTGGGGGTGGGTCCAGGGGTTTGAGGGCAGCTGGGGGCCCCGTCCAGAAGGACTGGGGGTGGGGAGGCTTTGGGTTGAGTGAAGGTTATGCTGCCGGCGGGAGTGGGGGGGAGGTCGCTGGGGCCTGCAAGAAGAGCTGGCAGGGTGGGCAGGCGGCATGGCAGGAGTGTGTGGGTGGCAATCACCCTGTGACTCACTATGGGCCGAGGCTGGGGTGGGTGCGGGCTGTCTCGTTCTGCTCTGGCTCATCCCAGTTGGGCTGGGATGCTGGCCGGCTGGGGTGGCAGTGGCAGCAGCTCAGTGCAGGAGGGAGCGTGCACTGTGCCCTTGGGGCAGAAGGCGCTGTCCAGCCAGGGTGGTGCCCAGGGCTGAGGTGGGGCACTGGGGGTGAGCAGTTCCCATCTGCTGTGCTGGTGGCCACTGCCCCACTGCTTACTGCACTGCCGCAGTCCATCCCGCTGGCCTGTAGCTGCAGTGGCTGCTGGCAGCTCTGCTGGGGCTAGCTCTGGAGGTGGTGACTTGGGGTTCACTGTGCTGCAGGGTGCAGGGGGGGAGGGAAGGGGAGGACAGGATGGCTAGCCCACTTGCTGCCCTGCTTGGCCTGGGGCCTTGCTAGCCCTGGGGGGCTCCTGGTTCCAAGAACCACTCGTGTGGGTTGTGATGGGCCGGTGGGGGAGGTTGCAAGGGGGCAGCAGGGTCTGTGTGTGTGTGAGTGATGGGCTGTGGGTGGCGGGGCTGTGTAAGAGAGAGAGAGATGGTGGGGGGTGGGGATGCCCCAGGTAGCAGTGGCCTCCAGAGCCAGGCTTGGATCCCCCATGGGCTGCTAAAGCAGCCTGGGAAGGGGCAGGCTGGCCTGGAAGGGAAGGGACTTGCCCAGCCAGAGGCAGGCCCAGCCCAGTCCCTGAGCCCCAGTCAAGGGTTTCCCAGGAAGAGAATGGGGGCTGCTGGGACCTGGGCACAGGTGCGGAGAGCAGAACAATGGCGGCTAGCACTGCTCAGAGCCACAAAGCAGCAGGCGGGACCAGCCACAGCTGGATCCGTAGCTTGGTGCAGCGGGGGAATTGCTGCTGGGAGGTAGTGAGTGGGGGGCAGGAAGGAATTGAAGATAGGGAGTGAGGGGCACTGGCAGGGCTGTGGGGGCTCTGGGTTAGGAGTAAGGGGCAAAGGCATGAGTAGGAGCAGGGTACAGGCACATCAGTGCTGCTCAGTGCTACGGGGCAGCTCTGGAAATAGCCACAGCTGGACCTGCATTCTGGTGAGCGAAGGGGGCAGGGAGAGCTCTGATTTTCTATGGTAAATAAACCAAAATCACACACCACAATATATAGCTATTTAGAATGTATTTTATTATAATGATTGAGGCACTGGTAGGCTTCCAAATTGCTTTAAAATTGTAAATCTATCAATAAAACACTGTGTTCCTGATACTGATTGTGACAAAAAGGGGCAAACTCTCAAGGCCCAGTTTCAGTACTGGTCTGCTCCATTTTCCTATGGGCAAACCACCCGCCTCATTCGCCCACCATGCCTTGTTGTTAAATAATTATGCTGTTAATTAGGCGGGAGGCTGCCCTTCGAGGGCCCTGATGTCCAAGGGAGATAAGTACACGCTCCGAGTTTCCCTTTACATGTCCCATGACTCACAGATGACATACGGTTTGTTACATCTCCAGCTTAAGGCCAGGCCAAACTTGATAGTTAGGCCTTAGCATACTACCCTATACAGGGCCACACACATACCACCCCCCTCTCACTGGGCCCTCTACCACTCCACCCTCTCTCACCTGGCCTCTTACACTCATGCCTCTCTCTGGGCCTCATTCACCCCTGAGTGACCCCACAGGGCCATCAGGCTTGAATGTGCACGCCTCAGCCAGCCCTGGCGCCTTTTCGGTCTCTCCCACGACCCTCATATGAGTGGTGGCTGGGTGATTAACTAAACTCTGGGCCGATTTTGCCCCTCACTGAGCTACTCTTGGGCTAACACTTCTGCCCCTACACTGGGGCCGGGGTCTTACACCCCTGCATGCTCAGGTACTCCTCTGTGAGAGTGCCTGGCTCCAGCTTCTGGGTCTCACACCTGTATGGGCTCAGGTGCATGCCTGGGCCCTCTATGCCCACCAATAACCCACCAGATGGTTGGGGCTGGGGTTAAGGCACCCCTACCCACTTTTCACTGGGGAGGTAACTGGCCTGGCATTTCTTGGGGACTCCCTCACCACAAGGAGTCTCACCAGGCCACCCTTCCCTGGCAGGGTGCAGTTTCAGGTCATGCCCAGGACCACGGAGCCTCCTCCTTCCCCATAGCCCCAACCTTACCTCTGAGCTGTTCCAGGAGCAGTAGTTCAGCTGGGTGATGTTAGTCCCTCAGTGGCAGGCAGTAAACTGCCTCCCCAGCCCTGAGAGCTGGACTCTAAAATGGCCACCCTAAATCAACCACCTGCTGGCTGCCTGCTCCAGCCCATAAAGTGATGGAGCACCGAAGCTGTGCATCACACCGATATACAGTACTCTTTTATTTTCATCATGGAAAAATGCAGATTCGGGGGGTTTTAGAGAATGTGGGGTTTTTATCAGAGAATTTTTTATTTTTAAACAGAGAAAACCAGGATCTCAGATTATGACTGTCTTCAAGAAAGGAGATAAATCTCTCTGTGTGGGACCTACTGAGGTAGTTCCCCCCTTTCCACAGCAGGGAAAATTCTCACCCACATCCTCCTGAACCATCCTCTCTCCCTCTTGCCGAGGAAGTCCTGCCAGAATCTCAGTGTAGCTTCAGATCATCTTGCAGTGTAACTGACATGATTTTTACTGCCAACCAGGTCCAAGAAAAGAGTTGAGAACAACATCAGGACCTGGATATGGCCTTCATTGTGCTTAGTAAGGCCACTGACTTAATCAATCATGAAGCTTTGTGGAAAGTACGGATGAGATTCAGCTGCCCTGAAAAACACATCAAGGCCCTGAGGCTTTTCCATGACCAGATGACTGCAACTTCTTTGTAGTGGACTGAAGGCAGATCCATTTGTCATCCAAACAGGGATCAAGCAAGGATGCGTCATCACCCCAATTCTGTTCCCCCCCCTTTTTTTTTTTTGACAGTCATCCTCATTCGCATTAAGGACCAGCTGCCTGCTCAAGCAGAATCATCCCTAATTAAACCATCCTAGCCAAGTGTTTGTCTAACCTGCTCTTGAAAACGTGTAAGAACGGAGATTCCCCAACTTCTCTAGGTAGCTCATTTCAATCCTCTCTATAAATCACTCTTCATGTATTTGAAGACTGCTATCAAAACCTCACTCAGTCTTCTCTTTTGCAGACTAAATAATCCTGGTACTTTTAGCCTTTCCTTATAAATCCTGCATCCCAGGCCCCTCATCACTTTTTGCTCTGTGCTGGACTCCTTCCAAACTGTCCACCTCCTCCTTCAAGTGGCGGGAGTCCAAAACTGGACACAGTACCCCAGGTGAGGCCTCAACCACTGCTGAATAGAGCAGAAGAATCACTTCCCTTTATTAGATGGGAGAAAAAGTGGACAAGCTCTCATATGGTTCAAAAGGTAGGCCCAAAAGCACTTTAAGAACTAAATTCATATGCCACTGATTAATCAAATTTCTCACCAGAGAACTTAAAGAAGATTTCAGAACTGTGAAAGAGAAAGAAATGACTTTGTCTTTCACAGCTGAGTATTGGGCAAGATGGCAGGTAGGTATATTTTGACTAGACTCAGAGATATGTCACTGAAGTCTTCCTCCGCTACTCTGGGGGCTACTGCCTTATGCAGCAATGAGAAGGATATCCAGCTACAGTCACCAAATTCTAGCAGGCTTGATTCTAGGGTATTTGATTCTAATAATTCCTCCTATTCTGTAGACAAAGAAATTGATGACAAAGGAGTGGGGGCTGACGCTGGAGATACTGATGAAGACGTATCATCTTTTTTAAAACTCTCCAACTGGCTGTCATGCCCACAATCAATACAGTCACTCAGGCATAACTAGAAAAAGGTCCTGGACCTAGCAGGCTGGATACTACAGCCCCTGCAAAGGGAAACCTGCAGACTAAGCTGTTTCACAAAAGGAATTACTGGATTCACATTGGAAAGCAAAGAGAATGCGAGGGAAATGGCCTGAAAATACCAGTGTGACTTGTCAGAGTACTAATAGTTAATTGGATCAGATGAGTCCAAAGATAGCAGCACAGAACATCAAATGTCACTGATGGCTCCAATGCTGACAGCCCAGATGGACCTGGGGTTAGTGCTAGTAGGGTAACAGAGAATAATGGCAACTTCAGCTCCTAGAGGACGAGGAAGTCACCTTGGTGCCATGAAGTAGAGTAGCATCACAGCAAGAGTCCATGTTAGCAGGCAGGGCACTGTTAACTGTTCTTTGTTTTAGTGGAGCTAGCACTTATGAAGAACATGGTGCTAGAAAGACAGTTAATCGATGGCATCTTGTTGGCATGGCAGAGGGTAATGTCAAATGCTCCCTGTTAGCTCTTCTGGTGCCCCTGTGATGCTTCCAAGCTTGTGAGAAAGCACAATGACCCAAAGTCTCAGGGGTCAAACAGTGAAGAGGGGAGCAAGTAGCATCTTCTTTCTCAAGAGATTGCTTTGGGGAATTTTCTCTTTGTCCCCTAGTACTTTGTCTCACTGAAGGCTGACTTCACAGTATTGCCACTGCTGCAGATATTCTGGGCAGGAAGCTCACACACTTAGAATCTCTGCATCTGGTTGGATCTTGCAGCCCAAGGTCTAAGGCTGGAGACTTATTGAGATTTACTGAGCAGGTGAATTGAAAGCCCAATCTCTCTCTTCTTTCTCATTTGGGAAATGAAAAATTCACAGACTGAACACTTCCCTAGATTATGAGCCTCTAGTAAACAATTTAACATATTCAACATTGCTAGGTAAAGCACCATCCCAAAAGAGGAAATATATAAAGGCCTGGAGATCTTGAAGTGGTCATGCTGAATGCAGAAAATTGAGAGATAGTCTTTTTGGGGAAAAAGAAGCCTTCACCAGCTAGAAAACCAGGGGTCCAGAGGCCAACAAAAACTCCCCTTCTCTCTCCTCAATGACAGGAATGAATAAACAAGTTAAAACAGTAACAAAAACTTTAAAGAGCTCCCTCCCTCCCCCCCCAAAGCAAAACAAAACAAACCACACACATTAAAGGGATAAGAAAGGATTGTAAGAATAGCAAAAAAATTGCTTTGAGTGGTTGTGAGGAACTAGTGAGTGAGGCATGCAGTACACTTTAGGTTCTTAGAGCAGTGCAAGGAAAGGTGGACACATGTACAGCTGAGGCAACAAGCCTCCACTCATGTGTGTCTGGAAAATGCATAAGGACAAGCACTCAGAGGACAAGTAATGTTAAAAGCTGAGAGGATAATGATAAATGAGTAGTTCTCAAACTCTGAAATAGCTGTTTTTAAACACCTTTTACCATGTCATGAATTCATCAGCTGATCGCCTCACTGCAGAGGAGAACTGCTTTAATTTGGCTGAAGCACCAAATTCAACATAACATTAATAATATCCAAAGATAGGATGAAATCTGTTTCCTCAAGGAGGATTGGCAGCTTTTAGTATTCACAATGACACCAAGTTAAGTTGGTCAGAGAACTTCCCTTTACAATATTTCCACTTAAAAACTGTTTTTGATTGTATTAAGCTAGTATCTTTTGCTTTAAGAATCAAAGGCCACCG
>NW_005841972.1:218623-224521 GCF_000455745.1 Alligator sinensis
AGCAGGGTGCACGGTCCTCTTCCTAAGATATCTTGAGTACATTTTAACAACCCATGCAGCAGAAGATTGTTGTTCCATTGTTTTACCTGTGGCAGGTTAGGGCGATATGCCTTGTAGTTGTGTGAAATAATTCACTGTGTAGTTTTAGTAATAAGTTAGACAGAGATTTGTATGGAATGGTTTGGATACGGATGATCTTGCCTCACTCAGGAAGGAAGTTGGACTAGATGATCTCCAAAGGTCCCTTCAAGTTCTACTTTTCTATGATTCAATCCCCTTTTGAACTGCTTAAACTGTCAGTCTCCACAAGTGATCTGTTATTAGTAGTTCTATAGTACCTCTGTCTTTTTTAGTACACTTTCATCATCCTTCTACACAGAGAACTCATCATGGCTTAATCAAATTATTTTGTTCTCAAGTTGTTTCACTCTATTCTGTTTGCATATTAAAAATAGCCTGAAGGAGATACTAGTAATCTAATAAATCAGTGGTTTTCAACCTTTTTTCATTTGTGAACCCCTAAAAATTATTGAAAGGAGGTGCAGACCCCTTTGAATTGTAAGTGTGGATATTCACTTTTGATTGAACATAGTCATCTTCGATTGAACATAGTCAGCATACCACAGGTTGAAAACCACTGTAATAGATCATTGTTACTTGACAATTCACTGTTTTTATCTGACAACAATTACTGACTGCACATTTAGCAAGAAAAAGGCACAATTCAGGACATGTAGTTATGATATAGATGCGGACACCAGATAATAGCAAATGTCATTTAACATCAGTGATAATTTGGGGACTAGAATCAGGGCAAAGGAATAAGTATGGCCTAGCATCAATCAAATGTTTTGATGTCACAATTATTTCCTATGTAGCTATCTGACAGCTTCACAGTTTTTGATGCATTTATCCTCAGATACATTTTGATATAGGAAAGTCCTATTACCCTCATTTGCCACATGGGGACCAAAGCAGAGAGAGACTAAGAAGAAAATGTATACTACTTTCATGCTGCTCTTGAAGCTGCTGCTGGGGAATATGGTCCTACCCACTGGCTCCTGTTCTAGATGCACTAAATCCAGGAATAAGGCAGGAGAACTGCTATAGGGGCCTTATTTCTGGGTTTGGCACATGAAAAATAAAAATGGGTAGGCAGTCAGGATTGTGCTTCTTGGCAGCAGCCAGAAAGCACTGGGGAAACAGTACAGACATACCTTAAGTGACTTGCTCAGGGCTACACAGGCAATGTATGGCAGAGGAGCAAGGACTTGAGCCTACATCTCCTAAGTCCTCTGCTAGTATCCCAGCTACTGGGCCATCCTTATTCTTGTGAGCTATTATGCAACTAGACATCACTAAACTTGGAAATCACATAATTGAATGTAGAAATCACACCTAAGTGTGAAAATGTTTACATGGCCCTTATTTTAGAAAGCTGTGATTAGCCATGTTAGTCTGAAGTTGAGTAGAAGGCAGGGTAGATTTGAACCTTATAGACTAACTAAGCTAGATAGATATGCACATGTATATATACCTACATGCCAAAATAGATATATATATTAGAGGTGCACCAATATATCGGTCCATATCGTATCGGCACCAATAAAAGGAAAATTGACATTAATGGCAATGGCTTTTTTTGGCTGATGTGGCCAATAATGTCATCAATAAATGCTGAGTGCATGGGTGCAGCTGCAGCATTCGCACATCCAGGAGTGCAGCCCAGCAGTGTGGAGAGCAGTGTCCAGCAGGTAAGTCTGTTGTGGGGAAGGGAAGGGGCATGGGGGTGCAGATTGCACAGTTGCGGCAGGACAGAGCTGTGAGCAGCTTGTCCAGGAGGTGCAGTGGGAGGCGATCCCACTGCTGTGCGCACCCCTGGGGAAGGCATGGGGGGAACATGCCCCCTGGATATGTGTTTGGGGTGAGGGTAGATTGGTGCTGTGGGCTGGGGCTGCAGGTGGTGTTGGGGTTCTTCCCAGTGGGGGGTGAGGTTGAGCCGGGGCTGTGCTCGGGGCGGGTGGCGGAGGCACTGGGAAGTGGGGGGAATGGGGGGACCCTCACCCTGGGCTGCCGCTGCCTATCCTAAGTGCAGCCCTGGCCCAACCCCCCACTGGGAAGAGCTCAGTATCACCCCCAGCCCAAGTCCACAGTGGCAGCCTGCCCTTGCCCTGCGGACAGATCCAAGGGGCACATGCCCCCCATGCCTGTGCACATAGCAGTGAAAGCCATGCCTCCCTCCTCGTGCTGCCTGGATGAGCCATTTGTGGCTCTGGCCTGCCCCAGCTGGGCAGTGCCTACCTCTGCCCCAGCCCCACTCCCTCTCTCACTGTGGAGACTTTGATCTACTCCCCCTCCCACACCTCTTTCCCCAACAGACTTACCATCCGGATGCTGCTCTCCAAGCTGCCAGGCTTGCATGTCAGCAATCGGATTGCTATTGGCTGATATGACTTGTTAATAATTGGCCACCGGTTTCGACCCAAAAAATCTTTATTGGTGCACCCCTAATATATATCTACCTACTTTGGTTAGTTTATAAGACTAGGAACAGAAATTACACATAAATAAGTATAAACAATCAGAAACCAGTTTAAATCTGTAACACAACAGAAGTTCAGTGCATATAAACCACTTGCAAAATGGCTGAAACCAGTTTAAGATAAACTGGATGAATGTAGTATCAGACTTAACTGATTTAGGTTAAATCAGTTTATTGAACTTCTGTCCCAGATTCCCCTACAGATTCAAGTTAACCTGCAGTCCCCCACCATCCCAGGATGCTTTGCACCTCCCCCGCAAACCCCTCCCTTGCAGGGTAGGTGGGCTAGTGTTGACCCAAGCTGTCTGCTCCAACCGAGCTGGGAGGTGCAATCCAGTGCCCCTTGACTTCCACCCTGGCCCACTGCAGGCATGCAGCTCCATTTCTAAAATCAAAAGTGAACGCCTGTTTACTTGCTTATAGATTCAATCTATACAGCCTAGCACATGTGAAGACTGAATAGATTCAGCCTAGGTCTTTTTGACTGTCTGTACTTAGCCTAAATGTGCAAATCTACCCTGCCTTAGTATGGAACTCAGCCATCCAAAAGGACCGTGTTTGTCATGACAACACTGGGCCCCTTCAGATGACAAGATTAATAAAATACAGCAGTGGGTCAAAGCCTTGCCTCTACTCCCTTTGATTCATGCCTGTGGGGAAACAGCTCAAAAACAATTGATGTCTAACAAACCTACCTTTAGTGTAGGCCTGATAGTTGCTGGTTGCCATTAGAAAATGTGACAGAAATTCCTACCAGTCATTGTGCTGATACAGAGTTTGACTATGTCACAAATGTTCCCAAAACACTGCACCTGCACATGAAATGGTAAATCGACATAGCTAAAATGAAAAATAAATTGGTCTTGTGCCTAATATATAAAATATCAGCTACTTAACAGGGGATATGCCTACACAAAAAATTGAACCTAATAATCCAGGGTCTCTGCCAACAGACAAAGCCAGCGTGCTATTTTCAAAACTGTATCTACAGTCAAATCCCAGAAACAAGGAACATATATGTTATATCCTATTTCATCCGTTTCATGCTAAGCCCATTCCCAAGAAAAAGGTTACTTACACACTGCTGTCTGTCAGTGACATAGTGTCCGCATCACTTGACATGCTCTGCTGCTCACTGTCATTGGCACTGGTGGCTGGTGCTAAAGCATACCCTGTGTTGACATAGTAAGGGTTAACTGGTTCTCTCCATGGTCCATGCCTGGAAAAAATAAAATAAAATTCAGATCATACCATCTTGTACCTTGCAGTCACCACAGGTTCTAAGCAAGTGAGCCTGAACTGGCAAGAATTGGTTACTGTCTGTTTTAGAGGTTTCCTTCATGGTCAATTCAATAAAGGATTTCCTGGTTAGGATGGCAGAGAAAGCAATGAAGGCTCAACTTCAAAGATCATAAGCTAATAAACAGAAACAAGCACAAACGTGATGGAATATTTACAAAACATCACAACACTAGGCTAGAAAGGTGTTGTCTTATAATATAGATATTTACCACAAGAGTTTGTTTATTTGATGTATATGCTACCCTTCCCATCAAAAGCTAGGGTAGTTTAAAGTAAGAGACAAAATAGTTTATAATTAGAGGTCTACTTAAATCACGGTTCTGTGGATTTTGCAGAAAATGTGAAATATGGGATTGTCTGTGATAACCAGGAAATATGGGATTGTCCACAAAATCAACTTAAAAAAATGAAATGCGTATTATTCACATAATACGCTGTTTAAGAATGTCCCAATGCTTACCACAATACAAAGACAATATAACTATATAACTAGTCATAGATCACATGACTGAGTTACTGTCTACTTGTTCAGTATGGTAGAATAACATGTTTCAGCCCCATCTTAAATGCAACAGTTTGAAGCATGAAGATGACTGAAAATAAATTTTAGAAAGCTAAATACATTTCAGCTGGTAATAATTCCTTACAGGAACCTCACATTCAGATAGTGGTAAATTGTTTTGTTCAATCTTGCAACGTACCTCTGGATGGATCAAGAAAGTGAAAGACTTCTACAGAGGCTGAGGTCAATAAACAAACAACAATGTCCTTGATATTTAAAAGAATCACTGAAAGCAATTTAACAAGAAGAGAAGCTACATTTGAGCTACTGGAGGCATTCACTACTGCCAACATACCTTTGGAAAAATTGATAACCTAAAACTAAGGGAGTATTTCAGCAAGTACATACCAAATGCTGGGAGTTTCCCACATGCAAACAAACTTAGCCAGGATTATCTACCAGAAGTAACTGCTTTGCATGTTCAGTCTACAAAATCTTCATTGACAGAATATGATTCATTTTTAGTTGTAGCAGACGAATCAACAGTTGCAGAAGACAACTATGTACTCCGCGTTTTAATTGTACCTGGGAGCTGGAAAGACTGCAACCGTGTTTGTTTTTCAAACAGAGCTGGTTCAACTCAAGTCTGTAAATTTTTTAACTGTCGCACAAGCTGTACTGAAGGCTGTTGTAAAGTATGGCTTAGAATTTAACAAGATCTCAGCATTTTTTATACTTCTCATATACATGCTATGTATATGTGCAAAGTATTCTCTGATGCGTTCCATGGAATGATGTCCAATGCAATTCATGTTACCTGCAATGCACACATCCTTTCTTTAGTAAGTCATAGCTGATGCACATGTTTTCTTGATGTGCATATCCTGGTTTCTTCTTCTAAAAATCATTCAAACACTGTCCAGCCTGTAAGCTTCAATACAGGGAGTCCATCACCAATCAAAGTGAGGATCTAAATGCGACTATGTCACTTTCACCAGAACCGTGCTTACAAGGTGGAATTCATGGTTTAAAGCAGTTTGCTACCATGCAAAGAAGATTAAATACTACCAGCAATCTGTGTGTGACAAGTTTGAGAGCACACCCAGCACACGGTGTATGCTTAAATTACAGAGTCTTCTAAAACAGGGCAAAATTGAAGAGCAAGTTAAGTTTGTGGCTGAAAATGTGTTCATGGAAATTCTAAAGTGGTTTGAAAGTTGGCAGATTTTGATTCACAAAGCACTCCACAAACTGATGCGTTTGATAATTTGGCTCGAAGACAACTTTCAGATTGTCCAACTGAAAGGCAGTGTAGACAAGAACTGTTCCAGGCCACAGCTGAAAAGTTAAATCAGTTATAAGTATGATCAATCACTACTGTCTCGGACGGCCAGAGCCGACTCCAGTTACGTTACAAATTGGTCGTACGTTAGGGCGGGCTGGTGAATGGAGAGGCAGACACAACTTATCGGTTGCAAAAAACTTTACTCACGCCGCCTGCAATCACGACGCAGGTGGTCCGGTCGTCTGAACAACCACACGAGTTGTTCCA
>NW_005841972.1:230181-243056 GCF_000455745.1 Alligator sinensis
CCAGCTGGCAGGGCCCAAGCCAGTTAATCCGTCCGCAATTCGAAGCCGGCGGGGAAAGGGGTACGTCTGGGGTTGCGCTTGGCGACGGGAAGAAAGATCGATAGGTGATCAGTCTATCGATCGGCAGCCGCAAGTCAGATAACTTCAGAGGCACTCTGCAGTGTGCTCAAAGCTCTTCGACTTGGGCGGAAGTCGCGCGGAATTTCAAACAGCCAGCGAGCCAATTACTAGCCGCCACGTGTGAATAATTTAGCACTGGCCAATAGCGGGGCACAAATTTACATTCGAATAGCGGGAACTCTTTGCACCGTGCATTTCTGTGCTGCAAAGAAGAAATGCATCCTGCAAAAGAAACTGCAAATTGGCGGGAACTCTCTCCTACACGCGGGCTCTCAATTGCAGCAGAACACTCTGCCATGCAAAGGAGCTCTCATGTGGCCAGGAAATTCCATAGTGCCGAGGCACCAAAATCACTGGGTTGTGACAACTACCAACTCAATTTAAACAACTGGCTGACTACTTTTTTAGTGCTGTTTGCATTTTTGACCCAAATCAGGTACCTTTTCTGAGTTTTGACCCTAAGCTAATTAAATCAATCCCTGGATGGCAGAAAGAGCATGATAATGAATGTGCTACTTACATGAACTGTGTCAAAGAATGTCAGTTGCCTTTAAATGTAACTGAGTTTGGGGAATTTTTTGTGATTGGTTTCCACATCTCTACAACTTGGCAAAACTCTGCCTTACAATTCCAACCAATTCAGTGGATGCAGCACATGTGATCCCAGTGTATGGACAAGTCTTTACACCACAGAGACAGAGGATATCAGCTGCAACTGCTAGCGGATGTTGTTAGTGTTAACTAAAATGAATAATTTTTATTAAGGATAGCATAAATTAATATATTAGCAGTAATATTTAGATTTAGCGCCCCAAGGGATGACAAGGTCAAACAGTCACAAACTCCTTCAGGACCGTTTCAGGCTAGACATAAGGAAAAACTTCTTCACAGTCCGAGCCCCCCAAGGTCTGGAATAGACTGCCACCGGAGGTGGTTCAAGCACCTACTTTGAACACCTTCAAGAGAAATTTGGATGTTTATGTTGTTGGGATCCTATGACCCCTGCTGACTTCCTGCCCCTGGGGCAGGAGACTGGACTCAATGATCTTCTGAGGTCCCTTCCAGCCCTAATGTCTATGAAATCTATGAAATATGATAAATTATATGATAAAATTTACTTTCCATGGAATTTTTTATTAAATTATACTGTATATGCCTCTCTTGGTCTCTAGCATGGTATGGAAATCTGGGACTTGGGGGCTGCTTTAACAGAGATGGGAGGGCACTGATTTACAAGTAAAAAGACTTCATTCACATTTCTCTCTACTTTTTGCTTATAGACATCTGTCTATACATGTATTTTAACTCTATATTAGATGTACTGCTATTCAAATTAAATTATACCATGTTTTTCCCTCCAAATCCATCTTGGGATCTAAGGTTCAACTCTGAATGCCATCTAGCAGCAAATATTTTTTAAGTCTATGCCACAGGAAAATAACTTCCACTTGAAAAAGGAACTTTGCTTTTTTATAGGTTAAGTATGAGGAACACTGAATGTAACTGTAACCATGACCTGCTAGACTTAGGATGGGGAAACCAAAGTGAATTAACAGAAAACTGTAGATAACAATGTTAGAACTGATGAACAGTAAGAGGAGTTGGTTGTCTTGTTCTGCAGAACCACAAGGAGAAAGGAATCCAATCCATACATTAGTTAGGTGTTTAGAACCATCTTTTGCTCAGCAGAGCAAATCTTTTGAAAACAATTATTCGAGCAATGGTAATGCACCTTGTTCACTTAGAGTAGGCTGTTTTCCTTCAAAGTCAAATGACTTCAAAGTTAGAAATGTTCTATACTTGATTTTTATAGCCTAGCCAGCTTCAATCCGATACCCTAGGGATGAAGACTATGGCTCACTGATGTTACTTATAGTCACAGAGCTAAATCAAACTCCTTTTGGTATGGGTAGAAACAAAATATTTTTAAATTATATGAGCTAAAGTCACTTTTTAACACTGCCTTTTCCTAATGAACAGTGTGTTCTATTATGTGGTTCTAAAGATCTATTATTTATCTGTATGATCTATTATTTATCTTATCCCTAAGGTAGTGTCTTTATAGAATAGTTTTGGGGTATGAGAAGGCATGGAAGGAAGAATGAAGACGCTTGTGGGATACACAGATAAGTGTCCAGACAAAGTTGGCACTGATTTAAATTGGCTTAATAGGCTTGGATGTCTATCTGCTTTAGGTGTAAACTGCATTTAAATGGGTCTAAGTGTTATGTGTGTCCATACCCTGTGTGTTGAAACAGAATGAATGGGGCAACTGAACACGCCTCCAGAGTTTTATTGCTCCCCAAGAAGTAAACCATGCATAAAAGATACAGATTTAAAAAAAAATATTGTACTTATTGTGAAAATGACTTATTTTATTACTTGCTACAAGAGTGGCAAACTGGAGCATTTCCACTGTAACAGCGTTATTGACCCCCAAATTCCTCCAGACTATCCCTATGTATGAAGAAGCAATGCATAACCTGATGGGCATGAGAAAGAAATGAAAACATGTCTTTAATGGTCACTTTTCTATTAATATCTCTGAAAGTCAGTTCCAGACCCAGGGAAAGATTGTGCATTTCTGTTTCAACAAACAGGCAACTGTCACTATTTTTATTTAATGCTACATAATACAGTATAAGTGTTATCACTAAAAAATGATCTCCTGAATTGTCCAGAAGAAGACTCAGTGCCATCCTGGAGTTGTGCATCTTTTCTCCTCATCAATCTGCCATAAAAACACAAGCTTCCACATTGGTACTATTTATAGTACAGAAGAGGTCCAAGATTTCAGTCACAGTCAGAGTCAGAGTCTCTGCCTCTGCCTAGCAGTATAGAAACACCTCGGCTAGGGACAGACATTACACATAAACTGGTTTAAGTGATCTGAAACTGGTTAAACCTGTAACAGAACAGATATTCAGTGCATGTAAACCAGTTTCAAAATGGCTGAAACTGATTTGAGATAAACCTGGTTGAATGTAGTATCAGATTTAACTGATTTGGCTCAAACTGGCTTATACAATGTCTGTCCCAGACCCCTCCCTGGTTTAAGTTAAACCAGACTCCCCCAGCATCCCGGCATGCTCTCTGGGCTGGGCTCTCTGCTCCAGCCCAGACAGGCTAGGCCCGCCCCTCTGCTCCCCAGGCTGAGCAGGAACAGGGAGGGGCCTGAGCAGGGTCTAGCCAGGGAGGGGTTTAATATCCCTCTCTCTATCCCACTGACAGGGACCTAAGCTGGGTCTGTCAGGTGCTCCCCCCTTGCTGCAGCAGCAGCAGGACACCATAGCCCCTGAGGCAGAGGGGGGCAGGGGGGAGAGTTAGTTTCCCCTCTACTACCACTGGCAGCTGGGTTTGCCTGCCATCACCACCACGCTCACTCCCTGCTGTGGAATAGGCCCCCTGCTGTCCCCTCTGCTGGACACTGGAGGAAGGAGGAATAACTCCCATCCCTGCCCCACCTCCCCCAAGGGGCCCTGTTTAGCCATGCCCCCTCTCAGCTGCTGCAGCGGGAAGGGGCAGGGCCCTTGTTAGGGGCAGCAGCCCCTGTCAATGTCAGGGACCACAAGGCCATTCCTTTGGGGCCTGCCCGGCCTGGCCACAGCCGCCAATCAGTCTGCACTTGGGGCAGCATCCAGTGGAATAAGCCCCTCCTGCTGGGAGCGGGCTGGCCCCAAGCACAGACTGAGCAGGGAACCTGACTCCCTGCACACCCAGAGGCCCTGCAGGCAGCATCTGGCCCCACCCCCGGGCCACCCGGCCGCTGGAGTGGTGAGGGAGGAGCTACTGTGACTGGGGCAGCAGCTCTGTCCCTGTTTCCCCAAAAGTGAGCCTCTTCCTTGTGGGGGGCTGCGCTGCTGGATGGGCAGAGTTCCTGTGGAGCATGGTGGCACTTGGGGGCTTGCAGGGCTCTGGCCCTCTGGACACTGATGCTGCCACATACAGCCTGCTGCAGCTCTGCTGGCCTACTGCGCACTGCCCCTGCTGGCAAGAGGCTTGCGCTCCCTGACATTATGACAGAGGCTGCTGCCCATGAGTTACTGGTGCCTCCTGAATCTGGGGGCGCACCCACAGAAGCCGCCAACGGCAGCAGCCCTGTCGGGGGGACACCAGCCCTACCAACAGCATCAGTGTTGGCAATCAGGAGGGCACTGCCCCCGTTGTGGGGGGCATGTGCACCCCCATGCATCCCCTACCAGCCACCTATGGCCCTTTCCCCTCCTGCTGCAGAGGTTGGGCAGGGGCATGACCAGACAAGGCCCCTGGAGGGGGTGGGGGGAGGAGGGAGGGGGGTTATTCCTCCTCCCTCTGGCATCCAGCGGAGGGGACAGCAGGGGGCCTATTTTGTGGCAGGGAGCAAGCTTGGCAGTGATGGCAGCCAGACCTGGCTGCCAGTGGGGGGAGAAGGGTGACTGACTCTCCTCCCTGCCCCGTTGTGTCTCAGAGGCCATGGTACCCCGTTGCTGCTGCAGTGAGGGGGGAGTGCCTGGCAGACTTGGCTCCGGTCCTTGCTGGTGGGGCAGGGGAATTAAACCCCTCCCTGGCCAGTTCAGCCTGGACTGGCCACGGCCCCCCAGCATAGCTTCCCTACAGCCAAGGATGTGATCTAGACTAACCTGCAAAGGTTGAATCAATTCAGGCTCCGGCTTTGTGAATGTCTGTCCCTAGCTCTCAAGACAAGGTCTTTGCCTTGGTCCACACAAATTTAAATTAAGACAAATTCACAAGTCACAGTGCAGAAGATGAGACAAAGGTAAAACTGATATGAAGAGTCATAACATGGACTATTTATTGTGGATAGGTGGCAGGTTTCAAGTCTTTTATAGGATATGGACAGAATAAAATAATTTCAGTAATCCCTGCTTGCTGTTCACCTGTCTAGCTACTAAATACACAGTAAAGCTACTCTCAAACACAATGATGCTACCGCCCCACTATAATTATTGTCAGCAACCCAGTCAGTCTGGGTTGGTGTTGGTGCTCTACATAGCTCTGGCACTCATGTCAGCTCTTCTGTAGCATCCACTGCTATGCTGTTCTTTGACCCTCTAATGAAGTTCTGCTACAGTTTAGTCCTGATCACCAGGGATCCTGGTTTTCTCCGATTTAAAAAAATCCCCAATTTTTGGTTAAACGAAAGTTACCCCAAATCCACATTTTTCCATGACTTAAATGAAACACCACTAATATATAGATAGATATATAGTGCTGTTTCATTTTAACCATGGAAAAAATGTGGATTTGGGGTAACTTTCGTTTAACCAAAAATTGGGGATTTTTTTAAATCGGAGAAAACCAGGATCCCTGCTGATCACAGTGGACCTCCATTTAAATTCTGGGCCTCCTCTCCAAATAAAAATTTCACATCCTGTTAGGGGCTAATAAGATTTAAAAAAGAAAAAGAAAAAGTGTGCCAAAAGGGGCGGGGGGGGGGGGGGGGGGTGGTAATATATATATGTATGTATAAATAAGTGACTGCTATGTCCATATTTAGGTAGTTAAATAATTGGCCTCATTTTAAAAAATGCAATCTAAATTGCAGTTACACTTACAGAGCTATTTTGTGCTCCAATTAGTTAGGGACTATACAACGGTATAGTGCGCACACACAAAAGCACCAAGGAACACCTATGTTTGTAATCTTAGTTATCATACACTTTTCTTCTTCTATGTCACATGCCTTGTTTTTATTAAGGATAGCATAAATTAATATATTAGTAGTAATATTTAGATTTAGCGCCCCAAGGGATGACAAGGTCAGATAATCTCAGCCACAGTGGATCAATTTAAATACAGTGAAATGTAATTAATTATTTTGTTGCTCATGAAACACATGCTGGCTAATTCTAAAGTGTAATTTTTCATTTTCAAGGGCACATGCATGCAAAATCACAATGGATTTTGTTCCTGCTAATTAGTCATCTTAAAAGGTACTAACCTATTTCCTCCATAACACTAGTCATGCCAGTTGATGCTCAAAGCATGCAAGACTTGGCTGAGAAAGACAGAGATAATCAACCACAAAATGTTGCAGAACTATCTTCTCCTGTGGTAATGAACACATGTAGGAATGTAAAGCAAAATCTTTATTTTACTCATTCACAATAATACAATCAATTCTTATATAGGGAGCTCCGATTCTTTTAGTAAAAAAATTATGATTGAGCATATTTATCTGTAAAATCATACAACTCATATAGCAAGTCAGAGCATGTAGAATTTTTGCAATACAGTTTTTCTTCATTAAAATATCAAAAAAGTATTCTTCACTGTGTCTCAATATGGCATACAATAATACCTATAATGAAAAGTTGAAAATGGCTAAGTACTGAAAATCAGTTGTTATATCTTCTTAAACTGAAAAACTAGTGGCATTTTTTTGTAAAGGTGATTTAAATCACCTATTTAAGGCATGATTTAAATAGGTGGAAGGACTGGAAGAGGGCCAATGTCATACCTATCCACAAGAAGGGGAGGAGGGAGGACCCAGGTAACCATAGGCCAATCAGCCTAACTTCTATCCTAGGGAAAATCCTGGAAAAAATCATCAAAAAGTCTATCTGCAATAAGCTTGCAGAAGGTAGGATGCCGAATGACAGCCAGCAAGGCTTCATTGTTGGCAGGTCTTGCCTTACCAACCTCATCTCCTTTTATGACCAGGTAACTTGCCACCTGGACAAGAGAGAGGAGGTTGACATTGTATACCTTGACTTCCAAAAACCTGGTATCTGGTATCTCACAAGAGAAAATTGGAGGAGTATGGGCTTAAGTCCAGTACAGTCAGGTGGGTGGGAAACTGGCTGCGGGTTAGGACCCAGAGAGTCCTAATGAACAGATCTGTGTCGTCCTTGTGAGAAGTGGCCAGCAGTGTTCCACAGGTGTCAGTGCTTGGTCCAGTACTTTTCAACATCTTTATCAATGATTTGGATGTTGGGGTGAAGAGCTCACTGGCCAAATTTGTGGATGACACCAAGTTATGGGGAAGTGTGGTCATGCTTGAAGATAGGCTACAGATACAGGCAGACCTAGACAGGCTGGTAAGTTGGGCAGATCAGAAACAGACGAAGTTCAATGTCGAGAAATGTAAAGTGCTTCACCTGGGGATGAACAATTCCCTGCACACCTACAGGCTTGGCAGCACCAAACTGATCAGCAACACAAGTGAAAGGGACCTGGGGGTAATAATAGACCACAGTATGAATATCAGTGTGACGCTGTGGCCAGTAGGGAAAATAATACTCTGGCATGCATCAATCGATGCATCTCCAGCAAAACCAAGGAAGTGACTCTTCTGCTCTACTCAGCACTGGTGAGACCACAGCTGGAGTACTGCGTCCAGTTCTGAGCGCCTCACTTTAAGAAGGACATGGACAAGCTTGAGAGAGTCCAGAGAAGAGCCACCTGTATGATCAGAGACTTGCATGGCAAGCCATACAAGGAAAGACTGAGGACTCTTCAGCCTGAAAAAGAAAAGGCTGAAAGGGGACTTGGTAGTAGGGCTGTGTGAAGCTTTGGTAGCCAATTTGATTCACAGGAGATTCAGCCTGATTTGGTGGCCGAATCCCCAAATTGAATCGGGAAACCCATGAAAAGGTCTGAATCGATTCGGAGATTTGGCCATAGACGATACAGGCAGCAGTCTTCGATGACGCTAGACACAGCTGCCTCCAGCTGGTAAGTCTGTTGTGGTGGGCGGAGGGGGGAGGGGCAGTTCAACACCCCCACAGTGAGGGAAGGATTAGGGCTGGGGCTGGAACAAGCTGCCCAGCTGGGGCGGGGGGGTGCGGGACTCAGGGAGAGGGGCTCCCGCCACTGTGCGCTGCCACATGCCACCGGTCCAGGTGCTGCTCTTCTGGTGGTTCCTCTGGCGGCTCTCACCGCCAGTCCAGGAGTTCATGGGAGTGGGTGTGTGCCCCTGGATCTGTGTAGGGCGGGCTGGGCTGGGCTGCATTCCAGGAGGCAACCCCCAGCTGCCCAACTGGTGGGCTGCACTCCATGGGGTGGGTGGAGGCAGGGCTGTGTTTCGGGCTGCTAGCCCCAGCCACAGCCCAGAGCACAGCCCTGGCTCTCCCTGCCCCGCAGGCTTGCCACCCGGATCACAGCCCTGGCTCCACCCACCCCACAGGGCGCAGTGAAGCAGGGACTACGGGGGGCTGCAGCCACCCTAAAATTCCCCATAGCCCCTGCTACTGGCCCTACCCTGATCCAGGTGTATGCGCCTGCCCCCATGCCCTGCTGCTGCTCACCCAGCCGGGGCGGGGAGGGCAAAGCTGTGGTTTGTCCAGGAGGTGCGGGAAGCCGGGAATGGCTTCCGCCGCTGCGCACCGCTTGTCTGAGGTGACACCGTCCTGCAACTCCCTGCCCTGGCTGGATGAGCGGTGGAAGGGCATAGCCCCCCGCTCCCAGCACTTTCCACCTCCCGTCTGGAGCGCAATCCAGCCCAGTCAACCCCGCACAGATCTGGGGACATATGCCCAATCCCATGCCCTCCCGGACCAGCGGCAAGAGCCACTGGAGGAGCCACCAGAAGAGCAGCTTCTGGACTAGCAGCACACAGTGGCAGGAGCTCCCCTCCCTGAGTCCCACAGCCCCCTGCCCCGCCTGGGCAGCTTTTCCCAGCCCCAGCCCCAATCCCTCCCTCGCTGTGGGGGCACTGATCTGCCCCCCCACCCATGCCCTTTCCCTGCCCCCTCCACAACAGACTTACCAGCTGGAGGCAGCTGTGTCCAGTGTCGTTGAGGACTGCTGCCTGTATAGTCTATGGTGGAATCTCCAAATCGGCACCGAATCTCCGGATCCAAATTGGCCAAATCAAATCAGGACAGTGATTCAAATCGCTCAATCAAATCACTACCCCTCTGAATTGGCCAAATCTGAATCTGAAGCAAATACTTGGTGCTTCACATAGGCCTACTTGGTAGCAACTTTCTGTTACATTAGGGGAGTACATCAAAGGCTCAGTCAACAACTGTTCACCAGGGCAACCAGGAGTAATAGCCAGAAACTCCTGGAAGACCGTTTCACACTCAACATTAGGAAAAACTTCTTCAGTCAGGGTGTCCAGACTGTGAAATCAGCTTCCTCCAGAGGTGATGCAATTACCTACTCTGGAAATCTTCAAAAGGAGACTGGACGGTCACCTTGCTGGGATCACTTGACCCCAGTTGACCTTCCTGCTTGGTGCAGGGGGCTGGACCCGATGAACTTCCGAGGTCCCTTCCAGCCATACAGTCCCTAAATCTATGAATCTATTATTTAAATTAGTAAACTGGAAACTTCATTTTAAACAACCAATTTTAGCCTTGTTTTGTATTTTTGCAGTTGTTTTCCTAAAGAAAGGCTGATTCTTATTAGCTGATACATCCTGGTATCTTTTGCTGACCCAGAGAATACACTAGATATATGTATGTAAGCATTTATACATTTTATTATGAAATTAAAAAAAATAAAATAAATGTAACATTTTAATTATGTTATATGAAGGAAAGCCTATTTTTACTAGCAGATGGTTATTTTTTTATTTATGATTTGCATCAAGCTGTATTTTCACAGACAAAATGTGCAAAAGTATTTTAAAATTGTATATTAGTTAACTAAAACTACCTTAAATGTACTGTGTTCATAAGGGAAAAATTTTATTAAGATATATTTAAAACTAATTTATTAAACAAAAGTTAATGAGTTGAACTGATTATTTCTAGTCCTTTCAAATCCTTCTAGTTCTTAGAACTGATAGACCTCACCATCTTAAATTTCATCTGTATTCATAGATTGGAAAAGGAAAATAAACTTCCCTGCTTTTTCAAATGTCAATTATTATCTTACCTTTAATTTATCATTGAATAAACTAATTGAATAAACTGAATTTAAGAAAATATTCTTTCTGTGCTTCAATAGAAGAAGCTACTGCTACCAAAAACTGGACTTGCATTTCTAGTGGCTGACATTAGTTCAGTAGTTTGACTTTGCTACTGAAACTTTAAACATGCAGGCTTTTAACTGCTTGAATATTACTATTTATTATTTAATTTAAATTACTGTAAAAGTTTATAGGCAGGCAAGGTTATTTGGGTAAATCTGATATCTTTTATTAGACCAACGCAAATAGTCAGAAAAATTCTTGTCCTTAGACCAACATGGCTATAACCTATACCCCTGTAAAAGGTTATAGCATTTTAGACATTGAGGTTTCCCTCAATTTATGTGGTACATGCATTCCTGGAGAATGGCACATAAATCGAATTTGCATAAAGTGAACCCACTTCACAATGTAACAAATAGGGATAGGTTCCCATGGCGGTGAGGGAGGGAGGGAGGAAGGGAGGGAGGGACTAGGGAAGGGGCAGGGGGAGGGGTGCCGCTCCTAGGGCTGCACAAAGCAGCAAAGCAGAGGGAACAGAGTGGCACTCACCTCAGCCCCATCTGCCGTGGCCCCAGGAGCGGACGGCGCCAGCTGCCTACAGCTGCTGGGATGCACCATGCTTCGACTGTTCCCCTGTGCCTGGGCTCCACTTGTCTGCACTCACCTCTGCTCCTGGGCTGCACCGTGCCCTCGTGCAGGCAGCTGGTGTCGGCTAGTCCAAGGGCCGCTCCAGCACGGGCTGGGGTGACTGCAGACAAGCGGAGCTCCAGGTGGTATGGGGCATGGCACTCACCCCAGCCCATGCTGGAGCGGCTCCAGAAGCAGCTGACAGGCAGAGCACAGTGCAGCCCAGCAGTTGAAGGCAGCTGGCACCAGCCACTCCCAGTGCCGCTGCAGCCAAGGCTGGGGTGAATGGGGCCACGGCCCTTTCCCCTCCCCACACAGACTTACCTGCTTGGGCTGGGGTGGGGAGGGCATCTATGCTGATCGCATAAGGGGGAATTTACCTTGCATATAACTAATTATGGGTCTAAATATGCTCATCGCATAAGAGCGAATTTGCATATAAAGAACTCACATAAATTGAGGGAAAACTGTAGGTTGTTATAATTTCAAATTTTATTTTAAATGGGCTTTTTTTAAAAAAAAAAGTAAAAAGTACTTTGTTTAAATCTAAAATCTATTTTAAATAGAAAAATTAAAATAAAAAAACCTTTTTATCCACCCTGATCTGGGCTTCAGTAAAAGTGTACTGGTTTTCACATATATCTAAATGTGGCAACTCAAATTATATTTATTCATGTCAGTACTAGAAATCTTCCATTTCAAGTCCAGATGGTAACGTAGTATAAGAAAAGCCCATTATATTCAGAAGGAACTAGGAAAAATTGATAGTGCTGGATGAATTCTAAGTCTATTCTGGACTTAGACACAAGCAAATTTATCAGTTCAGGCCCAAGATCTACTTACTTGTTAATATGATAATGAAAACCTAATAATTTACTTGCACTTGCCTGACAAAAAACAACCCTTCTCAAGTGAGTAGGCTCAGTAGAATTGAACACTGGGGTAAAACTTCAGTTTTTCTGGGGTCAGCAATCTGTTCTATGTAAATAGAGCCCTGTGAATTTCCCCAGGATCTGGTGCTGTATGCTAAATCAACAAACAAAGAAGCTCTCACTCTAAGTCCTTCCTTGGGATGACAGGTCATCTTGTGCTTTTTCTAGCAAACAAAGTTTCTGATTGTCACTTTAAATGTGTTCTAGCAGAACCTTATTTCTATATTCCATTAGGTCTCAAAAAAGGTTTCTAGGGCAAATATTTAAGGATGGGAATAATTTGAACAAGTTTGTCCTAAAAAGCAAGGTATAACAAGTCAAAATGTCACCACTCACATTTTTCAGCTTTTTCTCTTGCATAATGGTCAGTTTTGAATATTAAAGAAACACCATGAAGTATAATCCTCCTGTCAAATTTGATGACAGCTGGCACTGTGGAGACAGATATAACCTCTTAAATCACAGTGAAAATGATGGATAGGTCAGGCCTTCCCTGCGGGCAAAGAGATGGATGCTTTTTCAGATAACCCAATTAAAATGCAATACCACCTTCTACTGGACTGTTTGCCAGGTACTCTTGGCTTTCAGTGGATTTTTCTAGAAATAGATTTAAATGAAGCAGACTAGTTTATTATCCATTTAAGGACTAATGCACAAAATATTTACTTTATAAAACACAACTAGAATAATCAATTTCTTGCTGATATCAGCTTATCATATATAATGGGATGAAAAAAAATATTCTCTAGATTAATTCTCCTGACAGCACAATATTTACATTTAGACTGGAAAAGGAAAGAAATCACAACCTTTTGATTATTTTTATAGTTGAAATGCTTAATTTTGTTCAGTTGTCAAAAATGGCTGGGTTTTAATTAATTACAGAAATCACAGCTCCCACATTCAGATACACAACTCCCTTTCAGGGGGAACAGTGTGGCTAGCTTGTGCCTGCAGAATACATTCTTTAAAGAAGCAACAGCAAAACTTGGCCTTTTCACAAGACATTTTCATATGGTTGGGTAGGTCTAACACAAAGGTAAGTTTCTATCCTCACTGCTTGGGGAATATAGATTTCATAGACATTAGGGCTGGAAGGGACCTCGGAAGATCATCGAGTCCAGTCCCCTGCCCAAAGGGCAGGAAGTCACCTGGGGTCATAGGATCCCAGCAAGATAAGCATCCAATTTGCTCTTGAAGGTGTTCAATGTAGGCGCTTGAACCACCTCCGGTGGCAGGCTGTTTCAGACCTTGGGGGCTCGGACAGTAAAGAAATTCTTCCTTATGTCCAGCCTGAAACGGTCTTGTAGTAGTTTATAACCGTTCGACCT
>NW_005841972.1:245703-249854 GCF_000455745.1 Alligator sinensis
GTGGAGCAGGTTAGCCAGTCTGGCTGAGAAGAGCCTCCTCCCTAGGGGAGAGAGGTGGAGGCCATCTCTTCCCAGCAGCTCACTGCCTCTCTCGCCAAAGAGCGGGCTGTGGTCATGAAAGCCAAAGCCTTCCCGATGACACCAGCACTGCAGTCTTTGGTTGACCACGTGGATCCTCCTCTCCCTCCTCAGCCCATCGCCTGAGACTGGGAGGATCGACAAGAACACCACCTGGTGTATATAGGTAGTAAGGAAAAGATAATTTAGTTTCTTTCCCCTACTGCTTTCCTTTTTATCATCCCTTTCTGCTCTACAAGTAGCAAAGGTTTACGCTTCAGATATCGCTTTTGCAGACAGTCTTGACATAGGCCCCTGGCAGACGTGCGAACCGGGTCCTATTTGATTTGGATTCAGCCTGAATCAGGGACAGTGATTTGATTAGTTGATTCAGATCACTGTCCCCGATTTTATTCGGCCGAATCTGAATCTGAAGATTCAAGAGAATCAGCAATTCGGTCACAGGCACAGCTTTAAATGTTTTTTCTACATACCTCGAGGTACCAGTGAGGCTCGTGAATGATGCAATGCTCGGAAGGATGGAGCAACCCACAGGACCACAGGGGAGCCCTCCACGTGCTCAGCAGTGACATGGTATGCTTCAGATATCGTAAAAGTCATGCCTCCTGCAATGTTCAAAGTGCCTGACAGGAAGCACAATTTCTGGGATGGGGCATAAAATTCCACAGATCCCGACCGTGCAATTGCTAGAGCTGAACCCAGACCTGGGGTTACCCCAGCCTAATCCCAGGGAATGGGCAGGCCACAGCTATATCTTGGGGCCCAGAGCTTCCCCCTGCCTGATCCCAATGCTCAGCACTGATTGACAGATTAGGCATAGGCAGCCCTGAGTCTGGCACATGTCACATGTTCAATTTAAGGCACAATACAAACCACCCACAAAGACATTCCACATTAAATGAGGAATATCTTTGTGGCTGGTTTGCCATTTTATCGTGTCATAAATTGGCTGAACTTGTGGCCTGTTCTAATTTATCATGCAGTAAATGCAATGTCTTCTGGAGCCTAAAGTGACATCAGTGCCATTCTATTATTGTTGTTAGGACAGTGCTACCATACAAGAGCACAAGTGCATTTCTGCAGCAGTAGAGAAGCTGTAAACAAGATAACAAGGAGGATAAATGCATTTAAGGATGCAAAAAGCAGAAGAATATCAGAAGAAGAGAGTCACTGGACCAGTGATAATCAGGGATACTAGTTTTCCACACAAAACCCCCCCAAAAACTAAAATCTGAGAAAACCCCATAAAAATCCATGTTTTTCCACAAGTAAAATGAAACAAGAAAGGGCTTACCAAAACCAGGGCAGAAGTGCAAAGTATGCAGGGCAATGGTGCCTTTATTCTTGTTCTTCTTGCCACAGCTTCCCTGCTGCTGATTGGCAGTGGGGCTCCGTACTTCTCACTGACTGGTGAGAGGCAAAAACCATGACAGAAATGCAGTTTTTGCCTCTCGCCAATCAGAGGCAAGGCATGGGGCTGCTGGGGCCCTGCAGCCAATCAGTGGTGGGAGTGAGGGTACAAACAGGCACATTCCGTGTTTTTCCACGGTTTTCCATGAGTAATGGATTTAGGGATCCCTGGTGATTATACTTAACATTAATAGACTGCTAGATGAAAAGCACTGTATCACAGAGTAGTTTGGCACTAAATTACACAACTCCTTCCCAGAGCCAAATAAGGACAGGGAATGCCACGTAGCCTTTGAAGAGGCAGCCTTCTCCAATTTTATAACCAACCCCTGTAACTTAGAGGTGAAACAGTGTTTGCAGGCTACTAAAGGAGATGTGTCCAAGTATTTACTGAAGACACTTCCCTGCATTTATGCAGGCAACTGAAAACAAAATGGAAAACATCATCATGGCACAATACAAATCCATGGTGCGACCACATCTGAAAAACTTTGCATGGTTCTGATCTCTATATCTCAGAAAGGATGTGGTTGAATTAGTAAAGGCACAGAAAATGGCAGCCAAGATGATCAGGGGTATGGAGCAGCTGCCATACCAAGAGAAACTAAAAACACTATAACTCCTCATTTGGAAAGGAGGAGGCTTAGGGGAAGATATAACACAGGTTTATAAAATCATAACGGTGTAGACTAGTGGTGGTCAACCTTTCGGCTCCACAGGCCAAATGAGTGGTGCAGGTCCAATCTGTGGGATGGATCAGGCCTTGGGACCTGGCATTGCTCCCTTCCTGCCCTATGCACCCGGATAAGTTCCCAGGGGCCTGGCAGCACTATATGAGGACTTATTTGAGTAGACTTGAGCTAGCTGAAGGAACTTCAAAAGGATCATATAATGAGGATGAATACCTGTGATCCAACTTAGTTCCAGAGGACTTAAAGTGATAAGTATTCTTCTATTAAAAACTATATGGCTGTGAACTTTCCAGTGAGTATTTGGGAAAGGGTTTGGTCCCAACTGTTATGTTTAGCTAAAATTATGCACTTAAACTTGTATAGAACAGGGATTAGTTACAGCTTAGCTCTGGCCTCTAATATTCAAAAGTGAATGTAAACTCTTGGTAAGCACAAGTACGCAGAAAGGGTATTCAATTTCAGAGCAATCATAACAGGTTACATTACTTTTAAGGAATCCATCTGTACTCAGACCTTCTCTAAATGTTTTCTTGATTTGACAACTCTCTTCAGCTGGTTCATATCATTATTTGAAAGTTTCATGCTGTGCCTCTGCACAGTAATTGCTACCAACATTAATAATGGAACATTAAAAGAAAGTTAAGTCTAACAAAGAACTAAACGTTCAGTCAATCAAGATCTCTTAATCCTAAATGAAAATGCTAGTATTATCACCCCAACAGTACAGTGAAAAAGGGAGTAAGCATAAAGTGGTACTTTATAACAGTTTCCTTTGCACTTCTGAACTTACTTTTATGGCCACAGTGTACTTGAAAGCTCTACTCTACCAGAATTTCACAAGAACATACCAAAATTTTAAACTTAAAGCTCTCAACTGGAATCCTCAATTTCTCAACGTCCAAAATTGTCACGCACACGCAGGACAATTAAAATATCATTAAAAAGCAGAAAAACTAAGGGTACAGGTAATTATAACTGCTATCAAGAATACCAGTAAAAACTGTTACCATGCAACTGTTAAGTCTGCGTGATTCTGCAAGGAAACAAGTATACCAAAATGGCTCCAACTTCAATCCTGTTTCACTCTGAGTCAAAGCTAAGGTGATTTTGTTAATCTGTATCACTATAGGTTTATGCAGATCTATCAATGAGAGTGGAATAGCTGACCTACACTTCCAACTAAAACCTCTCCCATGACCTCCTTTTAAAGTGGCTAAAATATATATTACCCATACCCCAAACACTGCAAAGCTGTGTGAAGAAAGCCATCCTTAAATTACAGGGTAGATAAAAATTGATTATTTAAAAATCAATTGATCAATCAACCAATCCGATTTTAAAATTGTAATCAATATTTTTTAAATTTTAATTCAAATCATAATTGTTTTCTTTTTAAAAAATAAACCCGCTTAAATGAAATTTGAATTGAATACAGCATAGCTAAGGTATAAATTTATTATATTTGCTAAAATAATTTAAACAAAATAATATGTTGAGTTAATGAGCCTCTACTAAAAACTCTGGAGTTAAAAGCTGATTTTCTACTATCTAAGAAAGAGGGGGTCAAGCTTTTTTCTTTTTTTTCCTGAGGTCAAGCTTTAAAAATATGGCACAATATTCCATGTATTAGGAGCCTGACCCTCCAAGGGATGCAGGGCCTATACTACTGGATGCAAAGGATCAGCAGTTATCATAGGTGTTGGAACCTGGCTAACTCCAGCAGACACCATCATGTATACTCCTTGACCAGGATTATCCACTGAGCCTGCCTGGATGGTATCAAGCTCTTGTTTTATTCTTTCTGCCTGAGCTCTGGTTAGCTCAGCTCTCATATTATGAATATTTATGATTCACATCCACAATGGAGGGCTGTTGGAGCCAAAATCTGAGGAAAGGAGAACAACTTGGGAAATCACAGGTTTCCCCTTGCAGGCTGGCAGAGTTCCAGCTGGCAAGAGGCTGATTGGGGTG
>NW_005841972.1:249864-250514 GCF_000455745.1 Alligator sinensis
GGTAATCAGAGGCAGGGGGTGCTATGTGCATCTGTGCACACACATGCATGTGGCAGCCAAGCAATGGTGGAGATCAGCTCATGCAGCTCCCTCCAGGTAAGTCTGAGGGGGCAGGGGGAAAAGGGGCACAAGCAACAAGTTGGGGCAGGAGGGGGGCACACATGATGTGTCAGGGGAGCAGGAGAGCACAGGCAACACGATGGAGAGGTGCAGGGGGGCCAAGGCAATGCGGTGGGGGCACATGACCCACCCTGAGATTTCTGTGCCCACAGCAGGGCATGGGGTGCAGGGCTGCAGCAGCGCCAGACCAGCTCCAGGGAGGAGTAGCCTCCACAGCCCAGTGAGCAGGACCATGGACTCAAAGTGAGGGCTGGCAGTGGTGGGAGTTATACCCCCTGCTCTTGCCAGGCTGCAGGGGGCTCCTCACCTTGGTGGCCATGGTGGTACTATGCTCTGTCCCATGCCAGGTTCTGCTTGCTGGGCCATGGAGACAGCTCCTGCCCAGAGCTGGTTCAGCCCAGCTGCAGCAATGTGCCACACTGTGGGCACAAAATATCGGGGGGTATATGCCTCCCCATCTCCCTGCTGTATCACTTGTGCCTCCTCCTGCCCTGCCACACACTGCCTGTGCTCACCTCCCCACCCCCTTC
>NW_005841972.1:250545-259875 GCF_000455745.1 Alligator sinensis
CTTCCCCCCCCCAAAAAAGTTGGAGCCTGTGTAGCATGGAAAGGCATTTTGCTTGGCACACAGGCCTCAAGGTGAACAGTGGGGAAGGGGCCGGGGCTGCTCTGCAACAACAAAGACTGAACACCTTGTGGATGCCCTGACATCCGCTCCTGGCATGCCAACATCTTACAAGTCAAGGTTGTGGATGATTTCAGCACTCTGCCTAAAAATGTTGCCAACCCCTGCTCTAAACTAAAATACCGCAGCACACAAGGCCAGAGACTTACAATTGCAAAAATCATGAATTGCTAGGGGGCAGGTTTTGTACTTTTGGAGGGGAGGTACGAAGGGAAGGTGTGATGGGTTATGTCACAGGAAGAGACAGCAAAGTAGGGAGCAGTGTGTACAACAGAAAGGACCAACACTGGACTCAAGATAATGTAGGAATATGAAAAAAATTCTGTGGAGCCCAGACTAGTCTTGATTTCTACACCTGGAAACTGGAAGGCAAAAATTGCCATGGTTGCAGATCCCAGAAGACACCCTTTTTAGTAGAGGTGCACTGATGGATCGGTATCGATATAAAGAAAACTGGCTGTATTGCATATTGGCCTGATGGGGCTGATAATTTGGCTGATAAACACCTGTGCTATGTGTAGCCGCAGTGCAGCAGTCCGGCAGTGAGGAGCAAAGCCAGCAGCATGGAGAGCTGCCTCCAGCTGGTAAGTCCGGCGTGGTAGAAGGGAAGAGAGGAGGGAAGGGGGGTGAGGATAGATCAATGCCCCCCACCCCCTCAGTGAGGGAGGGGGCAGGGGCAGGCACTTGGGCGGGGTGGGCTGCAGCCACGGCTGCATAGGACTCTTCTCGGCAGGGGCTGGGTTCAGAGCAGGCATCGGGGGCACTGCAAGGATGCTGCATCCACCCCAAATTTTGCTTTGCTCCGCTCCCAGTGCCACTGCCACCAGCCATCCAGCGCAGCCCGGCTCTTCCTGGCACATGGGTGGTGGTGGGACGTTGAGCTGAGGCCGCACCAGGCGCCTGGCGGTGGTGGCACTGGGAGCAGAGCAGCAGCTACATTTGGGGTGGATGCAGCATCCTCCCAGCACCACTGGCACCTGCTCCAAGCCCAGCCCCCACCAAGAAGAGCCCCGCGCAGCCCCAGCTGCAACTAGGAACTTAAGTTCAAATTATTTTTACTAGGCATTTTAGAAAATGTTCCCCAGGGTGACCTGAAATTATTGATTTAATTCATTAATGACAGTTCATCCTTCTAATATTGTAATAGTTAATACTAGTGTTTAATAAATGAAATAGTTTTAAAGGTGCACCATGTTTTGTTAAGTTTCTGTATCCAAAACGCTAAAGCTTTGTTTACTGTATTTACTTGAATCCAAGATGTCCCTGAATATAAGATGACCCGCCAATAATTAGATTCTGTAAGTGGAAAATGTATAAATTTGTTACAATTTTCTAGGTATGTAATCTAATTACTGGAGATTTGCCTTGAATTTGTCTCCCTCCCACTGCTGCATCAGGGAAAATACATGTTGGGGGTCAGATAGCACGCTTTTCCCCCATGTAATCCCTCCCCTGCCCCTCCTTACTAGCATACCCTGCTTTCTCTGAGTACATACAAGTGAGGGACAAATTTGAAAACAGTAAAACAGTGACCTGGATTGGAAATAAACAAAATTTACCATATAGGCAAATTACTACAGGTTAGGGGTGCACTGACAAAGACTTCTTTGGCTGATACCAATGGCCAATTTATTAACTAGCCATATTGGTCGATACCAATCTGATTGCCGATATGCAGCCCAGCCACTTGGAGACCAGCGTCTGGCCGGTAAGTCTGGGGGTGGGGGGGGACGGGCGTGGGCGAGGAAGGGGCTTGTGGGGTGGAAATTGAGGCCTCCATGGCGAGGGAGGAAATGGGGCTGGGGCAGATGCTGCCCAGCTGGGGGGAGGGGCAGGGCACAGGACAGCCACAGGGGCTCATCCAGGGGCAGCTCCCAGTTGCTGTGCACACCCCCGGGGGGGGGGCACTGGGGGCATGTGCCCCCCAGATTTGTGCATGGGGCACGGGCGGGCTGCCTGCTGTGGGCTCAGGGTCAGAGGCTGCACTGGCCTCTTCCTCGCAAGGAGTTGGGCCAGGGCTACACTCAGGGCAGGAAGCATTGGTGCTGGAAGAGGGCGGGGGGGGGCTACAGCAAATTTTGGGGTGGTTGTAGCCCACCCCGTAGCTCCCTCCCAGTACCGCTGCCACCTGCCCCACCTCCATCTGCCCCAAGCGCAGCACCGGTCCAGCTCCCCTGCCAGGACGAGGCAGGCACAGCCCCTGGTCCTGAGCCCACAGAGGGAAACTCGTCTTTGTCCTGCACACAAATCTGGGGAGGCACACCCCCAACATACCTCCCCTGGGGGGGTGTGCAGCAGCCAGGAGCTGTTCCCTCTTCCCCACACCCCCAGATGAGCTGCATGTGGATCTGTCCTCTGTCCCACCCTGCCCTGGCTGGGCAGTGCCTGCACCTGTCCCTGCCACAGCCCCACTCCCTCCCTCACCAGGAGGGCCTCAATCTGCCCCCGCATGGCCCTTCCCTACCCCACGCTCCTTCCACTCCACAGACTTAGTGGCCCAATGCTGCTCTCCAAGCTGACAGGCTGCATTCCTGGCCATGTACATGTGTTCAGTTGTGCGCGTGCACATGGCATTTATCGGTGACATTATCGACTACAATGGCCAAAAAAAGTCAATTGCTGATAATGTCAATTTTCCTCTTATCAGTGCCGATCCGATATGGACTGATATATCGGAGTACCTCTATTACAGGACACCCACACTTAAGTCCATGCAGAATGTAGGGGTTCAGGTTGTAGCCGTGTTGGTCTAAGGATATAGGCAGACAAGGTTCCTTGGGTGAATTTGATATCTGTTATTAGACCAACCCAAATGGTTGGAGAATAGTTATTAGAACCCGAAAGCTTGCTTAATAACTATTCTCCAACCATTTGGGTTGGTCTAATAAAAGATATCAAATTCACCCAAGGAACCTTGTCTGCCATGCAGAATGTATGCATTTTATCTTTTTTGAAACTGCTGCAAGGTTTAGCAAAGCTACTCCATAAACATACTTTTATGAAGCAGCACTTACTTGTATATAGAACAATCTGTGCATTACATTACATTAGTCTAAAGCCAAAAGGCTCATGATTCACTGTATAGTTCATTGGGATGGACCCCAGTATATGTGACAGGTTGAGGGAGTGACAGATGGATTCTGGATGAATTGTTTGGGGCCCCATTTAGTGATGTTTGCCAGACATTTAAGGCTGGTGAAGAAACAGGAATGATTGGAAATGGAAAAGAAAGGTACAACTCAGCTGTGGGAGTGAAGAATTAATCAAAATGTATTCAGTGTAGCGGCTCACAATGACCTGAAAAAGAGTCAACACTGAGGGGTACTGCATGTGATGGGCACTACCTTATATCTTATTCAGATGAGTTGTGTGGCAGAATACCACATCTGTCTCTCCCCAAAAACTCTGCTATGTGACAATTTGGTTAGCATGGTCACCGCAAAGGGAAGACTCCTCTGCCCCCTTTCTCAGGTGACCCTGAGTTTTAACCTGAGCTGGATACATTCCTGAGGGAGGGGGGAACCTGCTACCTCTGCCTAAGTGACTGGCATCACATACCTGGGTGAGGGGCTTATGCTCCCTATTGTTCTAAGCAATGCCAACCTGACTGGGAGGGGGCTAGAGACCCTGCGAGTCTACCTGGCAACCAGTGATGTATTTCAAATCGGTTGGCTGGCAGCCAACAGCTGCTGGACTCCATTGGACCAGGTAAATGAGGTCATAAGGGCTATATAAGTTAAGGACTGCCCAGGACAAGGGGCAGTAGCCATGGTGAAAACTCAGAGAGAGAAGAACTGGATCTTCTGAAACTTGCTCTCTCTCTCTTGAAATGCATGATCAATGAACTGACTGCCTCCAGAGGGCATCTCCACCTGCCTCTGGATGATACTTGTGAGTAAGCTACCTAAGATCTAACTAGATATATAGCTTGCAGTAACTCAGATGCATGATCAAAGGCTATCCAGCCACCCAGTTTGCTCTATGGGATTTCTCTGATATTGCTTTACCCTGTACCCTATTTCAAACCTACTCCTTGTAACTAATAAAGTTCTCCTTTGTACCTAGCGTAGGAGACTTATTGGGAGTGGGTCTAGATTGTGGCTTGGGGTCTCTTGGTTCGGCTGACTAAGGGAGACCACTATTTGTGCTTCAGACTGAGGGAAGCACCCCAAGTACTTGAAGTGGGTCAAGTACCCTCAAGGGCTACTAGGCCTGTGTTTCCCAGGGGGCACAGAGCCAGGATCACTCCAGACCCTGGGTGGTGGTGGTGTTACACCCAGGCTAGCGGATATGCTCCAGGAAGGGGATCGGCCAGACGTGAAGTGCAGGCAGTCAGAGCCTGGACGGTGCTCGGGCGCAGTGAGGTGGGTGGCTCAGCGCAGGAGCACCCCCTACTCGCCTGCCACAAGCTGCACTAACTTATCCTTGTGGTAGGTTCCCATGAGTATGTTTCCCCATATGGGCCATGTGTTGATAGTTATGCTCAGTGTTACTTATATTTAATCAACTTTGTAGTTGGTTTCTATTTACTAAGAACATGCTGGTTGTGACAGCAGTTTAATGGCAGACATATTTAATGAGGTGTCCTTGTACACAAGTATAAGACAAGGGGCTCCCCCGCCCTTGCTGACTGGGGGGGTGGAGAACACCTCATCTTGCATTTGAGTGAATAAGGTAATAAATTTGAAGTGCTGATTTTGTGCGTTTAATTAAATTCAAGTGGCCATCTTAATGCAGCTTGATACAAATATGAGCAAAAAGTTAATCATCTAGTGTATAGGAAATATATATATATTACCATTTTATAGCATACTAAGATGCAGTATATCTAACAATCCAAATATGTTGTTGTATCTTAGCATATTTGGATGTTATATATATATATATATATATATTTCTAGTTTGGGTATCTAGGAATCATATGTACGAAATCCACTGTATTTAGTTGTAAATCAGCATGTTTTATTATACCAACCCATGAAAATACACCTTTCTTTTAAAAACAAAACAAAAAATACAAAGGGAAAGTTAATAAAAAACAGTGATTTAAATCAGGCTTTTGGCTTGCCGATTTAAATTAGTGAGTCAATCCACACTGTAACTCAGGCTGTTCTGACACAGAGGAATATGCACATAGGCATCTATGCACCATATGCACTATGCTATGAGTTGATGAGGAAAATCAGTGTCCTTGCTTTGGGAAATAGCTGCCCTCACTATAATGATATCTGAATCAAATCTCTCCCTTCCTTCTCCTCCACTCTGCACAGTGGATGTGTTCACAATATTCATACATGCCAAAAAATATCTTGGGAAAGTATCAAATATGTAAAGATAACCTTCCACATGACTAAAAATGTATTTTCCTTCCAAATATAAACTGGACAAGATTGAAAATATATTTCTTTGTATTAAGAAAACCACCAGACACACTCTAGGGACCCTACATAGGACTGTGGCCACATGAAATCCATTTCTAAGCACTTGGAGAAAAAGAAAGTGATTAGGAACAGTCAGTTATGTATTCACCAAGGGAAAGTCATGCCTGACCAACCTGACTGCCTTCTATGCTAAGATTACCAACCCTGAGGATGCAAGAAGAGCAGTAGGCATGATATACTTTACCTTGGCAAGGCTTTTGATATGGTATCCCACAACATTCTTGCAAGCAGCACAGAAGTACGGGTTGGGTGAATGGACTGTAAGGTGCATAGAAAATTGGTTGGATCATCAGCCTCAGAGGACAGTAGTCAATGGCTCGATATCTAGTTGGCAGCCAGTATTAAGCAGAGTGCCCTGGGGGTCAGTTCCAGGGCTGGTTTTGTTCAATATCTTCATCTGCGACTTGGAAGATGGGATAAAGTTTACCCTCAGCAAGTTTGCAAATGACACCAAACTGCGTGGAATAATAGATACACTGGAGCCACAGTGGCCAAACTGTGGCTTGTGAGCTGCATGCAGCTTGCCAGCATGGTACTTGAGGCTCTCTGGAAATTGGCCGAAGCCCCGCCCACTTCTCCTAGGACTGCCAGGTCAGGCACTGGGTTGCTGGGCAGGGGCTGCAGCTGTGCCGCTTACCCTGGGGCGCGCTCCCCGCAGGGAAACATGGAGCAGGTTGACGTTGCAGCAGCAGGGGAGTACAGGGTAGTCACCTCCACTCCAGGTTACTCAGTACTCCCCACTCTCCTCCTACCCTGCCCATTCTCCAGCTCTTGAACTTCAGTGGAGGATCAGATGTGGCTCCCAGGATGAGCAACTCTGGCTACCCCTGCACTGGAATGTAGAGCTAGCATTCAGAGAGACCTCTGGCCTCGGGACCCAGGCTGTGAACTTTCTGGCTAAGCAGCAGCTCTAACTGAATAAGCAGCAGCTCTGCAAAAAATAAGCTGAATATGAGCCAACAGTGTGCCCTTGTTGCCAAGAAGGCTAACAGCATACTGGACTGCATTAGTAGGAGTGCTGCCAGCAGATTGTGGGAAATGATTCTTCCTTTCTATTCTTCACTGGTGAAGCCACATCTGGAGTACTGTGTCCAGTTTTGGGACTCCCACTACAGAAAGGATGTGGACAAATTGGAGAGAGTCCAGAAGAGGGCAATGAAAATGGATAGGGGGCTAGGGCAAATGACTTCCAAGGAGAGGCTGAAAGAACTGGGCTAATTTAGTCTGGAGAAGAGAAGACTGAGAGGGGATTTAATAGCTACCTGAAGGGGGGTTCCAAAGAGGATGGAACTAAACTGTTCTTTGTGCTGTCAGATAACAGAACAAGAAGCAGTGGTCTCAAGTTGCAGCAATGGAAGTTTAGGTTAGATATTATGAAAAACTCTCTCATAAGGAGGGTAGTAAAGCACTGGAACAGGTTACCCAGAGAGGTTGTGGAATCTCCATCCTCAGAGGTTTTTAAGACCCAGCTAGACAAACCCTTGGCTGGGATGATATAGTTGGGGTAGTCCTGCTTTGAGCAGGGGGTTGGAATAGACCTCCTGGGACCCCTTCCAACCCTAATTTTCTATGATTCTATGAAATACATTTGTCTTAAAGCCAGGCATCATTCCTAAGGGAAATATGTTTCTACTTTGTAGCTATGGTATTCTCCACTCCTCAAACATCACTTCTCAATTTTACATTCCTAGTGTGGAGCCAAGAATGTAAACTAAGCATACCATGTTAATAATGTAAAAGAGTGGTGCTTGACCTTTTGCCCCAGAGATCGGTTTATTGGCACAGTGCCAGTCCACAGGCCAGATCCATTGGGTTGACGCTGGGATCTTGCCCCACACCACTGGGATTGAGCCTTGTGCTGCCTAGATTTTGCCCTGTGCCACCTGGATCCTGCCTTATGCCATCCTACCCTGTGCACCTGGATGGGCTCTGTGTTGACCAACCTCCATGCCTGGATTGGGCCCTACACAGAACCTGCCCTGCACACCTGGATTAGGCCCTGCAGAACTCCAGCCCCACGCACCCAACCTAGTGTGCAGAGTCATGCTATCTAGCCCCTGAGGCTTCCCATAGACCTGAAAATTTGACAGCAGAGAAGCAGCAACTGACACAGTGCTCCCCTGCCACCAAATTTTTGTACCTATGGGGAATATGGGTACTAGATGGCATGGCTCTGTGGGACAGATTTGGCTCACGGGCCAGGGGTCGAACATCTCTCCTGTAAAACCTTGGAGTACCAATGTGAATGGGTGAGAGTACTGAATGGCACTCAGTAGCCAGGACTCCCTAGTAAATCTCTGCCTCTGTATCTCAATCTTCAATAGCATCCAAAGTTCCTTCATCCCTTCCCTCCACAGCTGTGTTAGTGTCCCTCCATGCTGATTTGCAGAACTCCTGCTACTGCAATTCTAGGTCTATTATGATCAGATATCATGTTTTCCAATCTCTGCCAAACATGCTGTTAATGCTTTTAATAAAAAAGGCTAAGCTAACAGGATTTAGGCAAACAATTCCATCTGGTTCTAAATCGGTGGTCAAGTGGAGTACTTCAGAAGTCTTTCCATTTTCTCTATCCCCACAAGAAAGTGTTTGCAAACAGAAAATCAAGCCAGATCAGTTTTGGAACATACTGGTAAGGCTGACTACATGTCACAGGCAATCCCTCTTCAGTACTAGCAGGCAGCATCCTGGAAGGCCTTTTTAATATCACAATTGGTTCAGTGTTGCAGATCTTGAAGCCTGATGTAATCTACCTTCACATGCACCATCTACTTTCACTTCTACCTCTTGGCTGATTTGCTACTTTTCCAGTTATAGGGAATCAAGTTTGTCTAATACACAAGGGCTTTAGTGTAAAAAAAAAGCAATTAACCATGTACAGTGTTTTTTAATAAGTGACAGTGCATGACCAACTTTCACAACTCCTTGCTGCAATTATACTCCCAAATTACATCAGCCCACCCTCTTGAAATACTTGTCTATCCTATAACACTGCTTAACTCCTCCCCCACACCTTCAAACTAAAAACTTTCACTTGCCAGAAGCAAGTAGGAAATCTTCCTTGGAGAAGATTTCATAGATTTCATAGACATTAGGGCTGAAAGGGACCTCGGAAGAACGTCGAATCCAGCCCCCCGCCCTAAGGGCAGGAAGTCAGCTGGGGTCATAGGATCCCAGCAAGATAAGCATCCAATTTACTCTTGAAGGTGTTCAATGTAGGTGCTTGAACCACCTCTGATGGCAAGCTGTTCCAGACCTTGGGGGCTCAGACAGTAAAGAAATTCTTCCTTATGTCCAGCCTGAAACGGTCTTCCAGTAGTTTATAACCATTTGACCTCATCATCCCTTGGGCGCTCTGGTGAACAAACATTCCCCCAGATACTGGTGGTCACCCCTGATAAACTTATAGGTGGCCATCAGATCACCCCTGAGCCTGTGCTTTTCCAAACTAAAGAGCCCCATGGCTCTCAGCCTGTCATTGTAAGGTCTGTTTTCCTGACCTCTGATCATGCGCGTGGCTCTTCTCTGGACTCTTCTCAAGCTTCTCCACATCCTTTTTGAATTGTGGAGCCCAAAACTGGACGCAGTACTCCAGCTGCGGCCTCACTAAGGCCGAGTACGAGGGGAGAATGACGTCCCGGGATTTGCTTGAGAAGCATCTATAGATGGAAGCCAGCGTTTTGCTCGCTTTACTAGCTGCAGCATCGCATTGCAGGCTCATGTTCATCTTGTGGTCAATGATGACCCCCAAGTCTCTTTCTTCCGTAGTGCT
>NW_005841972.1:260001-281147 GCF_000455745.1 Alligator sinensis
TGTCCACATCATTAATGAAGATGTTGAACAATATGGGTCCAAGGACAGAGCCTTGGGGGACCCCACTGGTCACAGGGCACCATGATGATTGACAGAAGTCAATTACCACCCTCTGGATCCGACCACGGAGCCAATTTCCCAGCCAGCGGATCGTGGTGGACCCAAGGCCACAGTTGGCCAGTTTCGTCAAGAAGTGATCATGGGATACCAGATCGAAGGTTTTTTGAAATCAAGATATATGACATCATTCTCTTCTCCCTTGTCTAGGTGATAGGTCACCTGGTCGTAGAAGGAAATGAGATTGGTCAAGCAAGACCTACCTGCAACAAACCCATGCTGGCTATCCCTCAGGATGCTGGAATCGGCCGGTCTGTTAAAGACGGCCTCTTTAATAAACCCTTCTAAGATCTTCCCCGGAATAGAAGTCAAGCTGATTGGCCTATAGTTTGCTGGATCCACTTTCCTTCCTTTCTTGAAGATAGACACCACACTGGCTTTCTTCCAGTCTTTGGGCACTACACCAGAGTACCAGGAGTTTTCAAAGATCCGTGCCAGAGGCTGGGCTACGATGCTCACCAGCTCCTTGAGTACCCTGGGGTGTAGATTGTCAGGGCCGACTGACTTGAAGGTATCCAGCCTCTCAAGGTGTTCCTTCACGAGGTCAGCATTGATGGAGGGCAGGGGATCTCCCTCACTCAGACCTCCCTGTCCCGTAGTGGGCATGGGCGTCCCATGGGACTGATGAAAGACCGTTCAGCAGGGTCCTAATGTTGCCCTTGCTTTTCCTCCAGCTCCCCACATATCTGAAAAAGGACTTTTTATTGTCCTTGATGCTCGAAGCTAGTTGGAGTTCAGTTGCAGCCTTGGCTTTCCTGGTTCGGTCCCTGCAGGACCGGACCAGCGCAGAACATTCCTCCTTGGAGGTGAATCCCATCCTCCATCCTTTGTAGGCCTTTCTTTTTAGCCTCAGGAGGTCTGCTAGATCCCTGGAGAGCCAGGGGGGCTGCTGTGCCCTCTTGCTGCCTTTCCTCCGAGATGGAATAGAATTAGCTTGTGCATTGAGGATTGCTCCCTTAAGGAGCAACCACTCTTCCTGGACTCCCCTCCCCCTGGGGTCGTGGTCCTTTAGGGCCTCACTGACGAGCCTCCTGAGCTTGTCAAAGTCGACTTTCCTGAAGTCAAGAACTTCAGTGTTGCTGACTGACTTGCCAGCTTTATGGCGGATGATGTATGGACCTATAAGCAATCAATTTCTTCGGAATTTAAATTTTCAGTTTAAAAAGAAAGCTTCTTGACATTCAGCTGCAAAGATACCTTCCAAATACACTGCAACAGTACTGTCTTCCCAGCTCACTCCAAAACTCTTCTTCAAAACTGTGTATTCAAAAGCTATTGTGTGGCTTCCCTCAAAGATCAGTTTAAGCTTCTTTCCTAGATCTGAAGAAGGGTGTTTTATGCTCCAACATCTTACCCAATTATTCTGTCGGTTCAATAAAAGATACCACAAAAATTTTCTCTCTTGTACATTTCCTGGACCATTGCGGCTAAAACAATATTCCGACCTTATATAAAATATCAGATCAACTTTGGACAATCTGTTCTTTACTGTACTGAAGCACCAGAAGAATGCAAATTTAATTTCCAGCTGTGCAATCTCAGAGGAAAATGATCAAATTAGTTACACAACACTAGAAATAAATTTACTCAAAATTTGTTCCTATAAAAACTTCTACAGTTTGAAGGAGAATGGCAGTTTCTCATTTGTTAGTATAAGCAGGAATACTATGAACTCTTCAGTGGTTAGAGAATTTAAATGTAAGGTGTATTTTAAAATAAAGCTAATTAAGGAACACATTCTGTTTTCTTTGCACATCTGCACATTCTGATATGCTTAACCACCATCTCCAGATGCTAAAAAATGTAACCCAAATGAGAGCAATCTCCCTCCTATATTCCATTAATCTAAACAAAGTATTTAACTCCATGTGACAATATAGTAATAAATCATTACAGTTACTGTAATTAGCTATGTAGAGTTTAAAAACCTAGCCTTGAGATTATCAATCTGAATCTCCAGATCTTCTAAGAATATGCCACTTTTAAAGACCTGTTTAACAGAAGTGCTTCACTAACAAGAATTACAAGATGCAGAAAGCAAGGTTTTTGCATGTAGCCATGTTGGTTTAAGGCAGTGGTCACCAACCAGTAGATTGGGATCGACTGGTCAACCCTGGAACCTCTTGTAGTCGATCCTGGGCTGGGGGTGCTGAGCACACGTGTGCCACTCCCCCTCCCCGGCCCAGCAGGTCAGTCAGTGGGAGAAGCGAAGGGGCGGGGGCCAGATCAAGGCCCTCACGGTGAGTGACAGAGCGCAGCAGAGGTCTGTAAGGTGAGACGGGTTCTGGCTGGGTGGGTGGTGGGAGGATTGAGCTCGGGTGGCTCATCTGTGCGGGGGAGGGGCTCCCGCTGCTGCATGCATGGGGCCTTTGGTTGTGCTGCGCTTGGACTGAGAGGCGATGGTGGCAGCAGTGCTGGCAGCAGGGCCACAGAGGGGTGGGCTGCAGCCCCCCTAAAATTCGCCATAGCCCCCCAACCACTGCTCCCAGAGCCACCACTGCCTGCCCTGAGCACAGAGTGACCAAACACCCCTGCCGGAAACAGTGCGGTGCTGCCCCAGCCCCAGCCCACCCGGCTCCATACCCTGCCCCGCCCCAGCTGTGCAGGGCCTGCCCCTGCCCCACTCCCTACCTCACCACCATTGGGGAATTATAGACCAGTCAGATGTCCATCCCTAGAAAAATCCTGGAGAAAATTGTCAAGGGATCCATCAACACCAGACTAATGGAAGGCAAGCTTCTGAAGACCAGCCAACACGGCTTTGTGACTGGCAGGTCTTGCTTGACCAACCTCATCTCCTTCTATGACCAGGTGACATAGTCCTGAACAAGGGAGATGGCATGGGTGTCATATCTGGATTTCAAGAAAGCCTTTGACCTAGTTCTCCATGATGTCCTGATGGCTAAGCTGGGGACCTGTGGCCTTGATCATCTTATGGTCTGATGGCTAGCTAACTGGCTATGGGGTAGGACCCAAATAGTACTAGTTGACAGGAGAAAATCAACACAGCACAGGGTGACCAGTGGAGTCCCTCAGGGCTCAGTACTTGGGCTGGTATTCTTTAAAATCTTCATTAATGATCTGGAGTTGGGAGTCAGATGCGAACTGGCAAAGTTTGCAGATAACACCAAATTATGGGGGAGGGCGGTCACACTGCAGGACAGGCTGGGGATACAGGCCGACTTGGACACGCTCTCAAGGTGGGCTGACCAAAACTGGATGGTCTTCAATGTTGAGAAGTGTACTGTGCTGCAGCTCAGTAGGAAGAACCCTCAACATACAAGCTCAGCAGTGCTATGCTCGCTAGTACCACAACTGAAAGAGACTTGGGGGTCCTGATTGACTACAAGATGAATGTGAGTCACCAATGCGATGCTGTATCTGGCAAAGCAAACCAAACTCTGGTGTGCATCTACCAATGCATCTCAAGCAAAACCAGGGATGTCATCCTCCTGCTTTACTTGGCCTTGGTGAGGCCACAGTTGGAGTACTGTGCCCAGTTTTGGGCCCCCCACTTCAGGAGGGATGTGGAAAAGCTTGAGAGAGTCCAGAGGAGACCCATTCATATGATCCAAGGCCTGGAGGGCAGGCCGTATGAGGAAAGGCTGAGGGATTTGGGATTCTTCAGTCTAGAAAAGGGAAGGCTCATGGAGGGACTTGGTAGCAGCCTACAATTACATAAAAGGGGTACATCAGGACCTCGGAGAACAGCTGTTCACCAGAACTCCCCAAAGGAAGACAAGGTCTAATGGCCATAAACTCCAGGAAGGCTGATTTAGACTAGACATAAGAAAAAAGTTCTTTATGGTGCAAGTGTCCAGGGTCTGGAACAGACTCCCCCCAGAGGTGGTCCAACCACCTACTCTGGACTCTTTCAAAAAACATCTGGATATTTTTCTTTCTGGGATCACTTGGTCCCAGCTGACTTCCTGCCTCTGGTGGGGGGGGCTGGACTTGATGATCTCATGAGGTCCCTTCCAGCCCCTAATGTCTATTAATCTATGGGGGGGGGGCAGATCGAGGCCCCAGAGGTGAGGGGGGGTTTGGGGCTAGGGCAGGGGGCCTCAATCTGTCTTGCCTCCCCCTGGCCCTTTCCCCTCCCTCCTTCCCTCCCCACAGACTTACCTGCTGGGCAGGGGGTGGGAGTAGATCTTAGGTTCCTTTTAAGTTCCAAAGGTGACCTCCAACTTAAAAAGGTTGAAGACCATTGGTCTAAGGACATTGGCGGGCAAGGTTCTTTGGGTAGATATGATATCTTTTATTAGACCAACTGAGTAGTTGGAATAAAATTTTTTGCAAGCTTTCAGACACAAGTACCCTTCAGGCGTTGGTTGTTCTGATTTTTACTGACAGCTCCAAGGAATCTTGGGGATCTCAAAACAACAAAAGAGTCTCCCTATGCCTGAAAAAGGGTACTTGTGCCCGAAAGCTTGCAAATAAATTTGTTCCAGCTACTCAGCTGGTCTAATAAAAGATATCATATCTACCCAAAGAACCCTGCCTGAAAGATGCATAAATGCATGGGAAAATAATGGAATTAATTTTATAAAGACCTGAGGGAAGCTGTACTACTAGACAGAAAGCCTGAAACTACCTACACGATGCTGCAAATTCTCCCCTGTGAGAAAAGCTCTCATTTGACCTACAATCAAAGTACTTTTTCTTAAAATGAAGACATCATTATTTGAATTATAACACTTAACATTCAATTTGTGTCTTAAGACTGGCAAGTTTTTTTAAAGACCTAAAGAGGACAAATGTATTTCATAGAATCATAGAAAATTAGGGTTGGAAGGGATCCCAGGAGGTCTAGTCCAACCCCCTGCTCAAAGAAGGACTACCCCAACTATATCATTCCAGCCAAGGGTTTGTCTACCTGCGTCTTAAAAACCTCTGAGGATGGAGATTCCACAATCTCTCTGGGTCAAGTATGTTGGGTATGCTGATTTATCCCCAACCCAGGTACTGAGAAACAGGCACTTCAAAAAGCATGATATGATGGCAACATTAAAAAAAAAAAACTTTATAATTTTCCATCTCCTTTTGCTTAATAGAAATAAAACTGTTTTCATTCTTACCTATTTTGGTGTAATATAAAATTGTTACAGTTTAAAACTCAAAATCATATCAACTTAATTTTGCTATTAGAGAATGAAAAAGCAGAACATCATTAAAAAAAAGCCACCCCCTTCCTAATGTACTCATGATAAAAAAAAATCTCATGTTTAATCCAAGAAAAATGAGAAAATAAGAAAAATAGGCAACATGTGCTGCTTGCTCCTCAATTAACAGTACCATTTATTCCAAGAGGGTCTGAAATACAGAATAGTTGAATCTGCCTCTCTAAGTTGTGCTGAATGTTCAGAGTGGGTGCATCTACATGTTCATTAATGTGCCGTAGTTATTACACATTAAGTTTAGTACTTCATTAACTGAGTACTAAATCAACGTGCAGTAACTCACACAGTAGCCCTGCTGCATGGGTTTTTAGTGACACTTACTGCATAGTAGTCTAATACAAATACACAGTAGCGTATTAGCATGGTTTCTGCCTGGCACGCTACTGTGCAGTGTTATTAGGCCACTGAGCAATTAATGTCTTGTGTAGGCGTGCCCAGTAACAACAATATATATAAAAAATAGATTAGACTTCTAGGAAAAGACAACTCAATAACTAAACATGTAGCTGACATTAGGAGCCAAATATGTAACTAGCAGAATATTAGAAAAGGCCAGAGTGGTACATGTTTAGACACGGAGTACTATGTTGACCAGAGGGTAGACACCCAGATCTTTGTGACATGACTACTTCCTGCCTGCCATACTTGAGCACAAGGACAGCCAGCACACGAGTATTTTCCCAAAGAATGCAAGTAGATGGAAAAGGGAGATTATAATAAAAGTCTTAGTTTAACCGTGTTATAAATTGAGTTATCAGTCGGGAGAGAAAAGTCTGCAAACAAAAAAATGCCAACAATTTCAAGTCAAATATTAAAGGCAAATATTGTGGCCAGCTCTTCTTTCTTCCTCTGTTCACATCAGTGACCACCAGAGTTGACAACTGTCAGTAAAAAATCAGGCTAAAAATGGCTGTCAGCGAAGTCCTTACAAAAATGTTAACCATCGTAAAAATACTAAGCACTTTAAGCAGACAGAGCACAACAGTGCTAACTGGTGTTTAAGTGGAAATCTAGCACTCTGAAAGTAGTGTTCTTTCAGCTGCATGCTGCTGCATCCCAGATTGTAATGTAATACTGCTGGGTCCAGTAGGCTACTTCGGAGTTCTGTGCTGGAAGGGGGGGGATGAGGTAATCAGGGTTAAGGCTGGGGGGCGTAGCATGATGCAGGGTACAGCCAGAGGCATCAGGGTGTGGGGACCCCTAGTGGGGGGGGGGGATGACACACTCAACAGCGGAATGTAAAACCATTGCTGCAGTCAAGTAGGGCTACCAACCCAAGAACATTTAATTTTTTACTGACAACCAACCCCCTACCCCTCTTTTTTTTACTGTGGTTGATGTTAAACTCCTAAATTTGAACCCAGCCTTTTTAACTACACCCTGGCAGGGCCTGACAGAAGAGTTGTATTTACATTAAGTAAAATGAATGTCAGTAATAACGTGCCTGTAAAAATGCTTGACTATCAGTAAAAAGCTTACAAATTATAGGTAAAATATATATATAATTTAACATAATATATAAAATATATTATATATATAACCTTGGATTGATAACTCTTGTGATCACTACCTTAATAGCATAAACTGAGTTTTGAGGAAGGTTTCTGGGCAGATTTATACCTGAGACATGCTTCCCCTTTGCTTGTTAAATTTATATTCAGAGTGTAATGACATTTATATTGTTTATTGTGGCAGATGTTATATTAAGAGTTTAAATGTGCAAACAAGCAAGCCACTTAAGGCACAGACACAATGGGGAGCTAGCTGCTCTTCTAACTCATGGCTCTTCGCAAGAAGTGTCGTGAGTTATGATCCCCCAGACCAAACAGAATTTTGGTACTGGATCCCAGGAGTTGGGAAATCCAGCTGTTGTTCAGAGCAGCCATTCTTCCTGAAGAAATACCAGCCCCACCCCTGTTCCTGCCCTCCCTTCCTTCCCCCCTGGCACTGTTTTCAGAATGGGAAGAGGGAAAGGGGGGGAGGGGCTCCAATTCATCTGCCTCACCCTCCAGTGCTGGCTGAAAAAACCCCAGACCAAACTCCCTCTGCTCCCTTTCTCCCCTCCAATTCTGATGACAGCACAGGAGCGGGGCAGTCAGCCCACCTCTGCATGCAAACACAAGTTATTGAAGGCACCTTGTTTTGGAACATCTTCACCTGAACCCTCATGCAATGAGGGTTCATATTTTCGCAAGATCAGGTCCTTTTAAGGAGCTCTGCAGCTGTGCACTTCTGTTAGGTCAAAGCTGTAGAGTGCTTTCAGGGGCCTGATCAGGCAAAAATTGTTCCTTCTGTCTGGGTCTTCTCCCTGGTTTACACACGGTGGGAAGATCACAGAACCTTATTCTCAGTCCCCACCTCCTAAATTACTATATGGACATAAGACAAAAGTTTCTTGTCCTTGTTATAACACCCAAAACAAAGTACTGGGGTGTTTGTTTAGAACTTCCTTGCATTTGGTCCTTGGGCTTATATTTCTGGGGTTTGTGCAGGGTTGAGGAGGAAAGGGAAATGTATAACTCAGATTCACCCAAAAAAAGGCTCTGTCCAACTGTGGAGGGAAAAACCGTATCAGTTTTCTTAAAGCCGCTTACAATTATGCTAAAAATAGGCTCAACCAAAACACCTAGAATGTTAAAAGATTCCAAAAACACACCAAAAAGCAAGTGTGGCAATTAACTTTCCAATCTTCTTCACACTGATTTTAGGAAAAACATTTGAAAAAATGCAGCTGACACAAACAGCAGGAAGCAACTTCCTGCTCTCCAACTTTCAGCTGGCTCCATAGGACTTCATATAACATGGTCCTTAAGGCAAACCATTCCCCTTATCTGGACTGTGGGCTCTAAAGGTCTTATGAGTAAAGGGGGCTCCATGCAATAAATTAGTTCCAAATGAAGGAGAAGAGAGGGAAGTGAAAAGTTCTACCTGGTCTGCTCACATCATAAGGAAAGTAGCAATTCTGCTTATAATACTACTGCCTGCAAACTGTCAAATTAATCTTGGGATTTCAACAGTTTTTCTTGATTACTGTTATTTTCAACCAAGCCACAGATTTACTTAATGACTAAACCAGACAAGTAAGCACTTTGTTTTCCAGACAGCAAGGAACCTTTTTAACAGGATCCAGCTTTTTAAATAATCTCTTTTCCCAATGTCATGAGGATGTGTATGTCCATTTCTGAGATGTGCAACTTCAGAAATCACTAATGTTCATATTAGGAGACTCTGCTCAATGTCTTTGTAACAGAGAATCAAGCAGGAGCCCTGTTACTTAGACAAGGTCGGGACACACTGACCCGATGATGACTGCTGCCAGGTGGGAGGAATTACATACCCGAGACAAGTTCAGGTGATTAGCCTGCAAAAACCCAGCATAAAACCAGCGGCGGGAGACAGACTGATTGTCTTCGGGCACAAGAAAAGGTGAGAGAGACAAGGAGTCCGTCTGACAACCTGGGAGAAGACACAGGGACTACGGGACCTGAGACGAAAGACGCCAGGCTGACTGCATACCTTATTCCTCAGGTGATCCCAGTGAGTGTGAGGAAAGCTGAGACGCGGCACAGCAGCTCGGCAGGAGAATCCTAAGCAGTGATAAGAAACCTGGGCTGACGGGTGGGCAAGAGGGTCCCAGACTGGACTAAACCTGATCCCAGATCCACAGCTTTGCCATATGCGGCAGTGCAGAGAGCAAGAGGATAACCTAGACTGCTCCCGGCACTCGATAGAAGCTAGAGGCATGGGGGACGCGCCTTGCTAATAAGACTATTGGTGCTTAGAACGTTCAGCACTACACTGTAACTGGAGAGGCATCCAGTGTTGCAAGATCTGCTTGGCAACTCAGACATGTCTCACTAATGAGGTAATTGGTGAGACTTGTTTCTATGCTACTTTTCTTTGGGAAATAAACTTGCATAAAGTATGTACCATCTGGGTGGTTTTATTCAATCCTTAGCCATAGCAGACCACTGATCTCCTTCTTTTCCTCTTGATCTAAGTCATGGCAGGTGAGTACAGCAGGGAAACGCAGCTAGGGTCACCCTCCCGCTCACAATCTTAGAACAGGCTTTAAAACGGGGGTGAAACAAGGGGTGCCTGTATGTCTGCAGGATGCCTGCTTTGATGTGGTCTAATTAGAATGCATTGGAGCAGCCCTGATTAATCAAATGCTAATTAGAATGTTCCAGCAGCCTCACTGCCACGTGTATTCAGTGTCCCCACATTTCAAAATGACAGTGGGGATGTTTTGACTAAAGCTTGTTGAATGAGTTTTAGTTAAAAAGACCCACCACCATTTTGAGGTGCAGGATGCTGAATACATGAGGTGCTACAGGTGTTTTAATTGAAATAGCTCCTGAAAGCCACTCTAATTAAAATGCCTCCCTCACAACCCCACCCTAGAGAACATGTATAGATGGCCCAAGGATCCCCCAAACAAACAAAATTCAAGCAAGAAAATTAAATGCTTCTGACTGCCTCTTAACATTGGCTGAAGCTAGGTTGTTTGTTCATGCTTCTCTGAAATTAGAGAATTTCTCTTTTCCTATTCATTTCAATGAAACATCTGAAGGGCTCTGCATAATCAATCAAGAATTGCCCAATGACTTACTTATTGCTTGCCAAAGTTCTGTTTGACAAAACAAAGATGTACAAGAGAAACTTCATAAATGTATTTCTTTGCAAGCTCAAAGTTAGAGGTGCACCAATACACTGGCCAGTCCCATATTGGATCGACACCAATATAAGGAAAATTGACAGTATCAGCAATTGGCTTTTTTGGCTAATGTGCCCAATAATGTCGCCAATAAATGCCCTATGCATGTGTGCAGCCTCAGCGCAGCATGCAGATGACCAGCAGGTCAGTCCGCAGCATGGAGAGTAGCAGGGTCTGGCTGGTAAGTCTGTTGTGAAGGAAGGGGCGTGGAGTAGATCGAGGTTCCGGTGGTGAGAGGAGTGGGGCAGGGGCAGGCGCTGCACAGCTGGGGCGGGGCATGGGATGGAGCTGTTGCTCGTCTGGGGGGCATGGGGAGGTGGTGGTGGCTCCTGCTGCTGCATGCACCCGGGAGGGCATGGGCGGGGCATGTCCCCCCAGGTCTGTACACTGGGTGAGGAGGGCAAGCTGCTGATGCAGGCTGGAGCTGGGGGGCAGCGCTGGACTCTTCCTGGCAGGGGGTTTGGGCCGGGGCTACACTTGGGGCAAGTGGCATCAGCACTGAAAGGGGGGCTATGGCAAATTTTGCAGTGGCTGCAGCCCACCCCCCGCCCCGACCTCCTCCCAAAGTCACTGATGCCCGCTCCGAGCGCAGCCCAGCCCTCCTGTCAGGAAAAGCTCAGCCTCAGTCCAGAGCAGCAGCCTGTCCCCACCCCACATGCAGATCTGGGGGCACATGCCCCCCATGCCCTTCAGGGGTGTGTGCAGCGGTAGGAGTTACCCCTCCCCTCGCACCTCCTGGATGAGCCACTCGTAGCTCTACCCCGCACTCCACCCTGGAGGTGCAGCACCTGCCTCTGCCCCAGCCCCAGCCCCACTTCCTCCCTCACCACAGGGGAGTCGATCTATCCTCCCCATGCCCTTTCCCTCCTCCCTCACCCCTTCCCCCACAACAGACTTACCAGCTGGACGCTGCTCTCCAAGCTGCCCAGCTGCATATCAGAACCAAATCGGTATCGGCCGATATGGCTTGTTAAAAATTGGCCATTGGTATCAGCCCAAAAAAATCTCTATTGGTGCACCCCTATTCAAAGTAACTATGGGTGGGATTTGTTAGAGCTAAGAGTGGACCCTTTTGGAACAGGAACAAAAATTTGATCTAGGGTTCTTTTATGTCCTCAGTAAATAGCCTTTTGTTGTTTGTCAGGTATTTTAGAACTTAATTATACTATGCAAGTGTTCAGCAGTCTGAAGGAGAATGTGAAGAACAGTTAGCTAGGAAAACCTGGAAAAGACTGGGGAACAAGATCATCAGATACAATATGGGATAAATAAGACAACAGTCAGTCAATCCTTCCCTATTTCTCAGGAATGCTTCAGAGGAGTGAAAACTAGGAAAGGCATATATAATCAGGAATTCAGCCTGCCAGAGGAAAAGGCACCTGCCTTTCTTTTGTGCAGAAATGATGTGAGAGGCAAGGATTTCTTATCCCAACTACATAGTTGAGATAACATCTAATAAAAAAATATTACTCTAATAAATTCTTGCCTCTCCCAGTCATCTCATGCATACCTTCACAATGTGGGTAAAGACTAAAGACCAGGGCCAACCATCAGTGCCCACCCCCACCCTCCCCCCAGAAGAAAGATACCAGTAGTACATTTCATAAATAGGCCCATGGAAATTTCTTTGAGTCAACTGAGTATGGAGAGCTGTTAGGAGGCATGGGAAAGGGGGAAGACTTCATTTTGAATCTAGCCTTGTGAACAAAGTACGAAGAAGGGAGGAGTCCAAGACAAAAGGAAGACATTTATTCTCTACCATATGTGTATTCCCCTGCTACATTATTTTCAGGAGCAAGCTGAGACCTGAATAACTTATGCACAGCTTTGAGGAAAGCTTCTCTACAGTTCAAATGCCTGAGAAGGAGGCAGGCTGGTAGAAAACATCTGGTAAACAGAGAGGTAACAAAACTCTGCTAAATATCATAAATTGCCACTGCCTATTGGCCCACAGTAGAACTGCTCCAAAATGGAAGAAGCTTTCAGTCTGATGTACTTCAGAATCAGCAGCCAATCATTATAATTTGATACCGTATAGACACAGGAGGGTCAGCAGGCAGTGGGTGACAGGACAGGAGTTCTGGGCCCAAACAAAAAGCTGATATATAGGTGCTAGCACCTCATCTGGAAGCACAAACACTACTATCCTGTGGTCTTTCTTTCTGCCCTACTACACAACTCAGTAATATACAATTGTAGGGAGACCTCAAGACTTTTTTCCAATGCTTAAAGACTAAGAGAATATTTCTATGACAAGGAGCCATGTAATGATCTGCCATAGACTGGACCCATACACAGCACAAGAAAAACAGCTCTCGGACTCCACCTGAAGGCTGCAGCCCCACTCCAACCTGTATGTAAACTCTTTCCAAGTGCCCACTCTGAGATTGCCAAAAAGCAACCCTTATGTTACAGCTTCAGTCCTACAGAATGGAGAGCCAAACTCAGCCTTCAAAACAACTCGGGTATTACCATTCAACAGGCTGGGGGGGGGGATACTCCAGGGCGGGGGGGGGGGGGGGGGGGGTGACGGACGGATGGACGACGGACGGACAACTGTTGTCACAAATAAAATTCTGTACAAATAGAAAGTTGAGAGACAACTTTCCAACATGGAGTTTTACAAACTCCTTATGGACAAATCTAAAAGCACAATACCAGGAGAAACTAGATAAACTTTTAAAGAACCTACTTCTGGAAGCACAGGAGAGGATTACTGCTTCCACTTCATAGGAGCCAGGGCTAGGCAACTTTTATTTATTGGCCAAGATCCACACACCTGGCAATGCAGATGCTATGTCTCTGACACTCAACTCTGGCAGTCACTCAGATCAATGAAGGTAGAGTCTGACCTAACTCTGATCTACTAATACACCAGCCCCAAGACAAGGACAACAGAATCCCTCTGGTTGTAACCTAAACCTGCCAGTCTGAGTACCTTGTATATGTCACTGATGACCTCCAACCCACCCAGGAAAAGGACAACTGTCTCAAGGGAGCAACAGGGGACAAACCTGTGTTGGCTCACAGGCAGCGTTCCCTCCCCCTAGTCTCGAACGCATCTCTCAAGTAACAGGCTACCTAACTCCCATTCTCACCGGGGCGCTGTGCCTTGCAATGGACCCAGGTGAACTGTTGGCTGTGCCCCTTTATCAATACAGACCCCATCATCACTGGATCAAATAACGTGGATTATAATATCTGAGGTTCATTCGCCTGCAACTCTACCAAAAGCATATACAGGTTTCCCTCAATTTATGTGGTACATGCATTCCCAGAGAATGGCGCATAAATTGAATTTGCATAAAGTGAACCCATTTAATAATGTAACAAACAGGGATAGGTTTAGGTTCCTATGGCAGTGAGGGAGGGAGGGAGTGAGACTGGGAATAGGGAAGGGGCAAGGGGAGGGACACAGTGCAGCCCGTTGGCAGCTCCCCAGGCTGCAGCAGGCAGCAAGGTGGCAGGAACTGTGAGTGGGTGTGGGATGCGGGGGTGTGGCTCTTCCTACTACTGCCTCCCCCAGGCTTCACACACCTGGGTGGAGGCTTAAGCTCCCTATTATTTTAAGCAATGTCATCATGACTGGGAGGAAGCTAGAGACCCTGCCAGTCTACCCAGCAACCAGTGATGCATTTCAAATTGGTTGGCTGGCAGCCAACAGCTGCTGGCCTTCACTGGATCAGGTAAATGAGGTCATAAGGTCTATATTAATTCAGAACTGCCCAGGAGGCAGGGCAGCAGCCATGATGAGAACTCTCAGAGAAGCTGGACCATCTGAAACTTGCTCTCTCTTGAAACTCATGGTCAATGATCTGCTTGCCTCCAGAGGGAATCTCCCCCTGCCTCTGGATAATATTTGTGAGTAAACTACTTGAGATCTAACTAGATATACAGCTTGCAGTAACTCAGATGCATGATGAAAGGCTACCATGTCACTGTTTGCTCTAAGGTATTTCTCTGATATTTGCTCTACCCTGTACCCTATTTCAAACCTACTCCTTGTAACCAATAAAGTTCTCCTTTGTACCTAGTGTGGGAGACTTATTGGGAGAGGGCCTTGAGGTCCCCTTGGTCTGGCTGACACTATTTGTACTTCAGACTGAGGGAAGTACCCCAAGTTCTTGCAGTGGCTCAAGTACCCCTCAGAGATGACTAGGCCTGTGTTTCCCAGGGGGCACAAGGCCAGGATTGGTCCAGACCCTAGGTGGTGGTGGCATTAGCCCAGGCTTGTAGGTGGGCTCCAAGAAGGAGGTCGGCCAGATGTGAGGCATCCCGAGGGAAGCACTTGGAGCCTGGAAGGTAGTTGGGTGCAGTGAGGTGGGTGGCTCAGGAGCATCCCCTACTGGCCTGCCACACCTACTGCCCCCTGGCCTGGAGCGGCCCTACTCCCCACCTGGCCCTAGCCTGCATGGGGGAAAAATAAGCCTCCCCCTGCCCCAGCCCCTCTGCAGCCCCACACAGGCACGGGGACAGGCCACACTGCCCCCCAGCCACCACTCCATGGCTCTGTCCTTTGCTGCTCCCCCTGCTGCAGCCAAGCCCTCTGCCCTGACCCAGCTCTGCTCCCCCCACCCCGCCCCACCCCAGTCCTGAGCAGGGACATGTTGTTGTCACCCCACTGCACACCTCCCCATCCACAACTCTGCTCTCCCCTGTTCCTCCAGCTATGGCCTGGCCATGCTCCCCCAGGCTCAGCCCTACTTCCCTCACCCCCATCCCCCAGCTTCTGCAGCACCCACTACTGACTTTGGGCTGGGCCCAGCTGGGCTGGGTGGCTGTGGCTTCAAAAAAAAAAAAAAAAAAGCAGGGCTGGGCCTGTCCCTGCTTGCCTAGGCTGCAGGGCTAAAAGGCTGCATGAGGGCAGCCCTCACACTCAATCAGCAGCCAGAAGGGGAGAAAAAAGAAAAACCTTTTATTTTTACATGGAACTCTTCTTTTCACTGCTTTTTTTTCCAGGGTCCCTCTGTTTTTTGCAGAATTCTCTGATTTTCATGGAAAATACTTGATTTTGCATTTTCCGCAAAGATTGCAATGTTGGTACATTTCTATCCATAACTGATCTCAGGGTAGCTGTTCATGAGACGTAACTTGAACAGGAGATTGATTTACTGTGGATTCTTATCCCATTACCTGGATTAACTTTTGTAACACCTCAGTTTATTTGTTTATCGCTTGTTTGCCTATTCTAACAATGATCCCACTTCTCCTCCTGCATCCCTTTCATGTCTTTTTTTATTCAAATCACTCCATTATATACACTGTTCCATACATGTCGTTTCACACCAGGGATCAGCAAGTTTTTTGGGCAGTGTCAAAAACACCTTCAACCTCTACTTATAAGATGTTGGTGTGCCAGGAGTGGATGCCGGGGAAGCTGTAAGGAGCCCAATCCTTGTTGTGGCAGCGTAGCACGGGCCCCTTCCTTGCCACCTGCCCCAAGGTGAGTGTGCACCCACCACCGCAGCAAGCCAGGCCAGGGCCCTGCAGACTGCTTGCAGCCTCCCTGCTGCCTGCTATGAGCAGTCTGGAATCCATGGCAGGTGGTAGGGGCCTGCCCAGAGCCTGGTCCAGCTGTGGGAGGCAGCTGGGAGGCTGCAAGTGATTGCTCCAGAATCTAGAGCCTCAGCCTAGCTGGTTGCCGGCAGCAGATGCTCGCATGCCTTGGGGCAGATAGCGGGAAAGAGGCCAGGGCTGTACTGCCACAACAAGGATCAGGCCCCTTGCAGCTGCTCTGCTGTCTGCCTCAGGAGTGTATGCACCCACCACCAATAAGCCAAGATGGGACCCCACAGACCTCAGTGCAGCTGCTTGTAAGCCTACTGGCTGCCTGTTACAGCCATCCCCAGCTCTGGGCAGGGCCCTGCTGCCTGCCATGGATCATAGGCTGCTCATAACAGGCGGCAGGAAGGCTACAAGCAGCTGTACCAGGGTCCACAGAGCCCCAGCCTGGGTCATTGCTGGTGTATGGCCATCTCTGGGCAGATGGCAGGGAGCCACAAGGGCCTGATCCTTGTAGCAGTACAGCCCCACCCCCTTCCCCACCACCTGCCCCAAGGCACAGGTGCTAAGCAAAATGCCTTCATATGTCATGCTCTGGCATGCGTGCCAGGGGTTGCCAACCTGTTTCACACCATCTGATGAAGTGAGCTCTGGCTCTCAAAAGCTTATGCTACATAGCTATGGTTTATTTAGTCTATAAGGTGCAAATATACCCTGCCTTCAGAATAACATATGGACATTAAAAGGTTAATAAGTTGTGTGTCAGGGTGTTTTGGTCATGACCAGGGGTCCTGGTTTTCTCTGATTAAAAAAATCACAGATTCTCTGACAAATTTGCAAATTCTTTGATAAAAATGCCAAAATCCGTTATTAAAATTAAAAGCCTCCTGCAGCTCCCACAAGCCCTGCTGGTGCCCCAGGAGTGGCCCAGATTCTGGGGGCCTCCCCAGCTATGCCTGACACTCCACTCCCAGGAAAGAAACAGGTTATCCCAGTGGAGGAGGCTTTGGGGCTGCTGGACAGTCCTAAACAGGAGCCCATGGAGGAAGCCCCTCTCTCTGCTGGCCAAGGCCTACCCCTTGAGACCACGGATGCCGAGGCTGAGGCCTCAGCTGACCCAAAGGAAGGCCTGGCAACAGAGCCCTCCACCTCTAACGATCTGGGGGAGACAGGGGTCCTGGGGCTTATCCTGGTGAGTCCTGAGGTAGGTCCCCTTTCTCAGGACCCTGAGGCAGACACTGAAGCCACCCAGGTGCTTGACGGGTCTCTTCCCTCCCCCTCCCAGAAAAACCTAATTTCCAGCATGCCCCATGCTCCCACACTAGAGGGGGTCAGCATGAGGTACCCTGATCAACAAGCCGGTCTTGTTGGGAACATCATGCAGACCCCCCAGGGTACCAGCTCTACCCTACCATCTTGTTAAGAAGGCCCCCCCTCCACTTACCTCCATCCCTGTCCCAAGGGGCTGCAGAGCTCTCACACTCACAACCAGAGTCCGGAGCCTTAGCGGACCGGGGGCTTAAGATGGTGCCTAAGGAGCCTGCTGAGCCCCAGGACCAGGAGAAGGTGCCCAAAAACTGGCAGGCTCCATGGAGCCTGCGAACCTCTTGGTCCTGGCGGTCCCCAGGGGTGAGCTACTTGCATTTCTTGACTGCAAGTACACCCAGTGGGTGCCAGCAAGGTACAGCTCACCTTGGACCACTGGGGAGATTTTGACAGCATCCTTGCCACTGGGAGGGTGCTGGCGGGGGAAGGCAAGGGACCCAAAAGCTGCAATGCCCAGATCTATAGGCAGGCCTGCAGTTTCATAGATGCCCTCTATACTTATGGGAGGGAGCTGCATGAGCTGGCAAGCCACACACCGGGCACTGAGATACGCGAGGCCCCTGCCAAACTGCCCGCTCCATCCTCCATCCTCCCAGGCATGAGGTCATGTAAGACTGTGACCCTCAACATCCATGGCTGCAGGAAGGGTCTCCAGAGATGCCGGGTGCTCTCCCTCCTTTGGTATTCTTGCAGGAGACCCTGATGACTCCAGCTGACGAACCTAATTGGTGGCTGGAGTAGGGAGACAGAGTCTTTTTAGTCACCTCTCGGCCACCTCTGTTCTCTCCAGGCCTGCAGCTGGAGGTTCTCCAGGACGTTGAGGTGGTGCCAGACCACCTGCTGCACCTCTGGGTCTAAGTGCAGGGGCTGGTCCTGAACCTTCTGAACGTATACGCCCCTGCAAAGGACCCAGACTTGACAGATTTTTTCCATGGGTGCCCTCAACCCTTACGAGTGCCTGGTCCCTGGTGGGGACTTTTAATGTCACCCTAGATGTGTGGGACCAGTTGGGCAGGAAGCAGAAACAGGCCGCCATGGGTGTCCTCAGGGAAATCCTGACGGACTACTCCCTGGTAGATGTCTGGCCCCCCCGACTGCCTTAGGTCGCGACAGCGTGGCTGGTGCACCCGTTGCCTTCACCTATGTGAGGGTGGGGGAGGAGCAGGCATACCACTCCCGGTTGGACCAGATTTATATCTCTTTGCTAAACATTGCCCAGGCCCACTCCTCTGGCATCTGGCCAACCCCTTTCAGTGATCATCACCTTGTCTGGGCCAAGGGCACCCTAGGTCCTGGGCATCCAGGGTCAGCCTCCTGACATTTCAATGCGTGTGCCAGGTTGCAGCCCCTCCAGCTCCACCTCCACCTTCAGAACCTCCTCCTGAATTTCTGGTTGAATTTCACCCCCCCCAACTTTTTGGTTTTTGGTCACTCCATCCGCGGCTCAAACAAGTTGCGGGACCTCCTGGTCAACCTCCTCCTGGTTCTGGCCATGTGGGCCCTATACTTGACAAGAAAGGGGGATCTGGCAAGGAAGGTGCCCAGAGACTGAGTGGCCACTTTCCTCTCACTTGTCCAGGCACAGCACCAGTAGGGGGCACCCACCGGATCCTTGGATGCCTTTGAGGACCAGTGGGTGCAGTCTGGGGGGCTCTGCTCGGTTCCCCCTCTGGAGCACTTACTTTCACATATTGATCCTTTGACCCCCACATCACTCCTATCCTGTTTTTTAAAAAGATTTCATAGACATTAGGTCCAGAAGGGACCTTGGGAGATCGTAGAGTCCAGCCCCCTGCCCCAGGGGCAGGAAGTCAACTAGGGTCAAAGGATTCCAGCAAGATAAGTGTCCAAATGATTCTGGAAGGATTCCAGAGTAGGTGCCTGCACCACATCTGGAGGGAGCTTATTCCAGGCCTTGGGGGCTCGGACAGTAAAGAAGTTTTTCCTTATGTCCAGCCTAAAACTGTCTTCGAGGAGTTTGTGACCTCTGGTCCTTATCATCCCTTGGGGCACTCTGGTGAACAGATGTTCCCCCAGATCTTGATGCACACCCCGATGTACTTATAGGCTGCCACCAGGTCCCCCCCGAGCCTGCACTTTTCCAGGCTGAAGAGTCTCATGGCTCAGCCTGTCTTCATAAGGCCTATTCTCCTATCCTCTGATCATGCACGTGGCTCTCCTGTCCAGTACTCCAGCTGCGGCCTCACCAAGGCCGAGTACCATGGGAGGATGACATCCTGAAATTTACTTGAGAAGCATCTATGGATGCAGGCCAGAGTTTGGTTTGCTTTACCAGCTGCAATCTCGCATTGGTGGCTCATGTTCACCTTGTGGTCAATCATGACCCCCAAGTCTCTTTCAGCCTTGGTGCTAGCAAGCGTAGCACTGCCGAGCCTATAAGCATGGTGCAAGTTTTTTTTTCCCCCCAAGGCGGAGTACCTTACATTTATCAGTATTGGAAGTCATCAGGTTTGTATCTGCACACTTTTTCAACCTATCCAACTCAGCCTGGATCATGAGTCTATCCTCCGGTGTGGATGCTCTACTCCAAAGTTTAGTGTCATCGGCAAACTTGGCCAGTCCACTTCTGACACCAGTATCCATGTGGTTGATAAAGATGTTAAAGAGAACAGGTCCAAGGACAGAGCCTTGGGGGACACCACTGGTCACGGAGCGCCCTGATGATTCACTTCCATCGACTACCACTCTCTGAGTCTGACCTTGGAGCCAATTCCCCAGCCGTCAGACTGGGGACAAGCCCTGGCCTACCCGGAGGTAAGCAGAGGCCCATGGTGGGAGGAACATAGCCCAGCTGCACGGAGGCAGCTGAGAGGAGCCAAGGAGGATCACTTCCACCCCCCTCCCCGGCTCCTACTTCGCCCAGCCCCACAGGGAGCCACGCAAACAGGCACGCTTCTGGGTCCAGTGCGCGAGTTTGCGTGGGTGTTTGCACAGGAGGGCAAGTGGGATGGCCCGAGGCCCCGCCAGTGAGCCCTAGAGAAGGTAGTCACAGCAGTAGTTGGACTACCAGCAGCACAATGTGGATTGCTACAGACCACACCCCAAGGGCCCCCTTGGAATCTGAGACACCCCCCCGGCACTTCTGAGGTCTCCACCCAGATAAAACCCATGGTTCAAGCTCCATGCAGACGGAACCTCTGGCTCTTGGCTGTGGGGGCTACCTGGCACAATTCCAGGCACATGGGACTGGGAGCATGGCCACCTCCTCTTACGAGGTCTGCTCCACTTCGGAGTCTGTGAGATGCCAGACAGAGGAGCTCTAGACCGCAGTTCAGAGACTGTGCGCCATCAGGGATGGCAAGCAGGAGATTGACTCCTACTGCCAGGCCCTTCACTCCATGAAGGCCGAGGGTTGACCAGGGTCACCTCCCAAGACAAGGGAGGACTTGAGGATCTCCCACTGTCCAGCCAGGAGGTTGGACCAAGATGTTGAATGGCCCCAGGGCCTGCTGCACCAAGGTCCCCTCCCCTCTGGAACAGGTATAAACCTCTTGCAGCCCCAGTAAAGCCTGCAGGCAAGGGGGGGATGACTGACCCCTACTCTCCCTAAAATGAAACGCAGAGTGGTTGTCGTGGGAGACTCCCTCCTGAAGGGGACTGAGCGAGCAATCTGCCTCCCCAACCCCCTAGCCCAGAAGCCCACATCTGACATCACAGTCCGATTAGTTTTCCTTAGTTGTCCCATAAAATCAGTTGTTCCATTCATGCATTAGCCTGCATATAGTGGGGGCTACTAGTTTACTGGGTGGGCCTTAGAGCCCATGACAATTTTGAATGGACAACTAGATAGGAGCTTCTGAGGCCTGGCCAGTAGACATATAGGACACTAGTGTCCTGTGCCAGCTGGACTGCTGCAGCAGCCCTGACCTAGAGTGGGCCCTGCACCCTCTACCCACTTCAGCAGTCTGGCAGTGGGAGCTGCTGCCTGGCTGTGACCTGTTGCCACCTGCAACAGCATCTGTCCCCTTGGACCTGAAGCTCCATGTCTACATGCCTAGCAGATCTGAACAGGGACCGCCCAGCTGCCTGGGCTGTAGCATGGGCACTGTAGCAGAGCCATCTGCACCTCTGGCCAGATGCCATTGGGCTGTGGCTGTGCAGTTGGCCTTCGTGCGGCACTGCTACCATGTGTGTCCCTGCCCTGCCATCTGCACCGATAGAGATTTTGGGAGCCAATACCAATAGCCGATATTTAAGGAGGTATATCAGTCAATACTGATCCAATACAGCTGCCTCCAGGTGGTAAGTCCAGGGTGGTGGATGGGCACTTCCCAGGGAGAGCG
>NW_005841972.1:281236-287906 GCF_000455745.1 Alligator sinensis
GGGTTGGAGCTGGCACTGTCCAGCTCTTCTCAGCAGGGCTGGGCCTGGAGCAGGCACCAGTGGCACTGGGAGGAACTGCAGTCACCCCAAATTTCACTGCAGCTCTGCTCCCAGCCCCACACAGCCAGGCACAGCCCAGTTCTATGTCCTGCCTCTACCCACATGCTGAGAGACCGAGGCTGCACTGGGCACCTAGCAGTGGCAGCAGCACTGGGAACGGACCTCTGGCAAAATCTGGGGTGGCTGCAGCCCTCTCTCTGCCACTGGTGCCCACTCAGAGCCCAGCCTTCCTGAGAAAAGCCACACAGCACTGGCTCCAGCCCACCCTGCACAGATCTGGGGAGCACAGGCCCCCCTCAGCTCCTGCCTTCCCAGGGTGCAAGCAGTGGCAGGGGCTGCACCCCCACCACACACAAGCCGTGCCTCTGTCCTGTGCCTCCGCCTTTCCCTGGGCAGCACCTGCCCCTGCCTCCTCCCTCCCTCACTACAGGGGCAGTGATCTGCCCTCCTTACACTCCTTCCCTTCTCACTTACCAGCTGGAGGTAGCTCTCCCTGCTGCTGGCTCTGCTCCATGCTGCGTGCAGCATGGGCATTTATCGGCTCCATTAGGTCAATATCTAATACAGCAAATTTTCTTTATATCGGTACCAATCTGATATCTGACCAATGTATTGGTGCACCACTAATGCATGCATGCATGCATGCACATGCACAGATCAAGAGTGAGAGATCAGTTGGGCAATGTTTTATTGATATATTTACAATTTTAAAGCAATTTGGAAGCCTACCAGTGCCTCTATCATCATCATAAAATAAATTCTAAATATCAGTATGTTTTGTTTTGTTTGCTTTTGGTTTTATCATAGAAAAATCAGAGCTCCACCTGACCCCTTTGCTAACCAGGATGTGGGGACAACAGCTCCTGCCAGCAGGTCTCATCCTGTCTGGCAGCTGGGCACACAGGGTGTGAGATGTGGGGTGGGAAGGGGTGTGGGGGCATGTCTGAGGAGTGTGGGTATAGGGGGGATGTGGGTGGCTATGGGGGGATGTGGGGATCTGGAGGGGTCATGGGTGTGGAGTTTGGGGGACCCACCCCCTCCCCCTAGCAGCACACAGACCTTGGCACTGGCAGCAGCAGCCAGCTGGGTGTGCCCACTGCAGGTACAGCCCTGCTGGGCACAGTGTAGCCTGACCCGTGGTCTGTATGTGGCAAATGGGCCGGGTCCAATGCAGCCTGGCCTGCCCCGCTAGGGTGGGTGTAGGCAGAAGCTGTCCTGGTCCTGTCCAAAGGAGGGCTACAAGTGCAGGCAGGGCTGGGCCACATGGAGCCAAGCCCATTTGCCATTTACAGACCACAGGTCAGGCTGCACTGCGCCCCACAGGGCTGCACCTGAAGCGGGCACGCCCAGCTGGCTGCTGCTGCCAGCGCCACCGGCTATGCACCAAAGTGGGGGGGGGGGGGGGGGGGGGCGCCCCCCACCCCCCAAAGTGGGGGGGGGGTGTGTGGTGGCCACCCATCACACCCCCCACACCCCACCAGAAACCACCATCTCCCCCACCCCCACATCCCTACTTGCCTAGGACAGTGCCTGAGTCCGGGTCACACTGCAGCTTTGCTGCACTTCTGTTTGCCCCAGGATGCTGAGGTAACGTGCTGGGGCAACAGGGGCACCATAGAGACACTCTGGCTGGATGCCAGAGCTTCTCTCTGGAGGACTCAGCCTCTGGTTGCCTCAGGGCATGCTGTAGGAGCATGCTCTGCGCTACTTTTTTTCCTTTGTTTTTGTTTGTTTTGTTTTTTGATGCTTGGATTTCCAGGTATCAAATTTAGAACCCGCACTGGAAATATGCAGTGTGGGGAACATTTTTTCATTCCCGGTGTGCCTAGAATTTAAGCAGGTACAAAGTGATTTTCCAAATTTGAGTTCACCAGGGCAGCACTAGATAGTTAAGCCTCAGAAAAAAAATCAAATCCTCTCTTTGGCATCTCACACAAAACACACTTGCACATGTGATGATAAGTTTGCCATAGGCATCACTGTAGGGCAAAGGTAAAGTTATTTGAGTGCACTAAGTGCATATTTCCGGAGATGTGGGGCAGAAAATTATCCAGTGCTTTATTTTTCCATGAGAAATTTTCCATTTCTAAAAGGTCATTGTTTCTTAAAATTCATTAGTAACAGTAAATGGATGCCAATAAAATATTAGGCAAGCCTGGCAGTTTCAAAGTTGTAATTAATGTTTTTCAGGTGATTATCCCTAGGAAGTATGTGAGAGAGTAAATATATGTGTTATTGATTTGTAAATAGGAGGGTAAATACACTCGCATAATAATCCAAATAAAAAATCAAGTTATGAATTCACCCAATTGGCTGTGCAAATCAAAACCAAAGCTAAAGTTTTTATTTCATCTGACTGCAAATGAAACCAAAACCAAAACTAAAACTGTGATTAATTTTTCACTTTTAGTTCAGCAAACACACAGAGCAGTGTCTCATTTCTTTGCTTGAGTTGGGGAAGTTGCAAGTGTTTGCATAAGATCTGTTAGTTTTTTAGTGCTTTTGGTTTGAAGTAGTCATACAAATGCCTAATCAGAAAAAAACTAGTGTGTGGCATCATTATAGTGAAGTTCAAGCCACTGAAGGAAGGAAGAAAGTTGGTAGATGTAAATATTGTAGGCAGGAGTATGCTAACACTGCAACAAGAATGAAGAAACATTTAATAACATGTAGAAACTGTCCCAAAAGAGTACAAGCCATATACAGAAAGCTAATACAACGAAGGGGTGGAACAACATCATCTGAGAAAAGTCTACTTCAGGAATCCTATGTAAGTAAACAAATTAATATGTTAAACAACACACAGTATAGACTAGAATCTATATTGTTTTAAAACATTATAATTTTAAAAGTTGTTAACACAACTCTGGATATTATTTATTTAAAATATTTGTATCCTGCTTTTCTGCTTGCACTAATCACCCGAAGTGGCTTAGGCGTAACAATATATTTTTTTTTAATTACATAATAGATAAATAGTTAACTATTTCAACCCAGCAAAGGGAGCTTAGTCTTCTAGCCAATGGCAGAGGCCAGACTATACTTCCCTTTGGCTCCGCAGTCCCAGGGCAACTGAGCAGCAAGTTGAGCAGCAGAGGGTTCTTTCTGGCAGGGTGGGGGGAAGAAAGCTTCCTGCCGCTTCTCCTTCTTCTGATGGATGAGGCCAGACTAGAATAAGCTAAAATAAAAATAGTTTCCCCTTTTGTTGCAGGAACTTGGTAGTTCAAGCAAAATAGCAAATTTGCAAAAAATGGAAAATGTTGAGCTGCCAGGTCTGGGGGAAGCAGCAGCATGATCCTCACTTTCAAGATCACTGTCACCAGATATGTGATCCAGCATGAGTAGCTGTTCAGGACAGTGAAACTTTTTATCAAGCTTTGTGATCAAAATGTCAAAAGAAGATCAAGAAAAAGCAGATAAGACATTAGCTTGAGCTATAGTTGCAAGGGGTACACCTATTTCCATAACTGAAAATCAATACGAGAAAGAACATTACAAACTAATTTGCCTATCACATAAGTTACCGTCATGTTATCGTTTATCACATTCTCTCTTCGATAGAGAGTACGACAGAGTTGAAACAATGGTTATTCAAAGGATTGGTCAAGCAGAATCACTGACTCTGTCAGATGGATGGACTGATATACAAGGAAATCCTCTATTGAACATTATGTTAGCAACACCTGAACCAATATTCCTGAAAGCAATTGCTAACAAATCTTCTCATTGTACAGGTGAATACATAGCTAAATTACTGAGTGAAGAGACTGAAAGTGCAGGTCCCTCCAGGGTACAAGCCCTTGTAGCTGATAATGTGAGTACGGTGAAAGCTGCATGGCAAATATTAAAGGCAAAGTATCCTCATTTAATAGTATTTGGCTGTCTTGCTCTAGGTTGAACCTTCTGGCAAAGGACACAGTAAGTAGGCATGTGTGAAGTGGCCAGTATTCGATTTGGATTCAGTCGATTTAGCGAATGGTGGTTCAATTCAGTGATTCGGATCACTGTCCTCAATTAATTTGGCTGTATTGGATTCAAAAGATTCGGCACTGATTCGGCCATAGACTATAATGAGGAATAACTAAAATATACCTATAGCTTTGTCATTCTTTTGCAGATTTGGATGAAAACAGCAGGGATGGTACCCCTCCTGAGGGCATGAAGCCTGCCAAGTTTCAAGCAGATAGGTGCAGGGGCTTCTGTGAAAGTACACCTCAAGCTGCTGAAAGCAAAACTCGTGTCACTTGTGCATGTTAACTGGGTTTCTGATTATAGCCATGTTGGTCTGAGGAACAGGCAGGAAAGGTTCTTTGAGTAGATGTGATATCTTTTATTAGACCAACTGAATAGTTGGAGAAATATATCTTGGAAAGCTTTTGGGTTTAAAAACCCTTCATCAGGCTGAGGAAGCATCTGCAGTTGGTGTCTGCACTCTTCCTGGATGGAATGAATAGTAAAGCCAGAGGCTGGCCTGATATGCAAGAAAGCCAGTCAATGAAAATGTAAATTGAGACATCAGGGGGTGAGAGAGAGGCTGCGGGGGAAGGTGTAGCAGCCAGGTAAAAGTGGAGAGGTACCTGGGGAGTCAGATGTCAAGCAGGTTATAGTGTGTCATAAATCCAATGTCTATATTGAATCAATGAGTTTTTTTGTATTGAGGAGGTTGATGAAGTGAAGTTCATAGGCCCGTCTGTGAAAAGTGTGTTTCGTAAATTCAAACAAGCACCGAACCTCGCTAACATCATCACCGAAAGGAAACTTCCTACAGCCCAAAACATACCAAATGGATCCAGACCATGCCATGACAAAAAATGCAAAACCTGCCAACATATCTCCAGTACCCCCACAATTTACTACACCCGACAACAAAACCATCATCATTCCTGGATCTTACAGCACATCCAGAAACGTTATATCTCATCCAGTGCACTAAATGCCCTGATGGAAAATACGTGAGACACCCCAAATAACAGCGGCACACAAGAATGAATGCACACTGGAAATCTATCAAAGACAAGAATACCCAATTACCAGTGGAGGCACATTTCTCACAAGAAAACTACTCCTTCTCCAATCTCTCAGTCCTGATCCTCAAAGGGAATTTACAAACCACTTTTCACAGACAAGCCTATGAACATCACTTCATCAACCTCCTAGATACAAAAACTCATGGACTCAAGATAGACATTGGAATTCTGACACACTACAACCTGCCTGACATCTGACTCCCCAGGTCCCTCTCCACTTTTATGTGGCTGCTACATCTCCCTCGGCGCTCCTCCCCCAGCCTCTCTCTCACATCCTGACGCTTCAATTTATATTTTCACTGACTGGCTTTCTTGCCTGCAGCCCAGCCTCTGGCTTCTTAACTATTCATTCCATCCAGGAAGAGCGCACGCACACACCAACCACAGATGCTTCCTCAGCTTGACAAAGGGTTTTTAAACCTGAAAACTTGCTACGATATATTTCTCCAACTATTCAGTTGGTCTAATAAAAGATATCAGCTTGACCCAAAGAACCTTGTCTGTCTTGTGTGTGGTAAGGCAGAGCAGGATGAATGCAGCAGGGTTGGTAGCCTGTAACAGGGGGCCTTCCCCGGTGCTGGTTAGATCTCAACTTGCCCACCTGTTTCTGGGCCCATGCCTCTTTAATCTGCCATGCCTTGATGGAAAACTGATTCAGATGTTACCCAGGAATGAGGCTGCCCATTTAGGGCCCTGATGTGTAGGGGTGGCATCTATTTTGCAGTTCCAAACCTCCCTTACACTGTGGCCCATGCCTCACAGATTGCATCCTTCATCCACCCCCAGCTGTGGTCCCCTCTCTGGGACCTTTGGCTCCCCCTTAGGCCCTGGCCCCACCTTCAGGCCAGTCGGAATCCCAAGCCTCTTGCTCTTGATGGAAAACTGATTCAGCTGTTACCCAGGCGGGAGACTGCCCATTTAGGCCCCTGATGCCTAGGGGTGACAACCGTTTCACAGCTCCATACCTTCCCTACAGTGCGATCCATGCCTCACATATGGTATTCCCCAGCCAAGACTGTGCATGCGTGTGGTGGCTAGAGGTTAGCAGGTGCCCCCCTACCTGCCTTTCACCAGGGAGGTTCATGGTTCTGGCATTTCCTGGGCCTGCCACACTACCAGCAGTCCCACCAGGCCTCCCTACCTTGGCAGGGTGCAGTTTTAGGTCATGCCCAGGACCTGGGGTCTTCTCCTTCCCCATAGCCCCAGTCTATGCCTCCAAGTTGGTCCTGACACAGGAGCTCAGCAGGGAGATGTTCTTCCCCTGCTGGCTGGTGATGCAGTGAGTGCCACCTCCAGCTCTGAGAGCAGGGCATTATATGGCTGTCAAAGAAAATGTAAAAAGCAAATAGGTGCGGAATGAGGAAGGTAGCACTTACTCCATCTGCAGATGGAGCTCCTGCAACAGGAGGTTCACCTTCAGGAACACCAACTGCTCCACCAAACTGATAAGCACCCCTTGTTTCAGGGGCACCTGGCTAAACCCCTAGGGACAGAGGTAGGGCTGGAAGCCATGTCCAGCAGAGATCCCTTGAACTCTTACTATGCATTTTCTACTTCAGGAACAGCTTTGTGTTCTGAAAAAA
>NW_005841972.1:287984-314177 GCF_000455745.1 Alligator sinensis
CTGTATCAACAAAGTTCCGGAGCTGGAAGGGGGGTTACTTGCTGGGCTTGCTACACATTTCATCACATCAGCAGGTTTAACCTGTTACGTAGCTATATAAGGCAGACGCCCACTGGGGTGGGTGTGCTTGCTTTGCGAACGATTGCCAAGCACCACTTTCTGCGCAGGAAATAAAGGTTAAGTTGGATCCTTCACCCCTGTGTGTTTATTGGCACAAGCGCACCGGGCACGAACTCACTGTCCTTTGGGGACAACAAAACCAGGATCCAAGGAGGTGCAGTGGGGTGTCACAACATCCCCAGCAATGCTGAACACCCTCTTGCTTGGAACACTGGTCAGTGGACAAGACAGGTGTTCCCGGGCAACCATGGCCAGATCCTGCCACATCTGGCTGCAGGTTGCCCAACAGGCCAAGGGGTTACATTGCAGTGGCTCCACGTCCTCAGAGAGATAGGTAGACACCAAGGCCTCTGCACTACCTGCTAGATGGGGTGAGGTCTGGTGCCTCTGGACTCCAACATTGAAGCCATGCCCTTGGCCCACTTTGGCAGCAGCTATGGTGGAGAAGACTGACTGATGCTTGGAGTGCTGGCATGGGACAGTGGATCCCCCTCTTCCATGCCCCCTCCCACCTCTGCACTTCTGCTTCCCTAACCCTGTTCACCAGCACCTCTGTCCAGCGATCAAGGGTTTTGGTGCGGCACATGCTCCCCTTTATTCTTGGATCGTACATGCCCACCAGCACATGGACCATACTGGACCGCAAGGGATCCAGCCATTTTTTGATGCCCTCCTTCAGCCACTTCACCAGTGCCTGCACCTCTGGTGAAAGCAGCTTGCCCCAGCCAGGAACATCGATCTCCTAGAACTTCTCCATTTAATTCTCAAGCTCCTTCACTATGGGGATCACCTGGCTAAGGAGGGCATTACCAATGCTAAGGCTCTCGGTGACCTCGAGGAAAGGCTTGAGGACCACCAAGAACTGGAAGATGGTATCCCACTCAGTTTTGTTAAGGGGGCCGCTGATCCCAATCTCCCCAAGCAAGGCCATCTCATAGATGGCCTTCTGTTGCTAAACCAGTCTTTTGAGCATCAGGTATGTGGAGTTCCACCGAGTCTCCACATCCTGCATGATTTTGTGCTGTCAGATGCTCAGTTCTGCCTGTTTCTCCTGCAGCATCCCCCTTGATGCTACAGTGGAAGTAGCCTGCCACCTTCCTGCATTTCGAAATGAACTGGCTGGTCATGGTAGTGATGGCACCATCACCAGGAGCCCTGTCCCTCTCTGAGTTGCCCCCGACTATGAGGTGGAACTTGTGTGCCACACAGCGGATGCCAACAAAGTTGGCATCATGAACCTCCCTGACTAGTGGGCTCATTGTTGGTGACCATACACCCGCAGGTGAGCTCGCCCCATCCAATAAGCCACCTCTGCACCATGTGGTTCATAGCCACCATGATTTCTCTTGCTGTGTGGGACTCATCCATAACCTTTGCTTGAAGGAGAGCCCACCGATGGCCTGACTGATTGCACCGGTGACCTGTGAGGGAGAGGTAGGCATAATCTCCACCCTGGCTGCTCCAGATGTCTGTGGTGAAGTGCAAGGCTTCCTGCAGACCTGCCTTGTGCAGCTCTTCCCTCAAGTACTCCCTGCATGCCTCATACAGGGAGGGCACCACCTCCCATCTCTCGAATCAGGAGAAGCGTAGTACTTACTGAATTGATTTGGAAAAGATTTGGAGATTTGGAGGTGGTCTGTCAGAGAAACAGAAACTGAGAACAGGGATGAGGAACAGGGGGGGAAGGACTGACATCTCTAGCTGGCCAGTGATTGTGATCTCTCCCTGAGTCCCTTCCAATCACGATGTCTGGGGGAGCAACATAGAAACAGCATATAAGCCTCTGTCTGTAGGCTTTCTGTGCCTTTTGTGATCTGTTTCTGCCTGAGTCAGCAACAGCATCTGAAAGGTACTGGGGACTGGCTTGGCTTCCTAGTCAATTGCCTGCTTCTTTTTGTTCTTAGAAAGGGTTGAATAGGATATAACTTAGCTTACTAACTAGAATCCCTCTACTTTACTTATCCCTATCCAATTCATTTCTTTCAATTTATATTTGTTCTTGGGGGTTTTTTTCCAAAACTTTTTGAAAAGAAAGCTGTGTTTTTGCTGGTAGTGTGATCCATCACTGTTCAGGGAAGCACACATTACACACACTCACACACATACATCATAGAAGAAGTAGTCAGACATTCATAGAAGAAGAAGAGATTACATATAGTTATTAATATTAATTATAGTTAGTTAAATACAGACTAAAAACAACACAGAAGAAGTCAGATTAACACAACACAGAAGTCAGACACTCAATCATAGAAGAAGAAGAGAACAGATTTTCAGGTACACTACACAACAACGCAGAACAGTAAACAAAAGACAACACAGAAGAAAAAGAAGTCACACATTCAGATTCACATCACAGAAGTCAGGGAGAGAGTCACAGAAGAAGACACCAAATTACATATAGTTATTAATAATCATACCTAATACAATCATACTACAGACAACATAGAACTCAGATCCAGATTCACACAAGTCAGGGAGAGGGAGAGGAAGAGGAGGAAGAGGAAGAAAAAGAAGAGGAGGAAGAAAAAGAAGAGAATAGATATTTTAGGCACACTACACAACAACACAGAATAGCAAACAAAACACAACACAGAAGTAGTCAGACAGTCAGTCATATATCAGAGAAGAAGATGACATATATTAGTTACACACAGACACATTTTCCAGCACAAGAAGGATTACTATGATGCGTGCTGGAAAGGCAGGTGCCAGGTCTGCTGGCAAGTGAGGGAGAGGGGCTAGAGGGGGTAGGTGGAGAGCTAGAGCTGCAAGTCCCACCCCCAAACATAGATGCATCCTATTTCCTGGCAGCCATGAGGCTTCTGTTGCCAGTGGAAGCAAGGAGGTGGGAGCAGTACCTGTTCCTACACCTGCACCACCTTCCCTAACTCCAGAAATAGGCACCAGCAGCAGAATACAAATCTCCACTCCAATTTCATCCTCCCAGCATGAACTTCCCACTACCAGAGGAGGAGCTGGATCTGGAACCAGGGGATCTGTGCACCCTAGCAAAAGAAATTGTGGGGACCAAGGGGAAATCTGAGTTTGTGCTCCACACCCCTCAAAGTTCCCCTAGACCCAGGTCTCCTTCTCTGGAAAGCACTTCAGAGAAGGTTGAGGTTGTGGAGCCTCAGGCAAGTGGCTCAGCTGAGTCAGCTCCTCCTGCTGTTGTGCCTCTGCCTGCTGAGGAAGAGAAGGCAGGATTCCCATCGTCAACCCAGAAGTGGGGGAGTAGTGTAGTGTGGAATCATTCTGAGGTGGCAGATGAACCCAGGTTTGCTATCTGACAGTACTGCCAAAGGCAGATCACCAGGGCAAGGATTCGTGATCCTAGCTACAAGAATCCCCACCTGAGCACTGAACTCACCAAGCCCCACTGGCTTGAGACTCTCCAAAACCACCAGTTAGGAGTCCGAGATGCTCCTCTAAGTCTGTCTCCACAGAACAGCCACACACCATCACCTGTCCTGCAGGAACTTCCCACAGCTTCACATTTAGTTGCTGCTCAGACTTCTTCATGGGATATCAGTTAGGCCTGTGTGAAGTGGCTAGTATTTACTTCAGATTTGGCCGATTCGGGGGACAGCGATTCAATTCGGTGATTCAAATGACTATCCTGATTCAATTCAGCCGAATCCGATTCAGAGATTTGGCAGCAACCGAATCCCTGAATCAGCCAGGCCAGGTCCATCCCCTGCCCTCTCTCAGCCCAGCAATGGCTGCCCAACCTGCCCCAGCTCCCAGCACTTGGAGGATAAAAAGCCCCGGCTCAGCAGGTGGTACCCGGTGGGGGGCAATCCCCACTGCCCCATGCTGCATGGAGGGCTCTGCACAAGCCCCTCCCCCCGCTGCCCCAGGCTTCTCATGGGTGCCCCGCATGGGCCAGCTCTAGCCCTTTAAGAAAACTACATCTGCTGTCCTGACGCCATGGCACAAGAGGTCTGCTTCATGCCTGGGGCTCGGGTTCAGGACATCACGGAGAGGATCCCGGCCTACATACGACCCACAGACCAGTACCCCATGGTTCTCATCCATGTGGGAACAAATGACGCAGCCAGGGGCAACCCAGAGTGCATCATGAAGGACTTCGAGGTGCTGGGGGCCAAGCTTAAGGAGAAGGGGGCACAGGTGGTATTCTCCTCTACTCTCCCAGTGAGTAGGTGTGGACGGTGACACGAGGCCTGCATTGGCGAGGTAAACTGGCGGTTACGGAGTTGGTGATGCTAGGCAGGCCTCAGGTTCCTGGATAACGACCTATGCTTTTCTGCAGGGGACTTGCTTGGGCAGGATGGGCTACACCTCTCTCCTAAAGGCAAGCGTGTCTTCTCTTTCAGGTTGGCTGATCTCATGCGGCAAGCTTTGAACTAGCTTCGCCAGGGGCCGGGGCCGCAGGAAGACTTAAGGACACCTCCCGACCAAGACAGGTGACATATGCAAGGAGTACTCAGGTACGTAACAGGGGTCCAGATAGTTTTGAAAATCGGGGGGTGACAATCCCTAACTCAGAGCCCAAGGGGTGATAATCCCAACAAGAAGCAAGGGGGGGCAAGAGTGCCGAAAAGCCCCCCTGGCTCACCAAGGGCATTTGTGAATGCCTGATTGCCAAAAAGGAGGCGTGCACCCAGTGGAAGGGAGGGGCCATCACCAAAGAGGAGTATACCTCCTCCGCTTGGGTCTGTAGGGGGGCTGCTAGAAAAACTAAGGCAGGTACGGAGCTAGGGCTACCATCAGGGATCAAAGATAATAAAAAGTCCTTTTTTAAATATACAGGGAGAACGAAGAAGGTACCGGGTAATGTAGGGCTCCTGCAGGATATGCTTGGCAATCTGGTGGTTGCACCAGAGGAGAAAGCAGACCTCTTTAACAAATTCTTCGCCTCCATTTTCCTGTGCAGGGACCGGGACTCCCCGACCAGGATTCTAGATGGACTCGGGAGAAACGCTGCCAGGCCCAAAATCAGGGAGGACCAGGTTAGAGAGTTTCTGGAGGAGCTGGACGTGTTCAAATCAGCAGGTCCAGATGCTCTCCACCCCAAGGTGTTGAGGGAATTGGCAGGGGTTATTGCAGGGCCCCTGGCATGGCTTTACAAGCACTTGTGGTGCTCTGGCCAGGTGCCAGATGACTGGAAGAAAGCCAATGTGGTCCCCATCTTCAAACAAGGGAAGAGGGAGGATCCAGGCAACTATAGGCCCATTAGTCTTACTTCAATCCTGGGGAAACTCTTTAATAAGATCATCAAGGAGCATATCTTTGATGGGCCAGCAGCAGGGATTATGCTCAAGGGCAACCAGCACGGTTTCATTAGGGGCAGGTCCTGTCAGACCAACCTGATTGCCCCCGTCTCCCAGGCAGGTGTTGCAGTGGATATAGTTTTTCTGGACTTTAGGAAGGCCTTTGACACAGTCTCCCACCCTATTATCATCAAAAAACTAGGTGACTGTGGCACTGATGCCTACACAGTCAGATGGATTGCAAATTGGCTGAAGGGTCGTACTCAGAGGGTAGTGGTGGACGGGTCTTTTTCGACCTGGAGGGAAGTGGGCAGTGGAGTCCCCCAGGGCTCGGTCCTTGGGCCCGCACTGTTCAATTTCTTTATTAGTGACTTGGACGATGGGGTAAAAAGCAGCCTGTTTAAATCTGCTGATGATACCAAGATTTGGGGTGAGGTGGGCACGCTAGTAGGGAAGGACAGATTACAGCAGGACCTGGACAGGTTACAGGGGTGTGCTAACAAAAATAGGCCAGGTTTCAATACTGACAAGTGCAGGGTGCTGCACTTGGGCAGTAGTAACGAGCAGCACACTTATAAGCTGGGAAATTCCCTTCTTGAGAGCACGGTGGCAGAAAGAGATCTTGGAGTCATTACTGACTCCAAAATGAACATGGGCACACAATGAGAGGTCACGGTCAGTAGGGCTAACCATACCTTGTTATGCATCCACAGATGCATCTCAAGCAGGGCCAAGGAGGTGATCCTCCCCCTCTATGTGACACTGGTCAGGCCGCAGCTAGAGTACTGTGTTCAGTTCTGGGCACCTGTTCAGCCTTCGCAAGAGAAGGCTGAGGGGGGACCTGGTGGCCGTCTATAAATTCACCGGGGGGACCAGCAGAGTTTGGGAGAGACCCTGTTCCCCCTAGCGCCCCCCCAGGGTAACAAGGAATAACAACCACAAATTGTTAGAGAGTAGGTTTAGACTAGACATGCAAAGGCACTACTTCACAGTCAGAGTGGCTAGGATCTGGAACCAATTCCAAGGGAAGTGGTGATGGCTCCTACCCTGTGGGTCTTTAAGAAGAGGCTTGATGTCTACCTGGCTGAGGTCATTTGAGCCCGGTTTTCTCTCCTGCCCAGGGCAGGGGGTCGGACTTGATGATCTACAAGGTCCCTTCTGACCCTACTTATATGAACCTATTAAAAAAAAACCCCTGAAGAAACCCCAGGACTCACCGCTCCTGCCAGCAGGGAGCGATCCCTGCTGCCCCCGCCACATGGGGGGCTCTGCACAAGCCCCCGAAGCCCCAAGACTGCAACAGGAGCAGTGAGTCCTGGGGCTTTTCTCCGCTTTTTTTTTTTCTTAAAGGGCCAGAGCTCCGGCAGGCGAAGCCTTGGGAACCTTGGCGGCTTTGGGAGCAGGATCGAGGGGGCTTGTGCAGAGCCCCCCGCCTGGCAGCACCCAGTAAGCACCCATCCCCCATCCCTTGTACTTACCAGCTCGGAGTGGCTGCATCTCCCTGCTGTAGCCACCGGGGACTGACTGAATCATCAAAGCTCTCCCAATCTTTGCCGAAGATTTGGAGAGCTTTGAATCGATTTGGACCTTTAAACTAGTCCCCTGATTCAATTCAGATTCGAAGATTCAGCCACCAAATCAGGCCACATCTCCTCCAACTCAAATCACCACCCGAAGCTTCACACAGCCCTATCTTCTATCTATTTAATATGTGTGTGTGTGTAGTACATCTTCCATCTGTAATGTATCTTCTATCTGTTTAATATAAGTGTGTGTGTGTAATATATCTTCTATCTGGTGTGTGTGTGTGTGCGCGCGTGTAATATATGTGCTTTCCTGCACAGTGATGGATGACACGCTGCCATGGAAAACAGCTTTTTTTTTTTTTAAGTGTGTGTGTGTGTGGGGTTGGGGAATAACAAGAACAAATAAGAGGATTTGGAGGGAAGAATACGTTGAAAGGAATGGACTGGATAGGGATAAGTAGAGGGATTCTAGGCAAGGGTAGTTAGTAAGGTGTATCCAATCCTTTCCAAGAAGAGAGACTAGCAAGAGACTAACTAAGAAGCCAGCCACTGCAGCCTTTGACACGCTTTTCCTTCCAGACAGAGAACTCACAAAAGGCACAGAAAGGCTTCACACAGAGCCTTATATGCTGTATCTACATCCCTCCCCCAGAGCACTGTGATTGGAAGGGAACTCAGGGAAAGATCACAGTCACTGGCCAGCTACAGATGTCAGTATCAGAGCAGTCTTTCCGCCCCCCTCCCTCTTTTCAGTTTCTGTTTAAGACCGACTTCAGAATTGCCGAATCTTTTCTAAAACTTTACCAAATTGATTTGGATGCTTTTATTACCAGGAGAAACTAGATGGAGCTCGACTACAAAGTGTTTACATAGTTTGCTGTGCACAAAGAACTGTTTGCAGTGTGCTTCAATAGATGACACAGTATCCCAGATTATTCCTGTGAACATTCAGAAGCAAATTCTTGACAACGATGGGTTCTGGGTTCAAGTTCAAGGAGCATTCAATTTGCTTCTACCAGTTTCAGTGGCTTTCAAGAAACTTGAAGGAGATGCACTAAGCCTTTCAAATATTCTAGAAATATTCAGACAACTGAATGAAAATCTAATTGAGCTTTTGCTGTCTTCACTTCTATCCAAAAAAGACGTTGTAGTAAAACAAATGTTTATTGAGAGATCTGAGGTTTGGTCTCATCCAGTTCATCTGGCAGCAAGCCTTTTGTATTTTCAACATAGAGGACAACATTTATCAAGAGATCAATTACAGTACAGGCAACCCCTGCTTAATGCAGTTTCGCTTACTGCAGTTTTGCTATAGTGCTCATTTAAAATACCTACCTGGTTTCACTTAGCACACAGAGCGTTTTGTTATAATGCTCAGTGCGGTGGGTGGGGAGAAGCAGTGGAGGCAGCAGCAGTGGCATCATCATCGGGTGAACTGGCGAGTGGTAGCTGGTGGGGCCCAGGGCAGGGTGGCAGGAGTCCAGGGTCTGCTCTGGCATGTGGTGCTGGAGCAGCTGGCAGGCAGGGAGGAGCAGCAGTGGTGGTGAGAAAGGGTGTGAGCACGGGGGCTGGCGCTCGGGGCCCCGTCCAGCAGGGCTGGCAGGACTGCAGGGCCTGAGGCCAGGGCTGGCAGGAGTGTGGGGCCTGGGCTGGCGCAAGCCAGCACTCAAGGACACGTGCGCAATGTCCCCCGCCCCAGGCCACAGTGGGGTCAAGCCTGCAGAGCTCCCTGTCCCCAGGCTGCAGCCTATGACCTGTTCTATTCCAGGTGTGCACTCACCCATGGGGCACAGACACCATCCTGAGTTTCCCCCTGCATTGGCAGGAGCCCCACAGCCTTCTTGGCATTAATCCCTGGACGGGTGGGTCCCCGACTCAGGCCCCACAGGCAGGATGGCTGGGGCCATGCACAGGTGTGCTGGTGGCCAGCAGGTGTGGGCCAGCAGGGGCCATTACGGTGGCGGAACAATGATGCCAGAAGGAGCCAATGCCTTCCCTGGTGGAGCCTGCGCAGTACCATGCCAGCAGGAGCACAGGGCCAGGGATGACAGGTGGTGCAGAATCAATTATATTTATTTACATTAAGCCCTACGGGAAAATAGGTTTTACTTAATGCTGTTTCACTTAGTGCTCATTTTTTACGGAACCAATTAAGAGCACTAAGCAGGGCTTGCTTGTATCTACTGCTCTCAATAAAATTATGGAAGTAGCTAAGAATGTCCCCAACACCGACAAAATAGCCATGATGACAGACTAGAGATGTGAAGGCCTGGAAAAAAAATAGAAAATTGAGGGGGGGAGGGGAGCACAACTTTTTTTCCATTTTTTCCTCAGGATATTTTTCTTTTTTTTTAAAAAAAAATTGAAAATGGTTGGAAAAATTTTAAAAACCCCTTATGAAATATTTTCTTTTAGAAGATGAATAAAATGTTTAAGACAAGGTGTTCATATGTTGCTACCCTTTACTCTCCCAAAAATATTTTCTAACAACTATGTAATAGGAAGACATTTATGTAAGACTATCTACACCATCGGACCATTACAATTCCTGTACACTGAGGACAAGCAGTACAGTACAACTCTCAAATGCAAGAGTAAGATGCATTTCTACCCCCAAGGGGGACTGCCATTTTCACAAGAGAAAGAAGAAGGATTCAGTGCCTTCTTTGCTTGTGGACTTCCTCTATTGTTCACTTTTGATCTAGAGGTTGGTGGATCTGTTCCCGTCCACCTGACTAGGTCTCAAAGGACTGGGAGTGGACACTGGCTGCAGCATCCATTCATTCCTGTAGAGATTGGAAACAAGAAGCTTATTGCCCTGCTTGCTCAAAAGCCTCAGGAGAAGAGACAGAGCAAGTCTAAAGGTTTTGGTGTTGGAAGAAACCTGCCTCCTCTTGGCCTTGTTACCTTGAGATCCGCAGAAGTACAGAAGCAGTACAAAGGAGCTGAAAGAAAGTATACTTCTTTATTGAAAGGTAAGAGTTTAATGCTACTAGGATGACCAAATACATCCTTGCATGTAAAAAGTGTCCTGCAGACATTAAAAAATCCTTCATGGGTCTAAGTGAAGAGGAGGTAGATCATGATGATGAAAGTACAAGTAGCTCTTTCCAATGTTCTCGATCCAGAAGTCCTCCTGCTGCTGCTTCTATAACATCAGCATCACAAAGGGTTGCCCAATCAACCTCCTCAAGTAACCAAATATTGCAACCAACTGTATACAAACGACTCTCAATAGCTTCATTTGTAGACAAGATCCTAAAGATCAGGATCCTAAAGATCAGGAAAAAAATTGACTAAGCTCTTGCAAAAGCAATATATTCTTCTAGGATGCCATTGTCAATAACTGAAAATGCATATTGGCAGGAAGCTTTTAAATTACTAAAACCATCATACCGTTTGCCCAGCAGACACTCTTTGAGCAAGTCTCTTTTAGAGTCACAATATGAACGTGTAATGCAGTCTGTGCAAGGGAAAAATCAACAAAGCACCGTGTCTTGTAGTACTTACAGATGGATGGAAAAATGTGTGGGGAGAAGGAATCTCAAACGTTGTGATAGCATCTCAACCAGTTTTTACAGAAACATTGAAACAGGAGAGAACAGGCGTACTGCAGAGTATATCAGTAATAAAATATGTGAAGTCCTACAGAAGATTGGGAGTGGTAAAGTATCTGCTTTGCTGACTGACAATGCAAGTAACATGAAACAGCACAGGAGACCATAATGGATAAAAATCCACATATTACTGCAATAGGATGTGCATCCCATGAGCTAAACTTGCTTCTTAAAGACATCATGAAGTTGGACACTCTGCAAAAGATCTATAGAAGAGCAAAATAAGTTCTAAAACATGTAAAAGTTACTCATGTTGTAGCTGCAGACTTTAAGAAGAAGCAGGAAGAAAAGAATGCAAAGAATAAAATAGTGACACTCAAACTATGTAGTAAAACTAGATGGGGTGGAGTGGTGATCTCATTTGAAAGTTTACTAAAAAACAAAGAAGTTCTTCAAGAAACAGTAATAATTGAGGATCTTAAAGTACCCAGAAGTGTAAGGAACTCTGTACTTGATGAGGATGTCTTCTAGGTTCAGCTGTAGAACTCCCTGAAGATTCTAAAGCCAATCCTTCAGCAATCACTGCATCTGAAGCAGACAGTGCACTTTTGTCAGACATTCCTTACCAAATGGCCCAGATAAAATCAACTATTTCTGAGAATCTAAGTGTATCTACGCTTACAAGTACAGAAGAAAGAAAAGTGAAAGACTATTAACAGACGGGAAGAATTTTGTTGCCAATCAATTCATGCTGCTGCAAATCTCTTGGATCCAAGATTCAAAGGCAAAAATGTTAGCGATGATAACACTGCTACTGCATTTGACTGGACTGCAAAACAAGCAACACATGTAGGTCTTGATGTTGGAAAGGTACTTTCAAATGCTGCAGAATACAGAACATCTCGATGATAACACTGCTACTGCATTTGACTGGACTGCAAAACAAGCAACACATGTAGGTCTTGATGTTGGAAAGGTACTTTCAAATGCTGCAGAATACAGAACATCTTCAGGTATTTGGGTCCAGGAATGCAGGCTGGGACTCTGCCAAGCATATGCCTCCTGCAACATGGTGGCAAGGCCTTTGCACGACACAGCCTCTGACTCTTCTTGCCTGCTTCAGATTCCTCCATCTTCTGCAGCATGTGAAAGCAACTGGTCTATGTTTGGAAATGCTTGCACCAAATCAAGAAATAAACTAACATGTGAAAGAGTAGAGAAGCTTGTCTCAATCTGGGCAAACCTTCAGTTTTCAGAAGTTCATGAAGATGATAAAAATAAAGGATCAGAAGAAGCAGAAACTGTTAATAGTGATAGGTCAGAAAATGAGACTGATTAGTTTCATGTAGCAAAATTTGTATTGAACGAGTCTTGTTTTTTTTCTTTTTTTTCTCAGCTCTTTTTTCTAAAAATGAGTACTTTCTGTAACTGCTTCATACTGTGGAGGAAACTAAGGCCAGAATACATAATAACTTCTTTTGTTTTAGTATAAGGTTGATGGTTTCTTATATTTTCAACTTTAATTTTTCCCTGCTTCTCAGAAACTGGCAAAAACTAAGAGATGCTAAGTTCCTTAGAATTCAGCAGGTTGTAGCTCCATTTGTAACAAAAATTAAAAACATTTTAAAGTAAATTCAATTGGTAAATGTGGAATTATTGTCTGAATAAACTATAGTTTTAAATTTAATAAATATACCAAACATGATAATTAAATGTTATACTCTTAAAGTAGCAGAGTGAATTTAGATCTGTAAAGGGTGCTAACAAAATAAGTACTACATATATTTCAATTTTCCCCAAAATTTCCATTTCCAGAAAAAAGTGAAAAGAACTCGTTTATTTTCCATGGCTTCAGAATTTTCAGAACTTTGACATCTGTATGACAGACATTGAGGACCCTTAGACATCAACTAAGAAAGACTAGTATAACACACTGTGTTTACAATCATAACCAAAACAGCAGCACAACTGTGCTCTAATAGGGGAGAAGAAACTAATGCAAAATTACCAGCATTCATATTATACACAATCCATTGTGGAGCAGAAACCCCAAACAGGTAAGTTATAAAATAGTTACCTTCCAATGTTCCTTTTTAAAGCAATGGCATCAGGAAGCATAATCTTGTGGGGGGGTATACTAACTATATATAAAATATGTATATAATTACAGATAGTTACTTTTAGGAGCATCCCCTTTTCTTTATTTAGCCTTCCAGATCCCACTTATTTTGGGGTTGCTACTATTCAGAGGTGAATTTTAAATTTCACCTTGTTAATATATTAAATTAATTGCTATAACTGTTGCTTGTGATTTATACTCGGGATTGATATTCATGCATACTTCCTAAATACCTTTGAAAGTTTATGATTTCTCCCTACTATTACCTACTTAGCACTTTCAGCTTCCATGAAAAACCAGATGACCAAAGTTCATATTTGGCCACTTAGAATCATAGACTCATAGAAAATTAGGGTTGAAAGGGACCTCAGGAGGTCATCTAGTCCAACCCCCGGGCTCAAAGCAGGACCAGCCCCAACTAAATCATCCTAACCAAAGCTTTGTCTAGCTGGGTTTTGAAAACATCCAAGGATGGTGCTTCTACCACATCTCTGGGTAACCTGTTCCAGTGTTTTACTACCCTCCACATGAAAAAAATTATTCCTAATATCAAACCTAAACTTCCCGTGCTGCAACTTGAGACAGTTGCTCCTTATTCTGTCATCTGCCACCACTGAGAACAGTCCAGCTCCATCCTCTTTCAAACTCCCTTCAGGTAGTTGAAGGCTGCTATTAAATCCCCCCTCAGTCCTCTCTTCTCTAGACTAAATAAGGCCAGTTCCCTCAACCTCTCCTGATAAGTCATGTCCCCAAGCCCCCTCATCATTTTCACTGCCCTCCACTGGACTCTCTTCAATTTGTCCACATCCTTTATGTAGTGGGGGCCCCAAAACTGAACACAGTACTCCAGATGTGGCCTCACCAGTGCTGAATAGAGGGCAATAATCACTTCCCTTGACCTACTGGCAACACACCTACCAATGCAGCCCAGTATGCCATTAGCCTTCTTCACGACAAGGGCACACTGCCAGCTCATATTCAGCTTATTGTCCACTGTAACCCTGAGGTCCTTTTTCACAGCAAAGTCTGATTAAACCTATACTAATGCAGACTAAATCATGCTGAGTTATGCCTCTAAAACCTGCAAGCCCCAAGACCTTCCTACATGGTGCAGCTATATCCTATAGGCAGATATGCTATATTTGTATTCTATAAGCCAGAAATATAACTAGGGACCTACCCAATTAACTGCAGCTGCCCACTGATTTAGTGGGCAGAACACGGGGATGGCAGCCAATTTAGGGGTAGAGCGCAGAACCCCACCATGCCTCTGATTGGCCAAAATGCGCTAGTCGCCCCACCCCTCACCACTGATTGGCTGTGAGGGCTGTCTGTCATGCAGCCCTGCCTCTCACAGTCAATTGGTGGAGAGGGGCAGGGCCAAATGACAGGCAGCCCTCACAGCCAATCAGTGGTGAGGGGCAGCAGCCATCTTGCTGGCTGCCCTTTGAGGAGGCCGCCTCCCCTTCCCCACCCTGGTGGGCTGCTGCAGCATGCTAAGGACTGCTGAGTCTGGGAAGCCAGCATTTTATTAGCCATCTGTTTTCTTTTTTTCCCCCCCATGGATTTCCCAGCCATTGCTCAGATTTTGTAGGTAATGCCAGATTTTACAGAATCCATGAAATCGTGAATTTGGTAGGTCCCTAAATGTAACAGATAGGTTATGGCAACATATTACTGGAGCAAATATTATTGGAGCAAATATTCTCAACCAGAATGCTTAGCACTGCTAGTGTGCAAACAGCTACATGATTCACAATATAAACACAGATATTTTAAATAGCAAACCAAAGTGTCAAAAACATTCTGACTTACAGCATTTCTGAGTTCTTTGTAACAAGAGAATTACTCTAATTATTTTTCTGTAACCAAAAAATGAGTGAAATTAATTTCTGAAATGGGGTGCAGCTAGTCAGAAAAGGCATGGAAGGGTGCCTTGAGTCTGAAAAGGTTGAGAATCACTGGGTTAGAGGCTGTAGACAGTCTCTGACTCTGACCCCTGAACAGGTTCCATGGACATCAGTCTGCTAGAAATCTGAGCATCCTCTTTCTTCCCAAAAATTTAAGATGGCAGGGAACAAAACTTCTAATTAGGGTGTTTCCCCTGGACCTCATCGGTGAGGTTTTTACTTACATAAGCTTTCATATCTACTTCAAGCTATTATTTTTTATCCTCTTTTATTTGAAGCTTGATAAAACTTCCAAGCCGTGTATTTTCAAGATGTGTATTTCTGTCTCTAAACACATTTGCAGCAGTGTTTCAGAAATAATTTCAAAATAAAGGAAAAAAAGCACTAAATATCATTTTGACTTCAAAATGGCTGAACCTGGTCCCCTGGAATACTTCAGCTGTCTTAAATAAAGTGCAAGATGTTTGCCAAGGGAGGGATTTTGACAAACACTTATAGGTGCGCCTGTACTAGAGGTTTTTACCTTACCAATTAACACTCGTCTAAAGGTTACTCTGGACAGTATGCAACATTTGTTCTAGGGTACAAGCACTAAGGATGTGCCTAGGACAGTGGTTGTCAACCTTTTTAGACTCAGGGCACCATTTGCTAAACTCAAGGCCTCCCATTGGAAAATGCTGGCTCAGTTTTTGCTAGCTTTTTTACTACAAAAAAATAATAAAGCAAGTTTTCCATGGCAAAGAACTCAGAAAGATAACAACAGGTCAGAATGTTTTTAACACTATGGATTCCTTTTTGAAATCTTTGGTTTTAGGTGTGGAAACATATTTCACAAGATAACAGTGCTAACACTGAGTGGTATTCCAGGGCACCCTGGAAAGGATCTCAAGTTACCCCAGGGTGCCATAACATCCTGACTGAGAACCACTGGTCTAGGGATAAGAATTAAAGTCTGTGTTCTGAAGCAAATACCAGAGGAGTTAACAACAATCCTAAGCGAGTCAGTGGGAGTTGGGAATTTAACCCCTTAGTTGCTTTCAAAGATCTAATGCAAACAATGTGAAAAGTGCACAATTTGGGGGAGACTGGGTAGTAGCAGGCATTTTAAATTTGTAGAGATTCTACTGTGAGTTAAGCGCGGTGCTTGCATTTTGTATTCAAAGCTCAGAAGGTTGAAATCTTTCTCTGAATAGCTTGGAAAGAATCCCAACAATTTAAACTACAAGTATCTTACTCTGTCCCTGCCTGCAAAGTCCTGCAGATTTTTACAACAGTACTCCCCCTACAGTCTAATTTCAGCCAAAATTGCTCACAAACAAGTTATTTAAAAAAAAAATCTCAGTTTATGTTACAGTGTAGGGGTAGAACTGGGTGTGAAGAAAGTAGTAATTTAGTTACCTCTGTTTTACTGCACAAGTGGAACAAATTTCATCACCCCCTACGAGTCTATTATGTATTCTATTTATACCACAAACATTTGGTATACAATTCGGGAGCAACAGGAACAGGTGATGTAATGCACTGTACAAACAACACTCTATTTACACAGTGGGAAAATAAAATGCATTCTCGGTTTCTTTGATCACACTCAAAACAATCAGATTACAAGTCACAGATAACCCAATATATACTGGAGATGAAAGAAGTCTGGAGAAATAAATCACCCAAAGTTAGTTATTAAGCAAGATTTCTCTCTCAACAATCAACTTATCTCTGGATAGATGAGAAATGAGCATGTGGTTTCAAAATCCTGGGAGGAATTTTATTTATTTTTATAATACTATACAGCTACTCCACCCACTTCTTCAGAATGAACTTTGCATTACACAACACATCAAAGGCACTTTATCACCTAAATTAAGTAATAAAATAGTTGAGGTTGTATGTTATGCTGAAAACTGGCTGGCCTCTGGTATGTAGCAACACAGGAGGTGAATTATCACATGCTTCCAATGAACCTGAAGAAAGCTCAGGGCAGCGTGGCCTGGGGTATCAAAGTATGTGGCACTCATATTTAACATTTAGTGATTCAAACCAAAATATCCTGGGGCATTAGTCGCCATTTTAACCTTCAATTTTTCAGGATACAGTTCTGACAACTTTGATGAATTAATCACGTCATGGGATTTAGATGCCTGTAGGGGAAGCAAAAGATAACAGAAGAAGCACTCCCCCACACATTTTTTTCAACTGGACACAGAGGTGAAACTGTGCGAGAGAATCTGCAGACTTGAGAACACAGACGTTCCTACTTTTGGCACCGAGATACAACTACCAATACATGAACATATATCTCAGTGTAGCAGAGAATAGAGCTGCTGCTGATCTGGAGCCCTGGCTCTCCTTTATCTCCTGCCACCTTAGGACTTCTTCCCTGCCCTAGTCCCAACAATTGCATTTTTCCAAATGCCTACAGACTCCTGGGGTTTTTTTTGCTACCCTAGGAAGAGTAGCTACTTACTCCCAGCCAGAGAAGTCCCAAGACAGAGAAAGGCAGAGACTGGGGGAGTACTGCTAGTATTCACAGCAGTGGGAGGGAGTAATTAAAATATGTTTAGCTATTTGGAAAACACATTATAATTATGAGATTAAAAAAATAGATTTAATTATTCCTAATTTATTTATCATATACTTGATAAAAGCATATAAAGAAGAAGGACTGAAAATCATTCCTGAACATGCTTTGAATATCTGAGAATTTGTTACTATACTAGTGAATTCCCTGTCAAGAATGATGAGGGGGGAGGGGGGGCAGGGATGGAGTGCCCCCACCCACCACCCAGCGCTGTTGCCACCTCCCAAGAGTTGGGGGAGCTTGCCCCACCATCCCCTCTGTGCCCTTCAGACAGCACCCTGCGCCACGGCCGCCACCTCCAGTACCGCTAGCCTTGCCTCCCCGCTCCTTCCCAGGTCCTGTTCCTTGGAAGTGGCAAAGTGCTGCGAAGACAGCAGGAACGGAGCGGGGGGCTGAGGCCAGCACCTCTGTCCCCGCCATCGTGGCAGCACTCCACTACCATCATATTACAAGTCACAGCAGGGCTGGGGGGGAGGGGGGCAAGGCTAGCACCACTGGCCTTGCCCCCCCGCTCCATCCCCTCCATTCATGCTACCATGGCGGTGCTCCGCACTCTGATTGGTTTCTTCACTAACCAATCAGAGTGCTCCAAGAGCATTACAGACAGACAGACTAAGCCCTTTATTATACTCAAATATAAGAAAAGATTCCCCCCCCCCCCCAATCAGCATAGGGAAAACAGTTCTTCATCTTGTATTTGCATACAAGGACGCCTCATTAAATACACTATCTATCATTAAACTGCTGCCAAAAGCAGCATGTGCTCAGTAATAGAAACAAACTAAGAAGTTGATTAAATGCAGCCAACACTGAGCATGACTATAAAACAGATGGCCCATATTGGGCAAATAAACCGATGGGAACCTACCACAAGACTCACTACAGCCCATCTGAATAAGATATTCGGCAGTGCCCATTGCACTCAGGCCCCTACAGCACTGACCCTTTTTCAAGTCATTTTGAGTCACTACACTGAATACATTTCAACTTCTTCACTCCCACAGCCTTTCTCTCTCATTTCCAACAATTCCCATTTCTTCACCGTAAAGCTTTAAATGTCTGGGAAACATCACTAAACAGGGCTCCAAACAGTTCACCCAGAATCCCTGTTGCCCCTTCTCTCAGCCTGTAGCATATAATTAATGTGACCCATCCAAGTTGAAAGCCGCACGCAATGCAGCCCTTCATGGGGCTGATGGCATGCATCTCTGCCATGACTGGGCAACGGAGGCAACCATCTGCACATGGGGTTACCAGCTGTAAAGCTTTAAACCTGCCAAGCAGGGGGAGCAAATCACCTCCCCTCATCTGGCACTTGCAAATACCCCAGGGAACCCACCACCCAATTCAAGATCCTGTGCTGACCCTGTCCCCATGCTGACAGCCTATGTCCAACACCAACGTTATTATTGTTGGTATGAGGTGAGGCAGGGACATGCATTCAATTGTAGACATCATGGAAATATGCCATAAAGACTTTCTACATTATACTCTATTTACTCGCATGCCATACTTAACTTTTTCCTAAAAACTGCCTCCCAAAATTCGGGTGTGCCTCTCAAGCAGGGAGGCTATTTTTTCTGCCCATAATAGAAGAATGGAGATGCTGTAAGACGTCTGCTGCTACCTTTCTTTCTTTCCCTCCAGCAACTACATGGAGGGAGGGGCAGAGTCCAGCAGGGGCACATGGGGGGGGGGAGGGGGAAAGTAGTACAGTTGCATCCTGCTTTGATCCATCCAAATTTTAAACCAACTGCTCAGCAGTAGTGGCATTTGTATTTAGGCAGTGCTGATGGAGTAAACTGATTTAATAACTTATTGAAATGTACCTGAGTACTACTAATTGCTCTTGAGTTCACAGGCATTAACAACTCTCTCTTCTTTTTAATGGTTGTGAGGTTTCTCTAATTAAGCTCTCTTTTCTTTGGTAATTTTGCTGTTTGTTAGCTACTCCTGATCTCTCTTCTCCTATTTCACAGCCCTGCAGGCTGTTTTTACCTTTTTTCAAATCATAGCTCCATCACTGGAGGTCTGCAGGAGAAGCTACAGTTTCATCTTTTGGCTGAGCAACCAAGAGCTACTGATAGTTCATCTGTGAAAGGGTTATAGCTGTCTAGGAAAGGGAAGATGAGAAGATTAGGGTCTGTCTCTGCTGTATACCGCCATAACTCTGGGAAGAGCGGGGGGAATCCTTTATTCTGCTTTCCTGAAAAAAAAGGCGTCAATCTTAACTGAAACTGGCATGCCGTAGCTGGCAGAGCAAACCAAAGTGGGGTCCCTTGGACTACCTAACCCATTAATACTGCAGTTGTTGTGACCTGGGCTAGAACTGTTTATTGACTGCCCATCCCCCGGTGATCCTAGTTTAAAGCCGTGTCAAGTAGGTCAGTCAACCTGGCCAAGAACCAGGATGGTTCTTGGTCCGGATTCCCTAACATCTATGAATCTAAGAAGAGCTTCTTCCTTGTCAGGGTGAGGTGGAGGCCATCCCACCCCAATAAGCTGCTGCCTCTCTCCCTGAAGTGTGGACCATGGTCGAAGAAGCCAAACCCCTTGCGATGGCACCATCACTGGAGTCTTCTGTTGACCTCTCCAATACACCTCTCCCTTCAAGGCCTATGACCCGTGACAGGGAGGATCGAGGAAAAAACTACTTGTACCCCCAGACCCTTGAGCCCAGCCCCCAGAGCCCTGCAGTCACTCATGGCTCAACCAGGACTGTTCCGAGCCACGTCATTTGTGCCCACGGGGATGAGTAGCATGGGGTGGTAGACTGTGGGCCAGATGAGTTTTGGGATCCTCTCACTTACATGTCAGACATGAGCCCCTGGGAAACAGCAGACCTCACAGGCTAAGGGGTTAGGGCAACAGATCGCTTCCTCTGTCCCCCTCAAGGGGGAGTTGCCTACCACCATAACTCTGCACCATCTCTTGGATGTGGTAGCTGGAGGTCATGCATTGTCATATGCTGGAGCCACCAGCTCAGCTGGCTCTGCTGATGTAAGTGGTTCATATTGGTTGCGCAGCTCCAGGGGAGCAGCCACCCTGGTGCAGTGCCTCCTTGGGCCGGAGACTACTTTCATCCAGGTAAACCCTGGCTGGACTTCGTGGTAGTTTTTCTTTTCCGCCCTGACTTCACCAGCCATCCTTACTTCTTCCACTTCATTCTTTTGATGGAAAGCCTGGAAGTAGGCATCAAGTTCCTGTTCTGCATCCCTAGTGGTGAGCAGCCTCTGAACCATTGCCTGGAGCTCCCTAATCTGGTACTCCAGGGCCTCCACCAATGAGCACACCCCAGAAGAGGAGGTGTCAGTGCTCATAAACCCATCTGCCTGCATCCATGAATGAACTGTTGAAGGTACTCAATGAGAGAACTCTAAATATCACTGTGGCAAAAGAGAAGGGACCTGATTAGAGTCCTACGGGATGATGATCAGGCTAGGGAACCACCCCCTCTTACCCTGGTGAATGAGAACCCCCCGGAGCTAGAAATACTCCCAGAGCCTCCGGGAAATAGAGCTAGTAGAAAAAGAGGCCCAACACAAGCTCAAGGAACATAAGTCCCAGCATGAGGAGCGCAAGCTCCACCTCAAGATGCATAAGATGGAGCGAGCAGAAAAAGGGGCATAGCGCTAGCACAGGGGTCAGCAACCCCTGGCCTGTGTGGTGAGCATGGCATGAGAGGCCATTTTCCTTGGCACGCACTGGGGCCGGGGAGGCAGTACCTGTTTGTAGCCGGCCCCAGCTCTGGGTAGCTGCTGCAAGCTGGAAGCCCGGGCTCCTCCCAGCAGGCAGCTGGAACGCTGCAAGCCCTGCTGGGAGCAGCCCTGGCTCCAGCAGCTACCCAGAGCCGGGGCCAGCTGCAGCTGAGAGGCTACAAACAGCTGTTGCCTCCCCGGCCCCACCTCAAAGGGCAGCAGGTGCCAGCACTGCGCCTTCCTGGAGCCCAGGGCTGGGAGACAGCCAAGGCTGGGGCTGGTGGGGGGGCAGCAGCTGTTTGTAGCCTCCTGGCTCTGGGTAGCTGCTGAGCCACGGAACCCAGGCTGCTCCCATGGAAACCCTGCTACAAGCAGCCCAGGCTCTGTGGCTCTCAGCAGCTACCCAGAACCTGGACCAGCTGCAAACACCTGCTGCCTCTCCGCCCTGACCCTGGCCCCCTCCCAGTCCCAGCCCCGGGCTCTGGGGAGGCAGCACATACCAGCAATGCTCCCTGCCGTGCTGCCTTCGCTGCTTCTGCAAAGCAGCATTGGAACCCAGTGCAGCAGGGCACAGTGGGGGGTGCAGAAAGCTGCCTGCTCCCAGCTGCCCTGCCACACTTTCCCTGTGTGAATGGGAGCAGCATGGGCAGCAGCTCAGGGCTATGCCCCTCGCTGCTGCCCCCACCTGCAGGGGAAGTGTGGCAGGGCAGCTGGGAGCAGGCAGCTTTCTGCACCCCACACTGTGTCCTGCCACGCCGGGTTCCAACGCTGCTTTGTAGAAATGGTGAGGGCAGCACAGTGGGGAGCAGTGCCAGTATGTGCTGCCTCCCTGGAGCCCGGGGCCGGGTTGGAGAGGCAGCAGATGTTTCCAGCTGGCCCAGGTTCTGGGTAGCTGCTGACAGCCAAAGAGCCCGGGCTGGGGGGGCAGGGCTTAGAGTGGGGGGCAAGGGGAAGCAGGACTGGGGGGCAGGGGCACAAGCAGGGCATCCTGCCATGTACCCCCTGCCCTCATTTTGTTTTTATGGCATGCCAGCACTCTGGCACCTTCCAAGGTAGGCATTGTGGAGGTTTTTGGCACTCCAGCCAAAAAACGTTGCCTACCCCCGCGCTAGCATGAGGCTGAGCAAAAGGAGGCATAGCACGTAGCCGAGCAGTGCAAGCTGGAGCTAGAAGTCAAAAAGCACAAGCTCAAGCGCCAGCCCAAGATCGCAGTACTCCAGATGTGGCAAGACGCTGGAGCCCCAGACAGTCAACACCACCCAATGCCAGCTGCACCCCCCAAAATGGACCCCAGGATCTTCACCCTGTACAAGGATGGAGAGGTTCCAGAGGAGTTGCTGAGCAACTTTGAAAAGCAAGCGAGAGCCATTGGGAAGTAAAGAAGGAGGAGCTTCTGAAATATGGTATTGGACTAGTGGTGGGCAAACTGGCTGCCATCCTGGACATTCTGCCCGCCAGGCCTGAGAGTAACTATACCACTGTTAAAGAGGCCATGTTTCAGACATATAGGGTGGGGCTGGATCATTTCCAGAAAAGGTTCCATCATAATACTGCACAGCAGGGAAAGTCTATGACCGAGTTGACAGCCCAGTTGTGGGATTCATATTGTAAATGGTTGGAGGGAGCCAAAGCTAACACCACAGGTGAGTTGGAAAAACTTATGGTACTGGATCAATTCTATTTCAGGCACCCCAGGGGAGACACCCAAAGCTGGGTCTTTGTCGGGCACAGTGAAGTGGGTGGTTCAGTGCAGCAGCCCCCCCAACTGGCCCGCCACAGTCCCCGTACACTCTGGCAGGATGTGGGGTACTGTGGGTCAGGAGTGAGAAGCAGCAATAGGGCTGGGTGGGCTGTGGCTTGGGAGTTAGGAGCAGACAGACAGACACACACACACACTGACAGACACACAGACAACATCCAACTGGTAAGTGGAAGGAAAGAGGCAGTGACAGAGGGGAGGGGCAGGGAGAAGGAAGGGGCCAGTGGGGCGGGGCTCAACGCCCCTGTGGTAAGGGAGGGAGTAGGGCAGGGGCGAATGGGGTCCCAGGGCCGGGGTGGGTCATACAGAGATGCAGGGGGCAACAGCTCCCTGCAGCAGCACATACACCCGGGGGAGGGGGGAAGGGGGCGCATGGAGGCATGTCCACTGCAGGGCAGAGGTGGGCTGCCAGCTGCAGGCTTGGGGCTCTATGCCTTGCTGCCTTTGCCCTGGAAACTCAGCCATGTGACCCCAGTGTGCCTTCTACTATCAGGCAGCCAAGGGACATGCCACGTAGCCAGCCCACCCTGTGTCCCCTGCCCACCTGGAGGGAGCCAATGGCATCGTGCAGCTGAGTTTCTGGGGCAAGGCAGCAGGATGCACAGCCCCAGCTTACAGTAGGCAACACATCTCTGCCCTGTGGGGGACACATGCCCCCCATTCCTCCCCCAGAGGTATGTGTTGCTGTGGGGAGCCGTGCCCTTGCTCTGCGACTATGAATGACCTGCCCTGGCCCCAGGGCCCCATTCATCCCAGCCCCTGCTCCTGCCTCTGCCCCACTCCCTCCTTCACTGTGGGTACCAGCTGGGAAAATCTGGGAATTTGAGGTTTGGATCAGGAGATCATGAGTCGGAGTTATTCTGACTTTGAAATCCTGAGTCTGGCGATGGTTTTGCAACAGTTGGCATTACTGCAGCCATTACTTTTAATTCATGTTCTAGTGACAAAATAACCTGGAGGATAGTTAATCTTTTTCATGTTGTTTAAGAAAAAAATACAAGTAATAAGAAAACCACAGCAAAAATGGTCTGGATACCTACAGGCATGGAGGCAGAGCTATTCATAAAACACCCTTTCTTGGCATAGCTTCTAATAGTGTTTCAGCAGAGAATGAGAGAGCTTTTAACTTCTGTTTTGTATATCATTCCCCCTCATTTATTACCTCAGAACATAAAACCTCAATAGTTTACCATGCTGGCTATGTCCATCTTTACTGGCATTTTTTTTCTAAATATCCCAAAGCTGCTCTAGCATCCAAGCAGCTCAGACCAGGATGGGATGCCTTGAAGGTTAAAATATCAATAACCAGTCTGCAACAGCTCTTTTTGCCACTGCTATCCCCAGGGGATTTCAAGAAAGATACTTATGCAGGCAAGGCATGTGCAGCAGGGAAAGTTTAATATATACCATGAACAACTATTAATGCAAGAACTGGAGATGCTTAATGCAAAACATAAAATACAGATCTCAAGAAATGGACTTGTCCTGTCTTTACAGTATATGCACTACACATGACACACTGTTCCCTCCTGCTGTGGGCAGAATGAGAGCACACTCACAAAAAAATCATAATGAGCCTGCACAGAGGGGAAAATAGGTATACTACTGCAGGCAGGCAGGCAGGAATGGAAGGAGTGAACACACAATAATGCAGATAGGAATTTGCTGTGGGGAGTCTGACTGTACTTGAGTGTCAATCCCTCTGCCTAAATTTAGTACAGCAAGACACGAGTATGCACTTTTCAGTCCTACAGAAATTCTGGGTGAGAGTCAGGTTGATGGCCTACTGAGACTGCAAAGAAATTCGCACTGTTCGACCGCATACAATTTGAACAGACTCAAGCTATACGCATCCTTTCCAGGCCCTATCTGCTAGCTCCCTTGAAACCATTGAATTTTGTATTAATTAGTCTTCTTCCACTATTTTAATAAACAGCAGCAAGTATTATGCCTCCTGACTAATCATGTTATGGCATTTATTCAGCCAGTGCCAGAATTGTTCTCTGTGTAAAACCTCACCCAGTATGTGGAAAGAAAAAGACTTCACCAGGTAGAAAGATTTCATTCTTTTCAACAATTAACTTTTTCAGCAAGCAGGACAGTATTCCATATGGTAACATTTAAGGACATGTTAGGTTTATACAGTATTTTGATATCTGTAAAATTCTATTCAGACACTCCATGCAATACAACATTTAAAACAATTATTTTAAGCCACCTCATGCAATTGCCCTTCATGGCTAGGTCCCCAAACTTATCCAAAGCAGACTCAAGGTTTCCTGTTTATGGCACTGACAAATAAAAAGTTATATACTACACATAATTATACTATAGTTGCAGAGGACAATAATTAAGAAATAGCCAATTATGCTTTACAAGCTCAGGATAATCAAATGCTTTCTCAAATACCCATAGTTGCAATAAGCACTTAAAATGGCAACTCCCAACAAATTGCAGGTAATTTAGAGTAATTCACACAGATGGCATTTTTCCTAGCTATGTTCAAGCCTTCAAACATAGCTTTAGAGAATACTGCACAAGAAATTTTGAATACATCTTGGTCAGTCAAAAAGGGGTGTATTTAGTCAGCTAAATCATAATTCTTGAATCATATGACCATTAACCTGGGAGGTAAGTGTCATAAATCATACTACAAACAAAATTTACCACTGGAAAATATATTTTACAGCAGTTATTTAACAAAATTTAGAAAGATGTTGACTTCCACACTAAGTTTACACCAAAATTACCCCTCAGCTCGAATGTGTGTTAATTAGAAATCATTTAATAATACTTGATTGTACACTAGTCCCAATGACTTTACTAATAGAATAATGCCATGTCAAAGGGAGTAGTACCCCGGGAGGCGCCATCCCCGATGGAGTGGCAGACGGGTTCCCCAGGGCAAGGGCTGCTCGTGTCAGTCCGGTACCAGTCTGCCCAGTTCGGCTGCGGAACAGGTACAAGGCTCTGGCGACACTACAGGAGGAGAGAGGGGAAGAAACCATCGGAGAGGAGGATTTGGTCCTGGCCATGGGTGACAACCTGGTACGGGGTCTGTGGGTACTCGACCACCTGGGTGATAGCAATCATTGTCTGCTGGAATTCACCATCCAGCGCAAGGTGGCAAAAGCCTCCAGCAAGGCAGCAGCCCTCGACTTCAGGAGGGCAGAATTTAACGAGGTGAGAAAACTAGCGGGGGAAGCAGTGAGGTCCCAGAGCAGGAGGGAGTTGAGTGTCCAGGAGGAGTGGTCGTTCCTTAAGGAGACGATCCTCCAAGCTCAAAGGGAAGTAATCCCTACATGAGTCAAAGGGGGCAAGAGGGCGCAAAGGCCCCCATGGCTCACCAAAAGCATCCAGGAACATCTCCAAACAAAAAAGGAGGCGTACACCCGCTGGAAGGGAGGGGCCATCACAAGAGAGGGCTATACCTCGGTAGCTCGGGAATGTAGTGGGGCAGTCAGGAAGGCCAAGGCGGAAATGGAGCTGGGACTAGCGACCCAGATCAAAGACAACAAGAAGTCCTTTTTCAAATACATAGGGGGGCAAAAGAAGGTGCCAGGTAACGTGGGGCCTCTGCAGGACAAGCTAGGAAATCTGGTCATCTCACCTGATGGTAAAGCTGACATATTCAACAATTTCTTTGCCTCTGTATTTCTGAGGAGGGACCCGGATATCTCCCCCACTGGCACCCC
>NW_005841972.1:315118-328103 GCF_000455745.1 Alligator sinensis
CTGATGACAAAGTGGGGACGCGGTCAGGAAGGCCAACCATACCTTGTCGTGCATCCACAGATGCATCTCAAGCAGGTCCAAGGAGGTGATCCTCCCCCTCTATGCGACACTGGTCAGGGCGCAGCTGGAGTACTGCGTCCAGTTCTGGGCGCTGCACTTCAGGAGGGATGTGGCCAATATGGAGAAGGTTCAAAGGAGGGCTACCCGCACGATCAGGGGTCAGCAGGGCAGGCCCTACGAGGAGAGGCTGAGGGACCTAAACCTGTTCAGCCTCCAAAAGAGAAGGCTGAGAGGGGATCTAGTGGCAGTCTACAAACTTGTCAAGGGGGACCAGCAGGCACTGGGAGAGTCCCTGTTCCCCCGAGCACTCCTGGGAGTTACAAGAAACAACGGACACAAGCTAGCGGAGGGGAGTTTCAGGCTAGACAGTAGGCGGCACTATTTCACTGTCAGGGCAGCTAGGACCTGGAACCAATTTCCAAAAGAAGTGGTGCTGGCCCCTATCCTGGGGGTCTTTAAAAAAAGGCTGGACGAACATCTGGCCAGGGTTGTTTGACCCCAGTACTCTTTCCTGCCACGGCAGGGGGTCGGACTAGATGATCACCTCAGGTCCCTTCCAACCCTACCACCTATGAAACTATGAATATTAGCCTCCAAAATCAAGTTTATTAATAGCCTATTACAAATGGACATTTGAGAGAAATATTTCTATGGCTACTATATAACTATACTATGATCTCTATGATTACGGTACAACTATAATGGGATATAAGAACTTCCTCTATCGATTTAACTTAATGGGAGGGTAGGTGGGGGACAGGAAAAGCATACGGGAAAGCAACAAAATAAATCTACATATGGACACTTTGATTTATGGTTTAAAAACAATGAGGAAGCTGATAGTTTCCATGTACATCTCTAAGAAAGATACAAACTTGTTCTGGCTGGAGATCAGGAAGTTGAAAATCAAAAGAACACAAAAAAGTTAAAATCCATGTGGGGGTATTTGTCTTCTGTAATGTGGGAAGAAGGGGACATGGCCCTTTTACCTGAATCTCTGGAGTGTATTTTCACAAATCTCACAGGAACAGGACATTGGCTGCCATTGTTTCCCTGCTTTGCCTGTGGCAAATTAGGGTGTTAGGCCCTGTGCTTGCGTGTCGGGGTTGACTGCAATTTTACTACAGTAAAAGCTCTGTTATCTGGCATCCCTCAGGACTGGGGGAATGCCAGATAACAAAATACGCCGGTTAATTGAGTGGCCCGAACAGCTGTCCTTGCCTGTTCAGGCTGCCACTTCTCCTGCCACGTCCGGGGTGTTGCAGGCCCCACGGGACAGGGAGGCAGGCCCCGCACAGCCTGCTATGCTCCAGACCGTGGGGGCTCAGCAGCGCAGGCTGCTTTGCCTCGGGCCATGGAGGCTCGGAGAAACCAGAAGTGCCACGGTGGGCACTTTCGGTTACAACTTTACCTTACAAGCTGGCATGCCAGTTAATAGAGCATGCTGGCTTGTAAGGTGCCAGTTAACAGATCTTTTACTGTAATAGGTAGGACAAGGGTTTTTATAAGATGGTTTGGACAGAGATGATCCTGCCTCAGACAGGAGGCTGAACTAGAAAACCTCTGGAGGTCCCTTCCTGCTCCATTTTTCTATGATTCTATGAGTTGTCATGAGAGGATGCTTGTTCAAAGCTGCTGAGGGAGAAGGGCTGCCAGAACCATCAGGATGAACATACATACATGCATTTGTATCAAATCATCACCTGCCCATGCTATTGTAACCCTTTGTCCTTCACATGTCCCAGGTCCTCACATGCAAAATGTAGGCTTTAAACGTTTTGGCCAGGGGACATGTTATTTTATATTTTCATTTTCTGGGAAACACTTGTCCAGTTTGGGGCAGCTAGCTAATATTTGTGGGTTACTGAACATGGTCTGATCCAAATCCCAATGCAGAAGCTCTCTTCATTAAGTTCTAAAATGGAAGCCTACACCATTAGTTGAAGAAACCGCACACACCAGTACTAATAATGAAGAGCAACAGCCGGCAATCTGCTACAAAGCATTTTTAGTAATGCTTTTCTATAGCTGCTTTTACCAATTTTGCCTTTCATTTTCAAATTCACTCTCAGCACACAAATTCACATATAATTTGTGAATGAAAATTTAAGCCCTCAGTGGATGAAAACCACTGGGTTAAGAATGTAACCTGCTATTACCTAGGAATGACAGTCTGGGAGGTCTAGATGAGGAGGACAAGAGTATTCTCTGTACAGGCAAAGAACTTAAGAGACATTTTTAAGGGCTGGAGGCCAAAAACCTTTTATCTGAATATACACTGTTCACCCAGAACTCCAAACACTGAGCCCCTAAAGGAGAAGAATTATATTTTATAATTTCAGGTGCTTGCTTCTATACTCCTGGTTTTGCAAATCTAGAGTATCCCCTCACATTTTTTTATTTTTTTTTAAACACACATGAAATTCAAATTTACATGTGGCAAATTCCTTTTTAATTGCTTTTTGTGGCTTGGAAAGACTGTTGTGAGCAGTACGATGCATGTGTCGCTGCTGTCCTATGAAGAACTGGAGATTTGGCTTCAGTCCTTCCTTCTTTCCTCTGTTCACTCCTTGGATTTAGGATGACTTCCAAGGCTGTGAAATGAAGGATTATGCTACTCGACAGTACCTGCAGCTACATGTTATACCCAGGTAGCCAAAGATGGGCTACAAAGGAGAGCTTCTAACAGTGCTGTTGCCAAGCCACAGAAAGCAATTAATAGTGAGGAAATGTTGCTTGTAGTCTGGCTGGCAGCAGTGCATGGATGGGCTCTGACTAGAAGAACCTCCATAGAATGAACGAAATGTGTTTTCACTGCAGAGCTGACACACGACTGATACCTGGAACTTAGCACCCAGGTACATGTAGGCCATTTTAAGCAGCAACAATGCAAAGCTACATCCAAAAGTTACCATGTCCTCACTGGTGCTGCACTCACCTGTTCATGTTGCTTCCAGGAGTGTCTTAGAATGAACTACTGGGCTCAGAAGATTCCCCGCGCTTGAACAAAGGACGTACTTATGGTTGTTTTCACCCTTGCAAAGCTTTATTTAAGGATACGTGCAGAGGCAGGAGATAGAACAGAGCAGAGAGGACGGTCACCTCACATTGACCTTAGGCGGCAGCTGCCACCCTGCATGGTTCCCCTGGCCCCTGAGCGTCCTGATCCCGGGGATGCGATAGCCTGCACCGGGGCTCCGCACAAGTCGGAACCCTTGCCAGAGCTGAGGAACCAAGTAGTTCATTCTAAGACAATTGGTTTTAGAAGTGAGATTCCCCTGACATTTGGCATGGACCTATTTAAGAGGCTGCAGAAGAGGGAGGGAGAGGGATCGGAAAGAAGGATGCCGGGTTAGCCCGATACTGGGTTGTGGTATGGGGTAGCAAAGGCACGGCGCGCGGGGTGGCGGCAGCAGTGCAGCGGCAGCAGTGCAGAGTGCAGAGCCATCGCCATGGAGTGTGGAGCTGCAGCGGCAGTGCGGAGCGTGGAGGCGCAGCAGCGGCGGAGACGCAGAGCCACCTCCGCGGAACGCAGAGCTGCGGCGGTGGCAGCGGTGCAGAGCCGCCGCCACGGAGTGCAGAGCTGTGGCGATGGCAGCACAGAGCGTAGAGCTGCAGCCGCGGAGTGCAGAGCTGCGGCAGCGGCGGTAACAGTGGGACCGCAGCAAGGCGGGCAGGGCTGGCCCGCAGGCCCCAGCTGGCAGCGAGGGGAGGGGAGCTGCTTACCCGCCTGGGACCTGGGGGAGTAGCCCTGTGCAGGAGGCCAAGCAGCAACCGCTGGCACTGCCAGCCCGCGCCTGCCTCCTCACCCGCCCGCTTCAAGCCAGCCCCGCTGCCCTACCCCACAGCAAGGCGGCGCCTGCTACCCTGGCCAGTATCCCCCTAGGCGCTGCGGCTCTCCAGGCCTGGTTGCCTGCGAGCGAGGCCCCAAGGGGGCCATTTCTCATGTGCTGCTAGGGACAGGAGGAGGCCAGTCAGGTCTGCACCGGCCAGCAGAAGCGGCGACGGAGCCATGTGCCGCTCGGGGCAGGACGAGCCTGCACCAGTCAGTCCCAAGCGGCACACGGCTCTGCCACTGCTTCTGCTGGCTGGTGCAGACCTGGCCGGCCTCCTCCCGTCCCCAGCAGCACATGGGAAGCCAGCTTCAGCTGCATGCTGCTTTTCCTGGCCAGTGCCGACCCAGTTCTGCCCAGGCGGGTCCTGCAGCACCATGTCAACCCAGGCATGCATACCATGTCATCCCCTGCAAAATTCATCGGTGTAAAAGGTCACGTGACATCACTTCCTGATATGATACCACTTCCTGTGACGTCTTTGAATATGGCTCGCCAGCCCACTGGGTGATAAAAAGTTCGTGATCCGGTCCCACATTCAAAAAGGTTGGGCACCCCTGTTCTAAGACAAGGAGGCATGCCTCAGGTCCTGCAGCAACTAAGAAACTCTGATTCTTTCCAAGTAAACTGTAGCAAAACTTGTCTGTTCCTTGGTTACATAGGGGAATCATGGAAAGGCACTGGAAGACTAAGAGCGCTCAAGTGGTTTAATTTGCATCTTCACTACAACATGCTTGGGTTACCAGTCCAAGTGAAAGCCTCATCTATATTTTAGCCTATATTTAGCCAGTGAGACAACTAGCTCAGGTTTGTTACTACCAAAATAAATCAAAAGTTTCAGTGTGTGGATGGGGAAGAAGGGGTGATGTGGCAACACCCAAAAGCTCAGGATAATTCTGTAATGCAGTCACAGCCAGAGTGGACTGGGGAGAAAATAGATGCGCTAAATGTGGTGATCCTTGTCTTTTCTCAAAATTGTTCAAGGACGAAGACTGTCTTCAACCCTACCAAAGGGGTCAAAGGAGTTATGTCTAGGTAATGGGTTTTAGCAAAAGCATGGGTGGACCACCAAGTTGCTGCTCTCCAAATTAAAACAAGCTACCCTCTCATTCAGCCTTAATTTGCTGCAGTGGTCTGGTGCAGCAAGCCCAAAGTTTGACTGAGCAATGGAAATTGACTGCTGACTGACAATGTACCTAGTAAGTCACCAGAAAAATAGCAAGGTAGCATTAAAACACAGAGCAGAGCTTCTCAATAGTTAGACCAAAATGGCACTAGATGATGCGTGCTGCCCTCATTTCTTGGCTACGTGCTACTGAAGCTCCTGTCTCCTTAAGCTTGTACTGTTGTTTGACGCCAGTTCTCTGTACTTCACAGTCCTGAAGATAGCCTGGAAGCTACCAAAGCCAAAATTAAAGGAGCTGTCAAGCAGCAGCCAGCTACTTCTTCCTGGACAAGCAGGAAACAACTGGGAAGAGAAACCGTTCCAGTCGTATCAACTCTAGTAAGATGACTCCCGTTTCTTGCGCATCAAAGGAAAGAGCTTCTTCCTTTCCCATACTGATGTTACCAAGCCAAAAAAACTACACTAAAACCAACCTGGCCCATCTAAACTTGCCTCCTGCTCTGAGAAGAAAAAGACAGGCTTTGTAAAGACCATGTCTTGAAGAGCAGGCTTGGGATATCAGACCAAGGGTCTTAATTTCCAGAACAGACTTCTTATTCAATACACTCTGCTACTACTACTGCCCTTCTAACCAGAGCTCCCAGCTCAAGCCACTCAGTCAATCATAATTTCAGTCAAAATACTGGAGAAGAAAGACAGAACCCAGAATCCATGCCATTTAGGACTCACCAGGGCAAAACTAATGGAATGCCATAACAGATAGTGATGCACATGAAATATTCTCCTACGGGAAACACAACTAGGAAAGCAGGTAGTTGCATGTGTCCTGAAGGACATAGCCTCATGCTGAGTGACACTACTGTAACTCAGTCACAAGGAAACAGAGATATCAGTACTAGCAAGGTTGCCATCTTCTTAATAATTACAGGTTCTAAAACATTTGATAAAGACCTTGCAGTGTAGACTAGTATAATTTTTTATATTAAAGGATTAAAAACTAAAATATTGAAATCTTATCTTGCCAGATGGGAAACAATGGATATAAAAACATATATACACACTGAAGAGAAAGGTGCTGCTGTACACCCCACCTCTGTGAAATTGGTGGGAAAAATAGCAGCCAATTTGACAGGTACTAAAAACACTCCTTTATGATCTTCCTTTGCTTGCTGACTCTCAGACACTCTAGTTCATACAACAGAGCTTGCTCAAATAATGGAAAAAAGGAAACTATAATATGCCATTCTTAACTCAGACAGAGACTGTGGCTTATCTGCATGGTAAATCATCCATTGCACCCTTCACCATAACTATCCACATCTACATCTTCTCCATTAGTAATAACAATGGCACCAGCAAAGACGAGTTACTAGCATTTTTGTTGTGACACCGCCCTGACATGCACAGAGTGGATCTATACAAAATGCTGGTGAAACTGCCGGCAACCTCCAGAGTACTGTCTCCATAAGCTCTCGCACCTTTGCTATGACTGACGGAGCTTCCAAAGTGCGATTTTAAAGAAAAAATATTAGCACAGACAAAGGTGTATAAGCTTTATTTTAAAAGGGATTTAGATCTAGAGCACTTAACATTAATAAACTGCTGAGGCAGCCATTTACTCAGTTGTATAAATATACTATGCTGTAAATGCCAGGCCTGCAAGAATCCCCCCCACCCCAACAAAGTTTAAGAATGAATTTAACATGTTTTTATGTAAATATGGATGAAACATTCCAAAAACTTTCTACAATTTACCTTCATTTGCTAACACCACCTGTGTAGCTGTTACTGAATTACATGAGTCCATCCATACACATTCTAAAGAGAGTCTTCCTTCAAAAAACTGTATCTAGCTGGCATTTCAAGCAGCAGAAAGCCCAGTTTCTGCACCACAGATCATGTGTAAAATTCACTTGGGTGTGCATAAGTATGAACACAGGAGTATGCACAATCAGATGTGTAAAAAGGTAGCACCATACCCTGGGCAGCAGCAGCAGTTATTTTTACTCTCCCCAAATGGCTGCATCCAGAGTAGCTGTCCCTGCCTCACACTATTGGGCACAGTACTGAATTTATCATGAAATTTACCAAGGAACTTATCATTTCTCAGAATCTATGAGGTCCTACCTGGTCTGAACCCATCATACCTAAGGGGCTGCCTTTATCCTTTATATACTCACTCAATCTCTAAAGTCAGCTAAGAACAACCCCCCTGCAAGTACCATCAACATGCCAAGTTGACATGAGAGGTCATTCTCAATAGTTGGCCCTCAGGTTGAGAACTCCCCACACTTTGAGGCCCACCAGACTCTGAGCCTGGACATCTGCTATTTGAGCAAGGTTAAACAAACAAGGCTACGCTGAGATGTTGTTTGGGTGGTTTTTTGCTCTATAGGTTATTTTAATACTATATTGGCTCTTATAAGTTACTTTGTTTCTACTGTTTTGATCTCATTTCACTTATTTTATAAGTTATTTTGTCCCTTTAAGGACACCCTCAGCCTTCGATAGGAAGGGCAGTATATAACTCAAATAAACTAATATTATATTTTTTTGCACACAACATGCCCCCAAACAAAATATGCACCTTGTTTTTGGATGGCAGAATGTAGAAAACAATTTTCAGAGTCATGGTCAACTGTATGACAGAGTAAGTCCTCCTGGAAACACAGAATGTCCAGGAAGTATGGCATCAGGAACTTCCTTGTATGGCTGTTCCCTGCAATGCCATATTTCCTAGACACTGTATTTGCAAAAGGACTTCAGTTTGTCAGACAAGGTTAGATCCAGACCCTTGCAAAGGACAGCAGCTCAACTGTTATCTCTTTATTGTAAGTAGTTCTTTGTTTAAGTTCCTATAAATAAAGAGTTGTTGCCACATCACAAGCCTCAATAAAATATTACCAACAGCTCACTTGTTGGTCTGGACACACACTATAATGTTCAGCCAATAGCTGTATCTGTGAGATGGTTAACACAGGACTTGATTCCTTTAGCTTGCTGAGCCGACACAAGCAGTAGCCATCTTGACAGCTGCATGGCATGCAGAGTATCTCCAGGAGCGCTACTTTTCCAATGAAGAAAATCTCCCCTGCTTAAAACACACGCTACATTTGGGAGGAAGGGAGGTGATTTTGGGAAAAGTCAGGATGCAAATATCATTAAAAAAATTATCTGTTTAACCTTTTATAATTATATCAGTTAAATGGTTAACCGATAACACAGCAGCTCCAACACAGCTGTTGCTGGGAACTGCTCCCAGGGCCATTTGATGGGTACAGGGGAGGCCATGGCAAGCCCAGACAGACAACACAGGCCAAATGAAACAAGGAACTGGGAGGAAGGGAGCACCTGTGAAGGAACAGCTAACTGATTAACAGATGAGTCATTAAGCACCCGCTGTTTTCCTTTTTAACCTCGTGGGCTATGGGTACTAGTCCCCCTTGCTCCTCCCTATCCCCTCCTCCCTCCCTCCCTCCCTCCCACCTGCCCTGCCATGTTCCAGCTCCTGCTAAGGCACTGTGCAGCTTCTCTTCCTCCTTCCCTCCCTTGCCAGACTATGCCTCACTCTGTGCTGAACAATAACCAGTAAACTAACTGGCTTACCAGTTAAATGATTAATGCTTTATCTTTTCACTTCCCTAGGAGAAAGGTGTGTACTGTATATGACAAAATATGATAAATAAAAAAAGGACAAATCTGATGTGGAGGGATTCTTTTAATTTGACACTCCAGGATTGTCCAACTGGTAGTCTGTAGGCCAAGGGGTTAGTTAGCAGCCGCCACGCTCCCACTCAGCCACTATGCCCAACCCCCATATTGCTCCAACTGCAGCAGCAGCAACTAAAAGCTTTGGGCTTCCTCTGGCTTCTGATTCCTGTCCTACCTGCAAACCAGTGTGCCACAGCCCATCGTGCCAGGGAAGCCCATGACCTAAAGCACTGGCATGTGGCAGTGGAGGAGCCCATGCCCAGGAAGCTGAGTTGGAGCTGGGGTACCTGTGCTTGTGTATCCATGCATAAGGGGGCACTGTGGGGTAGGAGGGAGAGAACATCCATATGCTCAGTGCAAAGGAGAGCTGTCCAACTTCTAAGCAGCTGCAGGCTGCAGATCCCAGGAGCCACACTAGTGTAAGCTTCAAGCCCCCAGGCTGCCTGTTCCCCCCCACCATTTCTGAGCATGCATGGGTGAAACCCCTCCAGACATCCCTGGTCCTCCCCCACACCATATGCAGTCCCCACCTCAGCTCCTTCACTGCATTGTGTCATGGGTTCCATCTCCCCACCTCCTAGGGCAGGAGCAGTAAGCAAAGGCTGAGGATTGAAGGAAGAGCCTAGAGACCTGGCTGAAGCAGCAGCTGGAGCAGTAGGCAGCGTGGCAGCCAACTAGGAGCCCAGACTTCGAGCCATATGCAGCCATAGGCCACCAGTTGGATAGCCTGATCTAAAATAGACATGTTCAAAATTCAGAAAAAAACTTTATAACAAAAAACTGGACCCATTCACTTGATTTATCGTACTCAGAACCAACAGTTCAGTTGATGAAACTCTAGTATCTTTTTTAAAATGATGCAGATAGAATGACAGTGGTATGCTAACAGTACCCTAGACTAGGCCAGGGATCATCAGAAGAGAGAGAAGACTGCAGGGGGCTTGAAAAGGCCGAATAGGATTATTCCAACTTCTGCAATACCTAATCTTTTTCTGGGGAAAAGTTTTGTTGGCTTCTTGTTGGAAAAATTCCCATCAAATGTAACAGAAGCGTTGCTGCAGAACTGCTGGCTTCTCACAGATACACCCACACTGCAGACTGGTGTTCAGTCTAGGTGCATTAACAATGGACCTCTGTACAGACTCACTTATCCTGGCAAACGGAGTAGCAATGGACTTGCTTATTAAATCTAGGTATTAGAGCCTTCTTTGCTAATCTAAGGCTAGCAGGAAGAAGATACATTGAGACTTGGCAATCTGTTGCAACATTTTACTCAGCATGATCAAAGAGGAAAGACCATTCCTCCTAGTCTAAAGGTCCCAACTTGTGGCAACTGCATCTGTTACTTCATTTCAGGCTCCATGAACCAAGTGAAGACTTTTGTTAGTGTTTCATTTCTTTTGTATGCCATCGCATCCACCTACTGTTTACTACCCTGTCAAATTTTTGAGACCTGGCTTCCACATTTGCATTCAGTAGGCGCATTTACACAAATTGTTTATTGTGGAATTGCCTAAATAGCTCCACATTAAACATCTTGGCATCTACACATTTGGTCCTATTAAGCTGCAGGAAACTAATAAACTCCTCAGCAGGTTAGTACTTGTAGATATAAGTACTATCCTGCTGCGGAGTCCTTTTGTGCACAGCAATGAATGTGTATGCACTGATCCAGCTGGCTGAGGCATGAGGGTGCTTCAGCACCAGAACACGTTCATGTCCCAGCCAGCCCCTCCACAGCACACTGAGCTGGGTCAGAGCAGCCCTGGGTTGGCAGGCTGACTCCCTGGGCTTCCTGACAGCTGGGAGTTCTCTGACCTGGCTCAATATGCTGTGATCCCAGGCACATGTGTAAATGTGGCACCCGGGAGCAATACACTCGGTTGTGATATGATCTAGAGTTTATTGCTGTGCATTAAAATGCACATGTAAATGTGCCCCATCACATCCTGCTCAGCAACTCTCTCACACTTTCTTTCCTTTCCTATTAACAACCAACAGCTGAGGAGATTTTCCTCTGCCCAAATAACCAGTAGATCTATTCTGCTGGTCATAACCTGGCTCCTAGAACCTGCCTTGTCTTATGGCAGTGTCTGACTACACTCTTGAAAATACATTCCTCTTTGTTCTTGAAATGCAGGACTAGTGCTATCTAGTCTCATTCAAATCATTCTCTCTGCGACAGACCATGTGCTTTGCCCTACTGAAAAGCTGAACTTTACAGGCCAAATCTATTATCTCATTTGGCTCAGAGAACATTACCATTCCCTGGGTTCCTAAGAACAGAAATGATTTTGTCCTAATTTTCATGAGCAAGCTAATCATTTGCAACATTTTTAAATTCTATTTTCTACTGTGCTGTCAGAAAAGATTGCAAATGTCTTCTGAAAAATAGCATGAGGAACTATTTCAAAGCTTGCTGCTATTGCACTTAGGCCCCAGAGACACTGTTACACAATACACCTGCAGTGTGACAAAACTTGTATCTAGTGTCACAACTGCATCAATTTCTCTTGAGTGGGGAATGAGTCCTAGTGCCAAATCCCACTTCCAGGAATAGCAGATCTTGAAAAGATCTTGACTTCATGATTTGAAGTCATCACAGATTTCCATAGCTGCCAGGTTGGCTGAACATTCCAATCTCATACTAATTAGTAAGGATCCCAATTTTCTCTGTTTAAAAAAAATCACAAATTATCTGGTAAAAATCCCGAATTCTGATTTAAAAATTCCAAATCTGTGTTTTTCCATGATTAAAATGAAACACCCCTATATTTGTGTGTGTATACATACATACATACGTATCTGTGTATCAGCTGAACACAAAGTTTTATTGATATAATTACAATTTTAAAGCAATTTGGAAGCCTACCAGTGCCTCAGTCATTATGATGCAATAAATTCTAAATACCTATAAATGTTGGTGTTTGATTTTGTTTTTTTTAATCATGGATAATCAGTGCTCCCTCTGCCCCCTTCACTCACCAGGATGCAAGTTCAGCTGTGGCTGCTCCTCCCCCCACCCCTCTGCTTTGTGGCACTGAGCAGCCCTGATATGCCAGTGCTCTGTCCCTGCCCATGCCAGTGCCACTCACTCCCAAGCCACAGCCCCCACAGCCCTGCCCATGCCCCTCACTCCTGACTCACAAACCCACCCACTCCCGCCAATGCCCCTTACCCCTGACCCACAGCTGCCTGGCCCTGCCAGTGCCCCTCACTCCAGAAACATAGCCCCCTGGACCTACTGGTGCCCCTCACTCCTGACCCACTGCCCCCACCCCCAGGCCCCCAGTGTGTGAGGAATGGGGTGGGTATGTGGGGAAGGGGTGTGTGAGCACACAAGATGTATAAATGGGGTGGGGGGCACAGGCAACAGTAGGGGGCCAGGCTGGACACATGCCCCCAGATTTCTACACCCACAGTGGGGTACAGGGTTGCAGCCTGGCTGGACCAGCTCCAGGCAGGAGCTGCCTCCATGCCCACGCAAGCAGGACCTGGGGGACGGGGGGGAATACCGCCACTGCCGGCCCGCTGAGGAATACAATCCTTGCAAAGCCAGCGGATCACGGCGCTTCAGGGAACCCACTCCTGCCCCAGCCCTGGTAAAATCTGTGTGCAAGGAAGGAGCCCCCCAGGGGGCACTTGCCTAATGCCAGGAGCTTGGGGAATAAGCAGGAGGAGCTCATCCTCATGCTCAGTGCAAACAATTACGATGTCATAGGGATAACGGAGACCTGGTGGGACTCTACCCATGACTGGACCACGGGGATAGATGGCTATACCCTGTACAGGAGGGATCGTGTAGAGAAAAGGGGCGGGGTGGGGGGTAGCTCTCTATGTTAAGGAAAGCTACACGTCCCTGCAAGCCGATATTGGCGACCAGGGTGGATGGCTGGAGACCCTCTGGGTTAAAATCCGTGGGGAACACGGCACAGGGGACACAATGGTGGGAGTCTATTACAGACCTCCCACTCAAAGTCCTGAGCTTGACCAGGAGTTTGCCCAGGAACTGGCTGAGGCAGCTTGCTCCAGGACCATGGTTGTCATGGGTGACTTCAATTACCCGGACATCTCGTGGGAGGATCGCCCAGCAAAATCTGAGCGGTCGCAGAGCTTCCTCTCGTGCGTGGATGACCTCTACCTGACTCAAGAAGTCCATGGGCCAACGAGAGGCAAAGCGCTGCTCGACCTGGTACTGGCTACTGGGGATGACCTAATTGGTGACCTAGTGATTGATGGGAAGCTGGGTGACAGC
>NW_005841972.1:329752-338225 GCF_000455745.1 Alligator sinensis
TGCTTCCAGTTTTGGGCTCCACAATTCAAAAAGGATGTGGAGAAGCTTGAGAGAGTCCAGAGAAGAGCCACGCGCATGATCAGAGGTCAGGGAAGCAGACCCTACGATGACAGGCTGAGAGCCCTGGGGCTCTTTAGCCTGGAAAAGCGCAGGCTCAGGGGTGATCTGATGGCCACCTACAAGTTTATCAGGGGTGACCACCAGCATCTGGGGGAACGTTTGTTCACCAGAGCGCCCCAAGGGATGACGAGGTCGAATGGTCACAAACTACTTCAAGATCGTTTCAGGCTGGACATAAGGAAGAATTTCTTTACTGTCCGAGCCCCCAAGGTCTGGAACAGCCTGCCACCGGAGGTGGTTCAAGCGCCTTCATTGAACACCTTCAAGATGAAACTGGATGCTTATCTTGCTGGGATCCTATGACCCTAGCTGACTTCCTGCCCTTTGGGCGGGGGGCTGGACTCGATGATCTTCCGAGGTCCCTTCCAGCCCTGATGTCTATGAAATCTATGAAATCTATGACCTGGTGTATTTGGGAGCACCGCACCACCATGCCTGCCAAGGTGAAGTGTGGCAACAGCAGCATGGAGCTGTACCCCCCACTGCTGCTCACCAGCAGGGGGCACCTCACATTGGTAGAAATTTGTGCCGGGGGGGGGGGAGCACATGCCTCTCCGTCCCTCCACACATCACCTATGGTCCCTGACTCCCCCCCATGTTGCCTATGCCACCCTCCCCCGCAACCCTGGAAGAAGCTGCAGGAGCTGCTCTCCATCACCTTGGCTGACTGCCACGTGCATGTGCGCATATCCACGTGGCATTCCCTGCATCCCAATCCCCCCAGCCCCAAACAGGCAATGGCAGGCTGGAACTCTCACCAAACAGCTCACCAAAACTCCATAAACGGCCCCCGCAGACAAGGCAGGCTTGACAGGGCAGATGAGGTTGGAGGTGGGGGTGTGGGGGGCAGGGTCTGAGAGTTAGGTGGGCAGACAGAGCCAGGATCAAGATGGTGGGGCAATGACAGCACGGGGTCAGGGCCCAGGGCAGAGCCGTGACCCACTCCCCATACAATGGATCATGACTAGCCCAACCTGGGAGTGGGGTGGAGAGTATACCCATGACATGGCCCCTGCTGCCCTGCCCCAGCACAGGTATCCTCAGTATGGTGCAGCCCAGCACCGCAAGGCAGCCCCATACCATTTGCCCAGCCAAGTGCGCCCTGTCCACTGGTGTCTCGGGCTGGTCTCCATGGAGACCCTGCCTGCCAGCTCTGTCCCCGTGGCGGTAGCTGCAGGGCAGACAGAGTGAGGTGCCTGAGTAGTAGAACCGGGGCTGCGGCTACTGCTGGCAGCAGCGACATTACTGGCAGCAGCAGCTGGAAGGAGCCACCACCATCAGGTCTGCCAGGAAGTGGAGTCCAGCCACCACACCACCCCAGTCCCGCTGCGAGCCAGGGGGTGGCAGGACCAGCTGCATGCACCATAGCCTGGGCTGCCCCCCAAGCCTGGGCTGGGCAGGGTTGAAGGACCCACTGCAGGCTTGATAGGATCCCTTGGTGGGCCAGATTTGGCCCAAGGGCCATATCTTGCCCACTCCTGGCACTGAACCTCACATGCCATATTGCAGGCCACCTCCCTGTGATCACTAGAATAACAACAGTCATCAAGTTCCTCTGTTCTTCCAGAACAAATAAAACTGCCCCAATACAAAGTAGATAGCTCAATATGTTCTCTATGCTTTGCTGTTTGGATGTGCTAGAGCAAGAAAAATGAAGATAAATATTATATTTTCTCTGGCGACAAGAGGAATTGCAACAGCTAAATCTTCCTTTTATAATGAACTAGAACAAGTGGCTCAAAGAGAATATCTGTCAGAACCTGCTGTTATTGATTTTCATCCCTATGTCTTATCTAAATCGGTCTGTCCACGGCAGATTCAAATTCAGGGAATGGACAATGATTGCTGGATCTTCTCTAGTGTCTTCACATACAAGAGCCTGCCCTGTAAATGCAAAACCTGGCTTTAGAGCATTTATGTGCCCCAAGACCTGCTAGCATAGATGGTAGAGCCCTTAGAGCAGAGTGGCAACTCTGGGCAGTGAGGAGCATCAAGGTTTTATGGAGTGTGCCTCCATACCCAGCACCTGCCTCCATTGCTTACTTAGCATATGTAGCAGAAGCCCTGGACAGCAGCAGTGGGTGAGTCTCCCTGCTCAGTAGACTGGGCTAGGTAGTAGCTTCCCCTGCATTTGTTTAGTGATGCTGCGATACCGTTAACTGTTTGTTATTTCAGCTAATACTTAAGAGAAAAGGTTCTCTTAGGGAAAAGGAGACAAATTCACATTCCTAGTTAATTAACTTCACTTAGTATTGCTTGTGAGTGGGGAAGTGTGTTCACTTCAGAACCCCCAGTTAAAATTTACTTACCCAGGTTCTTGGGTGGAGGCTTAAATAAACTAGAAATTTTGTCTATAACTCCTAAATTTGAACCTGGCCCTCGTTACTTCCATCAGGTACCTGGCAGGATTATACGCACTTCATATGAAGTGCTGGCTAGTTTGCAAACCCTCATGTTTGCAGAGGATAAGGAACCTAACCTGGGAAGAATACAGGTTCAACTACACAAAAAAATCAAACAGCTAGAGCAGTGATTCTCAACCAGGGTGCCATGGTACCCTGTGGTGCCATGAAAGATCCTTCTAAGAGTGCTGAACAATATTAGCATTGTTAGTGTACAAAACACCTACACATGATTCACAAAATAATCCCAGATTTTTCAAGCAGGAATTCTAAGCAAAAACACTATGACCTGCTGTGATCTGTCAAAAAACAAGTGAAAGCTAAGAGCTGGCATTTTATTTAAGAGTTGGTTTGTTGGAAAGCCAGCATTTTATTTTTAGCAAGGTGGGGTTTTTTCCTGGTGATTTTGTAGGCATTGCCTGCTTTCACAGACAATGCCAGATTTTGCAAAATCTGTGAAATCAGTAGGTCCCTACTTATATCTAACAAAGGTGCCTTGAGTCTTAAAAGTTTGAAAACCACTAACCTAGAGACTGAGGCTTGAAAAAATTAAATTGCAATAAGGTGCAAACTACCAACAGTGAAGGTTACTGGTCATTAGAAAAAATTAGCAAGGCATGCTGTACTACATACTATGTATTGAAATATTTACAACTACAAGGCTTCCTAAATATATGAGCTAGCCTGACCGCAAATTATTGGGCTTGATGCAGAACCATTGGTTGACGCTGTATGGACCGATATGTAGGGGTGCACCAATAAAGATTTCTTGGCCGATACCAATGGCCAATTATTAACTAGCCATATCGGCCGATTCCAATCTGATAGCCAATTACAGGAATGTAGCCTGGCAGCTTGGAGAGCAGTGTCCTGCCAGTAAGTCTGTGGGGTGGAAGGGCCAGGGTGGGGAGGGAATCGGCATGGCGGGGACAGATCGAGGCTCCCACGGTGAGGGAGGGAGTGGGGTAGGGGCAGGCGCTGCCCAGTCAGGGAGGGGAATGTAACCACAAGGCCAGGAATGGAACGGAGCCATGGGTGGCCTGTCCAGGGAGCATGGAGGGTGAGGGGGGGGGGCAGCTCCCCACTGCTGCACGCACCACCAGGAGAGCCATGGGGGGTACGTGCCCCCCCCCAGATATGTATGCAGGGCAGAGGTGGGCTGCACAGTGCAGGCTTAGGATGAGGGGCTGCACCAGCCTCTTCCCAGTGGGGGAGCTGGGCCAGGGCTGGAGTCCAAGGGAACTGGGGTGGAGCTGGTAGCAGCAGCACAGGGACAGGTGGCTACAGGGAATTTTGGGGTGGCTATAGCCCACCCCATAGCCACCCCTGCCACCACCTGTCCAGCCCTCCCACCGGGAAGAGGCTAATGCAGCCCATGGCCCCAAGCCCGCAGCAAGCAGCTCGCCCCACACACAAATCCAGGGGAGCACATGCCCCCACCCATACTGCCCCCAGGGTTGAGTGCAGTGGTGAGGAGCTTCACACCCCTCCCCATCCCCTTGCATCCACTGGACAAGCCACCCATGGCTCCCATCCCACTCCCAGCCCTGGGATCGTATTCACCACCCTGACTGGGCAGTGCCTGCCCCTACACCTGCTCCTGGTCCCACTCCCTCCCTCACCATGCGGGCCTTGATCTGCACCCCCATGCCCCTTCCCCCCCTAGACATACCATGCTGAACACTGCTCTCCCAGCACCCCAGCTGCATTCCCAGTCGTGCATGCTGTGGCTGCATGTATGCATGGGCATTTATCAGTGACATTATTGGCTACACCAACCAAAAAAAGCTGACTGCTGCTAATGTTAATTTTCCTTTTACCAGTGCTGATCCAATAAGCGACCAATATATCAGTGCACTTTTACTGATATGTCAAAGACAGTAGCGGGAAGGTTTGTTTATCCATGCTTGAATGAAAGTTTCCTCTCTTCAGCTAATAATATTTTTCAGATCTGTTACAAAAGGTAGGCCAACCACTTGACAGCCCTGGAGCAGAACCAGTCCTGCCAATCACTAGCAGCAGAGGAATGTCCTGCCTCAAGTTCCCTCAACTTTTGTAGCCAGGATTGTCCAAAACCTTTCCACATGACCGACTGTGCATTTTAAAAAGAGGGCAAAACAATTTCTTCTGCTACAGAGCACAGTATGCCAAAATACAACAACAACTCCAAATGCTTAGCTATCAGTTTCCATCTTTACTCAGGATGATCCATTTGCCTTTAGGTGGACCAAACCTGTGGAACTTATTACTTGAAGAAATGAAATGTTCAAACACGAGACATAAACTTTCCCATTTTCATCTACAATGGCTTACTCAAAGCAGCTGTGCCTCCATGGTGGGAAGCAGAATCCTCTTTCATATGAAGCCACCCAAAACCAGATACACATAAATAAACCCTCTCTCTTGCCCCGGTCACAAAGAGAGGGAGGAATATCCTGACAAAAGGAAAGGGCATTAGCCAAGACTGGGAGGCCAATATGAAGGACATGATAAAGTTCTGTATTGATAGCCAAGCGGGTAGCTAATAGGTATCAACAAAAGCAACATGAATACTCTGCTTAGAGCAGGGGTCAGGAACCTTTTAATAAGGGTTGGCCACCCCTTGTGACCCAGCTATCACCAGGGGCAGTAGGGGTGCACTGAAAGATATTTTGGGCCAATACCAATGGCCAATTTTTAAAGAACCATATTGGCCAATACCCATCAGAATGCTGATGTGCGACCCAGCAGCATGGAGAGAACTGTCTGGCTGTTAAGTCTGTTGTGGGGGAAAGGGCGTAAGGGGGTGCAGATTGAGGCCCCTGCGATGTGGGAGGGAGTGGCACTGAACAGCCAGGCTGGGGCAGGAAGCAAGATGGAGTCATGGCTCATTCATGGGGCGCAGCTTCCATCACTGCACACACCCCAGGAGGGCATGGGGGGAATGTGCCCCCCAGATCTGTGTGGGGGGCAAAGGCAGGTTGCTTCTGTGGGCTGGGGCCAGGGGCAGCGTCAGGCTCTTCCCAGCAGAGGGATGGGCCAGGGTGCACTTGGGCTAGGTAGCAGTGGTGCTGGGAGGGGGGCTACGGTGAAGTTTGGGTGGCTGTAGCCCCCTCTCCTCCGCCCCGCCCGTAACTCCCCTTCCAGCGCTGCCACCGCCCGCCCCAAATGCAGCCCCAGCCCAGCCCTCCCCCTACCCCCCTGCCAGAAAGAGCCCATGGCTCCACCCCTGGCCTCAGCCTGCCCTCGCCTCATGCAAAGATCCGGGGGGTACATGACCCCCATGCCCCGGCTGTGCAGCGCATGCCCCAGCCCCACTCCCTCCCTCACCGCAGGGGCCTCAATCTGCCCCCCAACAACCTTTCCCTCCTCCCTTGCCCCTGTCCTCACAACAGACTTACCAGCCAGATACTCCTCTCCATGCTGCCAGGCAGCACTCCTGGCCACCTGTGTGCTGCACTGTAGCTATGCACATGTATGCAGCATTTATTGGCGACATTATCGGTCACATCAGCCAATAAACACCGATTGCCGATAACATCAATTTTCCTTTTATCAGTGCTGATGCAATATGGGACTGATATATCAGTGCACCTCAAATGAGCAGTTGATCTCTAGCTGCCACTCCAGTTGACTGTACTCTGTGCAGAAGGCTACTCTACTCCCTCCTCCTCCCACTGCAGCCTCTGTACTGATGAATTCAGGGTCTTCGCAAGTTGGATCCAGCCCATGTGCTATACGTTGATGACCCCAGGCTCAGAAGATTGTCAGTTATTTTAAGGTCTGGCTTTGGATATATTGCCAAAGGAAAAATATTTTCACTAAGAAATTAAATCTGTGACTATTATGAAAACTATTTGACTGAATTAAAAGTACAATACTGGGTATCCTTCCAGCTGTGATTTGCAACCAGGGTGCTGCAGCACTCTAAGTGCCATGAGATCCTCTCTAGGGTGCCACACAATGTTAGCACTGTAAGGTGTACAGACATGTTTCACAAAATAAACCCAGAGATTTAAAATAGGAATCACTATTGTCAAAAACATTCTGACCTTCTGTGATCTATTCTAGTTCTTTACAACCGAAGAACTGCTCAATTTTTTTCCTGTAGTGAAAAAATGACCGAAAACTAAGAGCTGGAATTTTCTAAGAGTCCTGAGTCTAACAAACGGTGGTTCAACTCTGAAAAGGGTAAGAACCACTGCCTTAGAGAAAAATATTAACTTCATATAAAACAAATAATTCAACTGGATCTCTAATGGATAGGAGGTATAGTATCTCCTTGACAGGATTCAATCCAGAAACTGCTGCAAGGAGCAAAATGAGGTTCCAAGGTTATGGCTGATACATCCACAGAAGGCATGAGGTTGATGCCCTAAGGAAGCATTTAAAGTTGGGACTTGTACAGAATTGTTTGTTCTTCATCAGGCTGAGAACATTACTCTACAGAGACTTGGATAGTCTCATGCATCCACAATAAAGCTGTTGTGGAGGAGGTCAAATCTATATTTCATGGATTTGACACTGCAGTTAAACTATGAATTTTGTAGCAGCCAGCACAATACATTCTGTGTGTTGACTTCTTTTCCGGGATGCATAAGGGCAATGATTACATTATCCAAATGTTCATGTAGATCTAGCTAGTTCCAAGTAGAAGATCAGCTTTGCAATAGCAGATCTCTTCCATGAGATGGATGTATCAAAAGATCCAATTCTAGCTTTCTCAAACCTGACAGCCATTTGCCTCTTTGTTCAGAGGGGCATGCTACTCTCTCATTTCTATCTCTATGCAGGATGTGAATTACAGGGGAGCTTGGGGCGGGCTGAGCCCCCCATAAGAGATGAGAGCCCCGCTGTAAGTTTTGAAAATCATAACCTGGGGGGGTCTCTGATTGGATTGCTCCTTCCAATGAACCAGTTTAATTTTTTTCAGCAGACCCTGGCCAAGAGTTAAAGTGTAATTCGAATTCTGTCTACATGAAAAGTATCCACTAACTCCGTGCATTTCTTTTGCATCTCACCCAACTGCATTCACTATCAGAGACTGAGTTCCAGTGGTATATTCTCCAAGTCCACAACTGGGAAGTACAGAGAATCATAAAAGATCTTCCCTATTCAGTTCATGGAACTGTAGAAAGAACACTGCAGCCACCTGGGGAACAATGCGTCACTGAAGTTTCAGTGCACTGCTCCTTCAACGGATAAAAAGCCTATTCTCAACTCAGCAGTCAATGTGTCTGACAGTTTTAATAACTGGGATTAATCCAATCTCAGGGAGCAATTCTCTCCCCAAGCAAAGTTTCCTATCTCTACATGCACTGCCCATCAAAAAGGAGAATACCAAGATTTAAATGTTTATCAGATTGGTTCCTACACTCATAAATTTCCCAAAAGTCAACCTGGTGGTATGCTCATGGACTAGAGATGCACCAATAGATTGGTCCCATATTGCATCGTTATTGATAAAAGGAAAATGAACATTATCTGCAATCTGCTTTTTTTGGCTCGTGGGGCCGATAAAGTTGCCGATAAATGCCGTGTTCGTGTGCACAGCTGCAGCGCAGCACGCAGGAAGCCAGGAGTGCAGCCTGGCAGCATGGAGAGCAGCATCTGGCTGGTAAGTCTGTTGTTGGGGAAGGGGCAAGGGGGGAGGGAAGAGGTGTGAGGGGGCAGGTTTAGGCCCCCAACAGTGAGAGAGGGAGTGGGGTCGGGGCAGGGGCTGCACAGCCGGGGTGGGGTATAGCATGGGATGGAGCCGCAAGCAGCTCATCTGGGGGTCACAGCGGGGTGGCTCCTGTCACTGCACACACCATAGGAAGGCATGGTGGGCGAGGCAGGGCTGCCACTGCAGGCTGGGGCCTGCTCTCATCCCGGGGAGGGTGGGGGGGGCTTGCACTCAGGGCAGGCGGCAGCAACACTGGGAGGGGAGCAGTGGTAGGGGCTACAGCCACCCCAAAATTTACCTTAGCCCC
>NW_005841972.1:338251-348967 GCF_000455745.1 Alligator sinensis
CGCACCCCGCTCTAGCCCCACCCGCCAGGAGAAGAGCCCCACACTGCCCCTTGCCCCAGCCTGCAGCAGCAGCCCACCCTCGCCCCGCACACAGAGCCGGGGGGGACATCCTCCATGTCCTCCCAGGGTTGGGAGCTGCCCACACCTCTCAGATGAGCCACGGCTCTGTCCCCCATCCCAGCTGTGCAGTGCCTGCCCCTCTCCAGCCCCAGTCCCTTCCTCACTGTGGGGGCCTCCATCTGCATCCCCCCACACCCTTTCCCCCACAACAGACTTACCAACCGGACACTGCTCTCCATGCTGTTGGGCCACATATCAGCAATCAAATTGGTATCAGCCAATATGGCTCATTAAAAAAAAAATCAGCCATGTGTCTGATCCCAAAAAATCTCTAACAGTGAACCCCTATCATAGACCATTTACATGTGAAACAAAACACAAAAAAAAACCCTGTAGCCAATATGCCAGGAGCCAGGATATGAAGTGGTGAATGTCATTGCTCAGAACTGGGCAATGCCCAGTGAAACTATCTAAGCCAGAGATGAGCAATTATTTAGACCCAAGGGCTGCTTAGGGAGTTTTGGTGAGCTGTAGTGTGACAGGTCAGCACCTCTCCCCACAACCCCATAACAGCTCACCAAAACTCCTTAAGTTTTAAGGACGGATGGCTAGAGTGCTCAGGCAATGAGGCTGGGTCTGGTGGCAGTACTGGCAGCAGCAGCCAGGGCTGCCAGGAAGCTGAGTCCAGCTGCTATAGCCCTGCTGCATGCCTGGAGGCAGCAGGGCTGGCCATACATGCCACAGCCTGGGCTGCCCCCTGTGCCTGGGCTGGGCTGGGCTGGGCAGGGCCAAGACACCCACTGTGGGCCAGACAAAATCCCCTGTCAGGCCAGATCCAGCCCACAGACCTTATTTTGCCCACCCCTGTCTAGTCTGAGAGGATGCTTGTAATACTGTCTACTCAAGTTAGCATTTCTTGTGACGTCCACAGGAGCCACTGCGACATGAAATGGCAATGTATACTTATTTATTTTTGTTGATGTGAGGATCCCTAAGGATTCGCTTGCCTGAAGGAGAGCTGAGACAACACCTGCCAGGACCTGAAGCCTGCAAATGGCCCCTATGGGGAGGAAGCCATTTTTTCACGTAAATAGCTTGCTCAGTCAGGAATACTGAGTCCTCCACCACTACAAAAAATAGATACATTTATTTTCAGTAATTAAATTAGTTTAAGTGTGATCAGTGCAAGCTGAGGGAATTTCTAACCTCACAAAAGAGAGCCAAAGACATGCGGGTATGAAAAAAATAGAACCACTCCACTCATTGGTAACTGATTCACAAATGTCTCATTGTACAGGTGTGTAGCAGGGGCCAAGCCGAGCCCTGTACTCACCAGAATGGAGGCCGTCAGCATGCTCTGTGGACAGCAGATCCTCGGCCAGGCTTGTGGGGAAATAGCAAGCCCATGCTCCCAAGGCATGCTCTTCTGTGCTGCTCAACAGGAAGCCAGTATACAGCAGACATTCCTCGGGCTCTGCTCTTGGGAGCCCCCCAAACCAAATAAGCCTTGTGTGCCCTGAAGCCTGGTCAATTACCACAAATGGGATGAAACTGAAACATGCCTTGGGGAAAAAACTGTTTACAAGTGAGGGAGACCTTGGAAAGCCCCCAAAGCAGCCTGAACACCCCCACCCCACCCTGGAAACACAGAGGCAGGGGTCCAGGCAGTCTCCCAATACATAAGCAGACCACCATACCTACCTCTTGCCCCAAACCAGCCTGGGGAAGCCTGATCATTTGCTACAAATGGAATTAAACTGACTAGCAGCTTGGGGGAAAGTGCTGTTTAAAAGGCCCCTGACAGATATTCAGCTTAAGGTGCCATGGGATCTAAGCCACAATCCAAACAACTGTTATTCCTTCCATGCCAAATGTGCATGGCAGGATGCGTGATTTTGGGGTTGGGGATTAGATCTCTATTTTGCTTTACTTATCAGTACAGGAAGAGCTCAGGATCACAATCCTGGGCAACTCAACCCCAGCAATTTAAAACCCACATGCTAACAATCAGCTGAGATATGGAACCAGCTCCAGTCAGGGTCTCAGCCCTAGCTGACAACCAGCTGATTATCAAAAGCGAGGATGGGGATTTAACTCTGCTTTGGGCATAGCTGGGCACCACAGAGGAATTTTAAAGATCCTGGGCATGGGCTTAGGCTGCCACAGCCCAACCCATGGGCCCCTGTGCACTAGGACCTTTAAAAACCCCAGCTGGATGGCGCACACAGATTTAACTCAGTCCCAGCCTATGGGGACCTAGGGATCAGGCTGCAACAGCCCGATTCTGGGGTCCCTATACCTGCAGCAGAATTTAAACCCTGTGTGCCATTGAGTTGGGCAGCACATAAGATTTAAAAGGTTCTGGTGCAAGGGACCTTGGGATTGGGCTACCAAGACAGCTATCTCAGACACTGGGGATGTCCCATCCTGACACTCAGTTGAGTATTGGGATGTGCCACAGGCCAGTCCCAACTGGTCACATGACCAATTTAAGGCATGCAGATGGATATATAACTATGTTTCATCTAGTAAAGCTACAGACATAAGCATAGCTTACAAAAATAGCGTGGTCTTTCTATTTTGTTTATTTAATTTGTTTTATTATTATTATTTTATACTTTAGAAGAACAGGATTAAACTCATGAAGCCCCACAGGCTGGATGAGGTTTGCTGGGCCAGTCTTGAGGCTGGACTGAGAGTGACGCCCTGTGCAGTGCCAACAGTGCTGGGTCCAGCCTGTGCACTGCAAGCAGCATGTACCAGCTGCAAGGGCTGCTGTGCATGCAGCATGCTGAGCTGGTTTGGGGCATTCACTGCCCACAGTGCATGAGCTGGACTCAGCAATGCAGACAGCACAGGGGTTGGTCCATGCAGCTCACACTCGGACACCCTGTGCCATGTGCAGCACCGGGTCCAGCCCATGAACCACATATACCCTATGCCAGGCTTGCATGCCATGTGTGCGAGCCCTGGGGATGGCATGGGCTGACTGGCCACATGCTCTGCACACAGCATAGGGGGCCAGCATACAGAATGAACTGCATGTGGAACCCCAACTGACTGGCACTGTACACCGACTCTGACACAGCCCAATCTGGACCAGCTCTGTAGACAGCACATAAGGCCAATCCAGTGGGGCACTGTAGGTAGTGCATGCTCTGGATTGACTTCACCCCCCATGCTGGGACATGGAGCATTGGGTCTAGCCCATGTGCCATGTGCAGCAGGTAGCACCAGAGCCAGAGTGTGAGGTCAGTCCAGTGATCCACAGGCCAGATCATATGGCTCCAGAGGCCAGATCCAGACCACAGGCCATATGTTTCATTCCTCTGCTCTAGCTCAGAGATGTCCCATCTAGCAACTTATGGGCCCTGACAGCTGCTCTGCTACTGCCACACAGCAGGAAAAGGACCAGGGGTACCTGCACGATGGTAGGTGGGGGAGCTATGTGCCACAAGCAGAGCCCAGGTTGGGAGGCGATGGGAGTGACACCTCCTGCCTGCCCCCCCATTGCTTACTTTCAGCTCTGGCCCAACTCAGCTGGGCTCCAAGCTGTTGCCAGTGCTTCTGCCTGGTCAGGCTGGGCTGGGCCCACTGCTGACTGTCCTAAAGCCAGAGCTGGTGTCAGATATAAGCAGCAGACAGGGGGAGGGAGGTGCCCTCCACTGGTTTCCCCACTATAGGGATGAAGGTGGGGCTGGCATTTAAAACAACCCTCTAAAAATTAGATTCTATACATCTACACAAATTTATAATTTTCCAGGTATAGAATTTAATTATTAGGGATCATCTTAAATTTGAAGCCATCCTGGATTTGGGTAAATATGGTAGAACAGTATGTAGAAAGCAATAATGATTTATAACACACTGCTTTGTGCAGAAACGTAACTTGCCTCAGCAAATGGCTATATATCACAGAACTTCTGAGTGAGAACTTCAGGGACACAGGATCTTGGGAAGGCTTTTCATTTGTTTTTCTACTGCTGTGGAAACACTTATCTTAGGATAAGCATACCCTAGAGAAAAAGATAGTTAGCCATGTTAGTGTGAAGTCAGTCTGAAGGCAGTGTAGATATGCACCTTTATAGATACAGGAGCCATGTCCAGACTAGCATGGTCATGCAGTATATGATGCCACAGACATGTCTACAGCACCACAAACTGCATATTCAGCTGTTCCCTGCACAGCAAGGGAGCAGCACAGGGGGTCAAAAAAACCCACTCAAAAAAAAAGGAGAGTGGTGCATACGGGGGCAGCGTGCACTGCCCAAAACTGGAGCCTGGAGGGTCGGAGTCGAACTCTGGCTTCTGGCCAGGCTCCAAGCGGCAGGATCACTGCTGCTGCAGCCCTAGGAGGCCCCCAGGACCCCAGGTAAGGCTTCTGAGGGCAGCCCCCTGCTGGCCCCAGCCTCCCCTACCCCACCTGGGGCTATCTGCTGCTGCTAGTTGTCCCAAGGGAAACAAATGTCCACGCTTGTATGGCTTGCATGGCCAGGGAGGTTGAGATCTGCTCCCAATATATCAGTCTAGTGCTAAAGAGATGCCCTTGCCTTGCAGTGAGCAGAAAAAGGCCAAAAGAGAAATAACTGAGAAAAGCATTTGTCTATCTTAAGTAAAAGACCCCAAAGCTTAGCTATTACCCGTAGGAAAAACTGTGTGGAAAGCTTACAGCAAATAAGAAGACAGTTTTTCCTTGTGGTTTAAAAGCACCTAAAAGCTGTTCCGAAATTAAATCTTTTTAACTTCTTATTTTTGAGATCTGTAATAAACAATTAAGTATAAGGGTTCTGAAAAGGACTCTTTGAAAGATGGTATCTATTGACTATATTTTCTTTCAAAAGATTCATTTAGTGGCAACTATATACCTATCACATTGACACTAATACATTGGAAACTAGGGCTGTGTGAAGCTTCGGTCCCCGATTCAATTCATCAGAGATTCGACCCGATTCGGTGGTCGAATCTCCGAATCTAAATCAAATCAGGAGACCCTTTAATGTCTCCGAATAGAATCGGAACTCTCTGAATTGATTCGGAGACATTCAGAAGATTTGATGATTCAGACATACACACAGCTTTATATATTTTCTCCACATACCTCAAGGTACCAGGTGGCTCGTGAATGCTGAGATGCTGGGACAGATGAAGCATCCCACAGGAGCATGGGGGACTCCCCAGCACCCTTGGCAGTAGACGCGGAAGTGGACCAGAAGCACTTCTGGTCCACATCCAGGTCCAACAGGGAGCGCACAGGAGGCCCTCCCATGCCCCCCGGCTTGGCGACTGGTGCCCCCTGGGTCTGGGGGAGGGGTACCTGGGGTCCCCCCCGCAGCTGGTCCCCAAGCCAGGAGGGAGGGCATGGAGGGGCCCCCCTGCATGCTTGGCGGTGGACCTGGAAGCGAACCAGAAATATTTCTGGTCCACTTCCGGGTTTGCCTCCTGCATGCTCTGCGGCCCCTCCGTGCTCCTGTGGGATGCTCCATGTCCCCAGAATCGCAGTGTTCATGAGCTGTGCCTGGTACCTCGAGGTACATAGAAAAAACATTTAAGGCTGTGTCTATGGCTGAATCGCTGATTCTCCAAATCAACATCGAATCTTCAGGTTTGGATTCGGCCAAATCGAATCGGGGACAGTGATCCAAATCAACAAATTGAATCACTGTGCTTGATTCAGGCCGAATTCGAATCGAATATGTCCTGTTTCGCACACGCCTATTGAAAACACACCAATATTAAATTAGTTATTACTACTATGATTATGATTTTTGATGCATATATGAACAAAATATTAATGTTGAAGTTTCAGAGGGCAAAAACATTTTAGTCAACAAATCGTCACTTAAATAACTGAACATTCCCAGGAACTTGTATATTTACAAGAGGTGTTTTTGTTTTGTAGATTTGAGACTACAGAGGCTGCACAATCATGCTAAGTAGGCTGTAATTAGTAAATTACTAGCATTCAGGCTTGAAGGTGCTGGACTTGTTTTATATTCTATGTAGCCAACAGTGCAGCTGCTTCAGATATGGTTTGACTTCCAAATTACCATCATTAAAATAAACTGGTAAGTTATGACAGTCCATTGTCATAAAAGAGCTAAATAATAGGCTGCTAATGGCAGCTAGTTCCACCCATATGAAAACGGCACCAACATATTAAAACATAAACTTCATGCTGTTCATCAAATGCAGCAAAGACAACAGTTTAAGTTTGTGGACGATTTCATGTCCAAACAAATGTCAATGTAACAGGGCACTGATCTTGGACCCTGTTATGGTTCGGAGAGCCTCACCAGACCTGGGTACGCTGGGAGACTCACCAAGAGGTGAAGGACCAGCAGCACTGCACAGAGGGCTGAGATCCCAATGCCTGAGGTGTACATGGCAGCCTCCGTGCCTGGCATGCAGAGGAGCCAGGTCACAGGACCCCAGAGCCACCTCCTATTGGCCAGAAGGAGCCTGGTCAGAAGATAACACTGCATAGGCAGCTGAGAGAACTCCCTGGAAAGGGGAACACGAGCAAGGCAGAGCTTGTCAAATTGCATAGAGGTGTGTGGCTAATTTTAGAAGCTGTACAGGAGGATCAGGATGGAGTCAAAGCTGGAGGTCGAGGGCCGGAAATATTCTATAAGAGAGACAGCCCATAAAGTCATGGCAGAAGGGAAGGGCTGCCCAGGACCGAAAAGACAGAATCATAAAGGGTTCCTTTACAGGGATATTGTCCTTGGTTAGCTGATCAAGTGCAGACAAGTACAGGGGCTTTTCCTCAGGGGATTTAAAAAGGAAATTGGATCCTTGCTGAATTACAGGGGGTCGAGAACAGTCAATTAATTGCATAAGGTTATGACTATTAATTGATCAGCCACTTAAGAAATGGATTAATTGGGCCTTGATGGATCACTGTCCATCAAAAAGGAACTGATGAAGTGTGGCAGAATAAAACAGCAAATAAAACAGTAGCAAAATTTATGCTTTGGGTTTCTTAGCTCAAACAAAAGCCATCTGTTTCTGCCCCAAAGGTATCCGAGTAGGAACAATGATCTCTCAAATGGTTTCACCACTGCCACACCATCACAAATATCTGCTGTTGTTCTATTTATTTATGCAGTCATCTGTAGGGACCTACTTAAATTGCAGTGACACTAAATAATTTTCACAGGTTGATTACGGCATAAAGAGCAAATTTTGCCGGTATTTCCTGGATGTGCTTCACTGGTCCCGCCCCTCAGTGCTGACTGCTGGAGAGGCCCTGCCGGAGGAGGAAGGGCAAGGGGATGGCTGCCATCTTGTTTTCTAGCTGCTCTTTGTGCAGCCCCGCCCCTCAGTGCTGACTGGTGGGGAGGCCCTGGAAGGGGGAGGAGGGATGAGGGAGCAGCAGCCATCCTCTTGTCTTCAGCTCTTTATGCAGCCCCACCAGCCAGGGCTTTCGCCCCACCAGGTGGGCTGCCAGCATTTTATTTTTACTGAGTTTTTTAAAGTTGATTTAGCAGACAATCACAGATGTTGTGGTTTCCAAAAAAGCCATAAAATAGCAAACTGAGTAGACCCCTAACTCATCTGTACCGCTAGATACACGTATACAGTTTAATAAAATCCTGAGAAATCCTCAGAAGGACTATCCAAAAATGGCTCCACTCATCTACACCAAGATCAAAATCAGAAAATTGACCCACCCAGGCAAATCTTTCCATATGAAGTTATATGGACCATGGTGACCAGAGCCCTTGCAGGAAAATGTCTACAGCACACTGTACACCCATAGAGGTGCATATGTCTGGTGCTCCTGCCAAAGTCTCAATCCTAGGTGTGATAACTACAATTGAGATACTCTTCTGGCCACCAAGGTGCACAATGACTTGTCAGCATTTTCTATGCAGTATAGCAGAGCTAAAATGAACTATGAAGAAAAAGGAGTAAACCATATAAAGGGTTAAACACCAAACAAGGTTTAAAAAACTGCAGTTTGCTTCCAGGGCACAGAAAGTGAGTAGGAAGCAAGGAAGAAGTCAGCTATACATTCATTATATCACTGACTCCCAAAGGGTGTGATATAGCCAGCCGCACACACAGGGATGGGGTCCAGGCCATGCCAGCCCCACGTGGAGGGATCTGCCTCCAACTAAGCAAAATTTATGTTAGGGTGAAAATGAAGGGAAGATTTCTTATCTCTTCGCCAAAAAAATTCTGCTTTTTGTTTCTACCTTACGTAAGATAGTTAACCAAGGCATAGCACAAACTATACTCAATATATTTAATTACATCAGTTACTGTTTGAAGTTTTTATCTTAAGGGGCCAGCAACCTACAGCCTGCAGGTTGGATCTGACCCGAGAAGGCTTTGGCAGCGTTCAGCAGCAGGTGGTTCCCCCCTTCACTGCAATGACCTGCACAGGCTCCAGCAGAGGGGGAGCTCTGTTCAGGCTCTGGTGGAAGGGGGCTTTTCAACACACCACATTCAGCAGCAGCTGAGTCCTAACTGAGTAGAGTGGCTACTCAAGCACCCCCAGAATACAGTACTGCCCCCTTTGTGAGGGACAGGCCCCCTCACCCAATAAGAAGTGAGGGATGGAACCGCCTCTTCTGCCAATCAGAAGCAAGGGGCGGGGCCACTGGTCCCTTAGCCATTCAGCGGCAAGGGGTGGGGCCATCATCTCCCTCCCTGGCTGGCTCAGAACCCCTCTCCTCCTGGCTGTGCACCGCCCTATCTCCAGTCACAGCCAACAGAATCACAAGGACAAACAATTGACATGTATTTCCACCAATGAACTGAAAAACAGGACTTTCTGCTGTCCATTCCTCATTCAGAAACAGACGGGGAACAAAGGGTTTTAAAACAGGACCAGTGGCCACCTTAGTCCTAAGGTCCACCCACATTTGACCCAAGCTGACCCATTCCATGCCCCTCTCTCCAAGGAAAATGTTGCTGACTTTGTAAGCTGTTTTGTGCTACATCTTTTCCTTAATCCATAAGCAGGCATTAGCCTTAATCTGCTCTCTGTCAGTTTGTGACCATTGTTCCTTGTTACCCCAACAGGCGCCCTGGTGAACAGAGCATCTCCAATCCATTGCTGCATTCCCCCAATTAATTTGGGGGCTAAATATCAGGAACAACTTCTTCATGGTAAGGGTGGCCAAAATTTGGAATGGGCTTCCAAGGGAGGTGGTACTTTCCCCTACCTTGGGGGTCTTTAAGAGAAGCCTGGATAGGCATCTGGCTGGGGTCATCTGGCAGTGGTTCTGCTATGACACTGGCCAATTCCTTCAGTACTCTCGAATGCAGCTCATCCAGGCCTGCTGACTTAAACACATCCAGTTCATCCAGTGAGACTGCACCAAGTCAGCGTCGACAGATGGTGGGCTAGTGTCCATCTGATGCCCATCTAAGAATCCATTAGGAGCCTTATCTTGATCCCTGTTCAAGAACACTGAGGCAAAAAACTCATTGAATAGCTCAGCCTTGTCCCCCCTGTCTATCATTAATTGCTCCTTCTTGTTCAGTAGGGGTCTTATGCTGCCCTGTACCTTCCTTCTACTCCCTACATACCTAAAAAAAGACTTTTTTGTTGTCTTTAATTTGTGTTGCCAGTCTCGGTTCTGTAGTTGCTTTGGCCTTTCTAACTGCCTCTCTGCAAGTGCGGGCCAAGTAAGTATACTCCCCTCCTTGGTAGCTTCCCCCTGCTTCCACTGCCTATATGCCTTCTTTTTTGCCCTTAGGCTCCCCTAGATTTCCCTGTTTAGCCAGGGAAGTTTTTTGGCTCCTTTCCCCCTTTTCCCTCATAATGGAATCATCTCCCCCTGCGCCTGAAGGATCACTTCCTTTAGGAACAACCACCCTTCCTGGACTCCCATCTCGTCAATACTCCTATCCTGCAGTGCGTCATTGACTAGACTCCTAAGTGCACTTAAGTTAGCCTTCCTAATGTCATGCACTTCCACCCTACTAGTTATCTTACGATTGATTGGTGGTCACTATCCCCAAGGTGACCACAAATCTGTAGCTCCCCTACCAGGTCATCCCCGTAGCCAACACCAAGTCCAGTAAGGCATTCACCCTAGTGGAACGGTATACCTCCTGAGTTAGATGAAGGTCCTGCATGCACGTTAAGACCCTATGTGAACGGCTGGATTTGGCTGGCTGCTCCTCCCAGCAGATGTCAGGGTAGTTTAGGCCCCCCCATGACAACCATGGCTCTAGACTGTATGGCCTCTGAGAGCTGCCTCGAGAATTCCAAGTCTAGCTTTTCCTCCTATAGCCAGGCTCTCTCCCTCCATCCCGCTACTTCAGGGCTGGGGCTGCTCCCCACCACCTCCACCTGGAAGGAGCCGACAGGGAAAATGCCCAGTGCCTGGCCCTGCACCCCCACTCCAATCGTCCAGCCCTGCTCCCCACACCATTCAGGCCTGACCCTGTTCCCCTCCCCCCCCATTGCTTCAGGCCTGACCCCGTTGCCCCCCAGCAATTCAGATTCAAGGCCAGACCCCCGTCCCCTCCTCACCATGGCAACCCTGACCCCATCCCCCGCCTCGCACCGCCTCACCCCTTCCACAGTTCAGAGGGGTCACTCCCCCTTTCCCCCACTCCACCACGGGGCCAGGCCTAGACCCCCACCAACCTTTTGGGGCCGGCCCCGCCCACCCAGCCTCCCCACTGCCATTT
>NW_005841972.1:348999-353933 GCF_000455745.1 Alligator sinensis
AATTGCAGGGTTGGCACTGGGCCCATCCCCCACCTTCCTATGCTGCTGTTGTGGGGCCAGGCCAGGCCACTCCCCCCCACCTTCCATTTTGCGACCAAGCCAGGCCCAGCATGCCCCCCACCATCCCTGCCGCTGTTTCAGGGCTGGGCCCATTCCTCCCATCCCACCACCTCTTCTCATTGGCCTGGGACTGCTGCTCCCCACCCCTGCCGTCGTGGTAGGCCGACTTCTCCCCCCACTTTAGGCCTGCTCTTCCCCTCACCACCACCACCACCGTGTCGGCCCAGGTTTGCTTCTCCCCAACTCCTCTGTGTCAGGAGGGAGCAGTGTGGGAGAGAGAAGGGGCGAGGCCAGCACTGCTAGCCTCAACCCACCCATCACTCCACATTCTCTGCCTGCAAGGAGCAGGAGGGGGCGAGGCCAGTGCTGCTTGCCACGCCCCGCACCATGGCGTTCTAACTCTACTCCCCCCTGCGCCGCCACCACCACCACCTCCAAGGAGCAAGAGGCGGGGAGGGCGAGGCCAGCCCCCCATTCCATCTGCACCATTGCTGTCGCCTTCAGAGAGGTTGCTGCTGCTCCCCCACTCTGTCCCCTGTGTACCCACCATCATGGTGGCGCTCTGCTGCAGTGCCACCTTCTGTTCAAATGCTGTATTCATACTCTAATTGGTTGTTTCCGCCAGCCAATCAGAGTGCAAATGAAGCGTGACAGACAGACAGACAGACAGACAGACAGACAGACAGACAGACAGACAGACAGAGGCCTTTATAATATTAGAATGTATACCTGATTTCTGGATTCAATTCCTGATACAAGGATACTAGAAACACAAAAAATAGTTGAAAAACTCTTTGAAATGACTAGGGCAATTTAACTTCACGTTTTAATACAAGTTTTGCAATTAGAATGAAATTTAATTGTCACAAAGTAAATTAGGCATTCAGTGAGCAGGGGAAGAGATTGCTGTCATTGCTTGCCAAAAAGAAAGGGCCAGAGGCAGAAGTGGAATCCAGGGAGGGTTGCTTCAATTCCTGCCACAGGTGTAAAAAGGAGGAGCCCAGCTCCTCACTGGAGCACTGTGTGGCAAGTGGAAGTTGGGGCTGGAATGAAGGAGCAGGCATGACTCCCATGAGCTCTCTCCAACTCGGGCAGCAGGAAGTCACAGAACCACTGCAACCACAGGAGGGTGTGCAGTGTAAATCTGAGACTGGCAGCCCCCCACAGAGCCCATACTATGGGGACTTCTGGAAGCAGTGTACAGGGATCCTGGTCCTGAAGTAGCTTGCTAGGCCTCCAACACCCTGGGCAAAGCAGAATGGGGTTAGGGGGAATATTAGGCTGACCACCAGTTGCTGACAATGGCTCAGGCTTCCTGCACTCCAGCTGCTGCTAATGTGCTACAGGTGCAGGCACACCCTGACCATTACAGAGGTCCTGAATATGCTGCTAGTCAGTCCTTCTCTATTATAGATGTGGCATACAATATATATTCATACAGGATAAGCCCATAATTTGCTTAACATAATAACTCAGTGCCAGTCCCAATGTTTTGCTTATTATTTATATTATAACAAACAGCTGTTATCTGCTTATTGGTTAAATGCATAACCCCCTTAAACTTCCTTAGCCTGACGAAGGGTTTTTGAACTCGAAAGCTTGCTTAATAACTATTCTCCAACTATTTGGGTTGATCTAATAAAAGATATCAAATTCACCCAAGGAACCTTGTCTGCCTAACCCCCTTAAGAGTATAGCATCTTTCAGTTCCACTGCCTTACTTTGTGAGGTAACTGTACTCCATTTACTGCATACTAAATGCATCTTATCTACTTTGTAGCTAACTGTACTCCTTTTAAGTGTGCCAGAAAGAGTGAAAAGGAAGCAGCTGTCAAAGGGCTGCTATTAGAAACCTTGAAATTGAGAGAAGCTAGTCAGGGTGGGGACAGACATAACATTGAAGTGTTTCAAAGTACAGATATACTTTGAAGAACTTAAAAAATAGAACATTTCAGCCACTCACAGACATACAGCCCCCCTGCTCTGCCAATTGAACTTGGACTTCAAAATTGCTGTGGCTGCATGTAGTGGCAAAGTCTCCAGCCAGGGAGAGTCACAGGGGGCTGTGGTGACCTGCAGGTCTGCACCCCCACCAAGGGGATGGGGAGTGGAGACAATGTCGGTGGGTTCATCTACATGCGTGATTTACTGCGGAGTTGACTAATTAGCTCTGCAGTAAAGTGTCATCATCTACTGGACATGGTAAAAAAAATTAACTCTGCCACAGGAAAGCACTGTCTCGGACAAGCACTATCCTATGGTGGAGTCATTTATGCCGCCTCAAGACATGTGTAGACAGTGACTGGGGCTGGCTGGGGCATGATGGTGCTACAGTGAGGGGGCTGTCTTCTGGTTAGCCCTGTCCTCATACCTCAGCCAGCCCCTCTGCCATCTGACACTGTGACCTGGAGCCCAGGGATGACCCCTGCCCTCCTCCATGAGCCTGCTGCCAGCCTGAGGCTGCTCCCCCCCAGCTCTAACTGCTGAAATCCTAGGCACACATGTAGATGCTGAGCCCAGGAGCTGCTGACTCTGGTGCAAACTGAGCAGGAGTTTACTGCTTCAAGCTAACTGCAAGTATAGATAAACTCAGTGAGTACTCTCCTGTCTGCTCCAGCTCCACTCTCTTGGAGCCAAAACTGGGGGTTCTTCTCTCCCTCTCCTAGAAACAGGAGACCAGACAAGGAAATGTACATGAGGAGGAGGTGCTGGGTAGCAGAAATCCCAGTTCCAGTAGAGGGGCACAAGGCACCCAGTGCCCCAGTTCTGGGAGAGGGGTGCTCCAGGAAAGGAGAGGTGAATTAGACAGAAAGTGCTAACTGACATAATGCCTGGTTTTTGCTCCCTCCCCCTGTGAGGAAGGTGGTGAGTGGGAAGGAGGCTGTGGGATGCTGGAGGACTCAGAGGTACTGATACATTGGTCCACTATCAGATCAGCACCAATATAAAGAACATTGACCAAATCAGAAATCAGCCTGATGTGGCCAATAATTTGGCTGATAAATACCTATGCCTGAGCACAGCTGCAGCATAGCACATAGGCAGCAAGCACAGCCTGGCAGCTCGGAAAGCTGTGTGCAGCTGATAGGTATGTTGTGGTGGAAGGGGGGAGGGGAAGGAAGGAGCCTGGAGGGGCAGATCAAGGGCCCCGCAGTGAGGGAGGGAGTGGGGCTGGGGCAGGCACTGCCCAGCTGGGGCAGGGCAGGGAATGGGATGGAGTCGCTGCTCATCAGGGAGGTGTGGGGAGGAGGCGGTGGCTCCCACCACTGCATGCACTCTGGGAGGCATGGGGAGGGGAGGGGGCATATACCTCCTGGATCTGCATGGGGTGCGGGCAGGACAGGCTGCTGCTGTGGGCTGGGGCCAGGGTGGTGCCGGGCTCTACCTGGCCCGTGGGGGTGTTGGGCCAGGGCTGTGCTCAGCGTGGGCAGTGGTGGCACTTGGAGTAGGGCTATGGTGGGGACTACAGCAAATTTGGGGGTGTCTGCAGCCATCCTATAGCCCCCCTCCCCACGCTGCCACCGCCCATGCCAAGCACAGCCCGGCCCAGCCCCAGTTCACAGTTGCAGCCTGCCCTACCCCAGATTCGGGGCTGCATGCCCCCCCCATGCACTCCTGGGGTGCATGCAGCAGCAGGAGCTCCTCCCCCTCCCCCCACAGATGAACCATGGCTCCATCCCGTGTCCTTCTCTGCCCCAGCTGGACAGCACCTGCCCCAGCCCCACTCACTCCCTCACTGCAGGGGCCTTGATCTGCCTCCCATACCCTACCCCTTTCCCCCTCCCCTTCCACCACAACAAACTTACCAGCTGGATGCAGCTCTTCAAGCTACATGGCTGGGTATCAGAAATCAGATCGGTATCAGCCGATATACCTCCTTAAAAATCAGCTATCAGTATCACCAAAATCTCTATTGGTGCACCCGTACTCAGAGGTACCCCCATTGTGCTCCAGGGTATGCATATGCAACAGGAAATGCTTCACTTTGGGTGCAAACAGAAGCGCAGCCACTGTAACTGAGAATGTTTTCCAGGAAACGTTCAGAGTTACAATGGATCCCCTGAAACAAACAGAAGTTCAATGTTGGTTCCAGGGAGGAGGGGAATCTAGCTGCTGGCTCCAACCTGCAGTCAGTTTCCCCTGGCAATGTATCCTCCTCCCTGTGAGGCTGCAAAGTTTTCAGAATGGGAGGGGGAAAAAGGAGAAGAAGGAGTTTGTTCCAGGGGTTCCCCAGCAGATGCTGGAGGGTGGTGAGGGGCTCCAGTACATCCTCCCCACCCTTCAAAAGGGGCTGAAAACCCCCCAGACCAAACACCCTCCACTCCCTTTCCCTCCTCCAGTTCTGAAAACAGAGACAGGCTGGCAGGCAGCGCAGAAGATGCTCTGTTTTAAAACATCTTCATCTGACCCCTCATGCAATGAGGGTTCAGATTTTCACCCAATCAGCCATCTTTAAGCTGTCTGCAGCCATGCATTTGTGTTTGGTCTCAGCTATAGACCGCTTTTTGTGGCCAGATCAGGCAAAAATCGTCACTTCTGTCTGTGCCCTTTGTAGCACTTTTAAATAGTACCTGTTTTCTTCAGGGTTTGTTTTGAAGCACTTCTGCCATTTTTTGAGTCCTTCAGAAGATGAGCTGGGCAAACATAAATGCCTTTGAAGTGCTTCCAAAGGCATGTGAAGTGCTTCAAATGTTACATCTGCCCCACCTTCAGTTTCATAGCTGCTAATGTCACATCAACTCAAGATGTAACTGCTTGTAGATGTGTTATGCAATAGCCTAAACTCAAGGAGACAAAGTGACAGATGATAACAGTAAAACATGCAGTTAAAATACAAGCTTCTAGCCAAGTAGAAACAGAAAAAGGCTTCCCTA
>NW_005841972.1:353975-359394 GCF_000455745.1 Alligator sinensis
CCCCCAGCTCAGTCACTGGTGCCTCGTGGGTCTGGGGGGAGGGGGGGGGCAGCCAAGGTCTCCCTGTGGCTGATCACTGAGCCAGGGGGGCCCCCCAGTGCACTCCCTGGCAGACTCAGAAGTGGACTGTAAGTACTTCCAGTCCACTTCCGGGCACACCGCTGAGCACATGGAGGGCACACTCCTGTGGAATGCTTCATGAGCCCCAGCATCTCAGCGTTCACAAGCCACGCTGGTACCTCGAGGTATGTAGAAAAAGCTTTTAAAGCTTTGTCTTTCTCAGAATCAGCATCGAATCTTCAGATTCGGCTGAATTGAATCAGGGACAGTGATCCGAATCAACAACTCGAATCACTGTCCCCGATTCAGGCCGAATCCAAATCTGAATCAAATAAGGCCCGCTTTATACACCTCGTGACTGACCACATCACATCCTTCTCATGCCAAAGTTAAAGAAACAGTGGAGCTCAGCCTCAATGGCATGTGAATGGAATGCTTATTTTGGGGCTGCCTTCTTTCTTGGGTTAATTTCAACTTCTACCTTAAAATTATTAACATATCCACCTAGTCACTATAATAATGCTTATTAGGGGTGCACCAATAAAGTATTTTGGGCCGATACCGATAGCTGATTTTTAAGGAGGCGTATGCTGATACCAATCCAATTTCCGATATGCAGCCTGGCCGCTTGAAGAGCAGCGTCCAGCTGGTAAGTCTATTGTGGTGGAAGGGGAGCGGGGAGGTGCAGATCGAAGCACTTGCAGTGAGGGAGGGAATGGGGTTGGGGTAGGGGCGGGGACTCCCCAGCTGGGGCAGAGCAGGGCATGGGATGGAGCCGCAAGCTCATCCCAGGAGGGCATGGCAGGGCATGTGCCCCCAGATCTGCATGCAGGGCGGTGTGGGGTGCGCTGTTGCTGCGGGCCAGGGCCGAGGCTGTGCTGCGCTCTTCTCAGAAGGGGTAAGCCAGGCTGCGCGGCAGCAGCACTGGGAGGGAGGTTACGGGGAGGGGGGGCAGGCACCCCAAAATTTGCCATAGCCCCCCAACATCCCCTACCAGTGCCATCCCCACCTGCCGCAAGTGTATCCCTGGCCCAGCCCTGGCCAGGAGGAGCCCAGTGCAGCCCCAGCCCCAGCCTGCAGTGGCAGCCCGCCCTCGCCCCACACACAGATCTGGACGTACATGACCCCCATGCTCTCCTGGGGTGCTCACAATGGTGGGAGCTGCCCCCCCTCCCCCCACCCCTCGGACGAGCCACGACTCCGTCCTGGGCCCAGCCCAGGATGGCTCGGCTGGGCAGCGCCTGCCCTAGCCCCACTCTCTCCCTCACAACAGGGGCCTTAATCTACCCCCACACAGGCCCCTTCCCTCCCCCCTTTCTTTCTACCACAATGCATACACAGGTCATTTATTGGCCACATCAGGCAAAAAAAGCCAATTTCCAATGCAGTCAATTTTCTTTACATTGGTGCTCATCTGATATCAGACCAATGTATCAATGCACCTCTAATGCTTATATTTTGATTTGCTGTTATACATAAAAATACATTTAAATATTCATGATTCCTGCCTATTGTTATTTAACATTTTCAGTTTTATCAATGATCATATTTTACCTACTTCTGCCAAAGCCTAATTAAACCCAGGACATACTCCTACTCATGGTAAAATACTCTCATAGTAAAATACTCTCTCTAGGAATTGTAAGTCCTTCTTTTGGCATTAGTGCATTCTAGACTTGCATCCTATCAGGTACAAAATGCAAGTGAAGAAACTCTTCTAGAAATTTCCACCAAATGGTGGGGAACCACAGCATCTCCTTCTTTAAACTAATAAGTCATTAGGCCAGCAGTTTGCAAACTGTGGGGTGCAACCCCTGGGTGGGGGCGTGAAACAAACATTGGTGGAGGGAGGTGGGCACCATGTGCATGGCATATTTTACTTTTTAAATTATTATTATATAACAAGAAAATGGTATTTGACAACATAACGCATTGAAATAGGATGGGTGAACATTTTACAACTGATTTCACAGGTGTTATAATGTATTTAATTAAGCCAGCAATCATTTCCATAACAACAACTACATAGCCTGTCTTCCAGTTTAGTACACCTATCATACCTACTCTTACAACCCAAAAAATTACAAGCATTTGTGTAGTTCAACTTATTCTGCTGGTGAGTTCAATATTTTTCATACTATTACGAGGTGAAAATGGACCAGTACTTATTGCCAAAAGATATTGTTCTAAAATGAAAGCGAGAAGCTGAAATGGCTGAAGTCGGCAAGTACGGTATCTGCGAATTTGAAACTTACAGGCATAAGTAATGTAATTAGGTAATTTAAGTTGTGTTAGTCTCGGTTAAGTTTATAAACACATATTTTGCATGATTGATCAGCTAAAAAAGTTTGAAAACTGCTGCACTAGGCCAAAACGATGCCTGCAGAAGACCTTCTGACCTATAATGTGCTTGAAGTTTAAATAAAACATGCCATGAACCCTAAACCATATAGTTCTTTTTTTTTTTGTACTACATGGTTTTCTATATTTTTCTTTGTAATTATGCATGAGCTTATTTTCAAATAAAAAAATAACAGCAATAACTAGAAAGGAGACAAATATTTCCTAGACCATCATAGCTACAATATCACTAGAAACACTTTTTTTATGGATTAATCCTGGACATTATTGAGTAATTTCTCATGATCAAGTAACCAAATTGTATATTCATGTACTTTTTTATTTCTCATTTAATTTTTGCTCTTTCTTCAAGTGCATCTCATCAATTGTATACAAGTTCAATTCTATGTTGTAGAGCAGCATTTCTCAACCTGTAGGTCACAAGAATATATGAGGGTCATGAACAAACTTTAAAAATGGATTCTCCTTTAGAAGAGAAAAACATGGGGAACCACAGGTTTCCCCTTGCATGCTGGAAGAGTTCCAGTGTGTAAGGGGCTGCTTGGGGGGCCGTACTGCCCCCCACACTGAGGGGTTGGGGCCTGGGTCAGAACTGGCCATCCATGTTTACAAATGGGTCCTGGTACAAAAAGGCGGAGAACTACTGCTGTAGAAATCTCCGGGACAAATGCTTCAATTATTCCTTTAAGGTGACCATTTTGGGCTACAATGCATGTTATGTTAGTGTAAAGCAGAGGTTTCAAATACATCTGGTCCTGCGGGCAAGATGAGTGACATGGGATCGAACCATGTGCCAGATCAGGTTCATGGGCCTCCCGGCCCCTCCAACACGCATGCAGAACTCACTCAGACTGGTCCGGGACACTGGCTCCAGTGAGAGCTGTGGGAGACAGCCCAGGACACAGCCCCAGCGAGTATCATGGGTTGCACATGTCCCAGGTGCTGTGTGCAGGGCCGGTTTAACTCAGCATATGGGTTAATAGGCCAGCACCAGGGGCTTTATAGGGCTCCATGGGCCAGATCCAGTCAGTGGATCATATTTTACACCCCTGGTATAAAATATGGCCAAGACAGCCTGTGGAACCCTATCGTCCAACCTGCACTGCTACCTGACTCATGTGGTGTGCCCCATACTGGCCCAACATTCAGCATATGCCAGCTCTGACCCCACATACCACCGGCAGCACACGGAGCCAATCTAGTTTATGCTGCAAGCAGCCCAAGGGGCTAGAAGCAGCATGGGCACTGTATGCTGCAGGACTAGTCTGGCATGCTGCAAGCAGCGACCACACAAGATCCAGCATTCAGGAGAAGGTCTTTGGGCCTGATCCAGCCCGTGGCCTGGCCTTGTACCCCTGAGCCATCCCATGGGGCCTGATGAGTTTGATACCCTTGTGTAAAAGAAGGTAGCAACTTTCTTATCACATGAATTCCTGATACTGACCTAATTACCAGCTGATCTTGCCAATATTTAACTGGAAAGGTAAACAGGCTGCTCCTGAATTTACCTGCTTTTGACCCATTGACCAAAACGGGACCTGACTTCTTATGCTGATGTTTTGTTTATACAATCAAACCTTTCTATTCTTTCACTTCAGCAACTTTTTTCACTATATGTTATTTTTCAGACAGCCTAAACAAACTGATTTTGCTCTGCTTTGAGATAAACATAGAACTTTTCAATTTTGCCACTTAATTTTTGACATTTACATTTTACTTTACGAGTTAAAGATAACTACTTAATTTCTTTAAAAGCATTTTTTTCCTAACATTTCCTTCATCTTTTGGCATGTTAAGTCAGATAGGGTCATAAACTGAAGTTTGATATCATTGCACACAATTATATTTTAAGTATTAATCAGCAACTTCCACATGAAGATTCTTTAAAATATGATTCCTTAGTGAACTCAGCTTTGCAATCTAGCTTCCTATGAAAACCATGTTATCAGTGACCCCATCCACATTTTTTCAAAAGTGTCTTTATTCCAGTCAATCAGATCCTCTCTTGTTTATCTCCATCCACTCCACTTTCCAACATCCAAGGACTGTGGATTTCAATGATTAGCCATGCCCCCTCAAATGACCACTCAGTTCAGCTATTAATTTTACTCTTTAACAGAAGCTCTGTTCATATAAATGTTATAGTATTCAAAAAAATGTTTTTTTTTTAATGGAAAACCCAAATTAAGTCCACTAGCCTGGCTTTTCAGAAAGAACAAAACAAACAGTTTTTATACAACTGTATTATAAGTCCTTCTTATTAAATTATTACCAGTGAAATAAAACAAAGATAATATCTGTGAAGTATCTTCAAAACTATTCTTACAATATCCTGTGGTTTGAGCTTGTAGTGGTAGTGCTGGTAAATTGATTATTCAGTAAGAGTTTGTGTAACTCCTACTTCACTGTATTTAAAATGCATAAAGAAAACCCAGAACTTTGTACAGGGATCTTTCAGCAAGAAGTTTCTTTTAAACCAAAATCTAAATAAGTAGAAGAAATCTGTACACAAAAATGGAATGTGACATGATATACCAATTCACTAACTAGCAATAAAGTGCCAAATCTTTAAAACATGAAGGTTTCGTTAGACTTCTTCAAAGCAAGTCTGCATACAGTTCTGAGGCAGAAGTTCAATTTCTGTTCTTTATGTCTCTTGAAAAATCCAATCTAAGGATGTCAAAAGACGGTTAATGAAATATTTAATTGCACTCTACCACACTGGTGTCAGTTTCAGAATCTGTAAATTAATGCACAAGGTCTTATAGGGCTACCTTCTTTGAAGGTCACTGATCCAATAACCAAAATCCAATTAATTTGCAGGAGCCTAACTATAATAACTATTGGCCTTTTCCTATATATACAAAAACAAAGTCAGTAATAACGTAGTTTTTATTTTAAATATATTACACACGCAGGCATGCACCCATTCAAAAATATGACATTAACAAGCTTAATTTCAACAACATGAAGAATTGTTCACATGTATTTTCATGAC
>NW_005841972.1:359643-365995 GCF_000455745.1 Alligator sinensis
CACTCTTTCAATAAAATAAATTAGAATTATTTTACAAACACAAACCAAACAGGAGAAAAAGGTTGGAAAAATGTCAAGGCATGACTCAGATCCCAATTTTGTAAATACTACATACAAGTCATATACATATGTATGTTGGCCCATGGGCTTCAGGGTAGCACTCAAATGAGAAAAGTACATAGAAACTTATTAGTTGGCAGAATAATGGACTTGACACTTTAAAGTCACACAGAACAATTTCCGGCACAGGAGTTCACTTAGATTATGGCCTCTTGTACAGAATGAATGGATCATCAATTGCTAAATTAAAACCTCTAACGGTTTTAGGTTGTGAGCTCTTTGGAAATTGGCTCCCATCTTCAAACATACTTGTACAGCATTTTGCACAACAGGCACTTTGAACACTGGTGTAATACACGGGCAACCTGGTCATCCAGTCTAGTCCCCTTAATTTGGAGGCAACCATTTAACCAAAAATTCCTAAAATCATCCATTCCAAACACAACCATAAGGCACAAAATCAAACGCAGAACACCAAGACCCCCATACAACATGCTATAGGTAAAAGCAGAAGACAAGGCACTGCTGATGCCCTGCAACTTTCACGACAAAGAAGTAATTTGTTAACATATGCTCACGATGATCCGAGGAAGAGGACAATCCTCATGCTATAGAGGAAGGCAAAACACTCCATAATCCTTTCCACACCAACCTAAGGGAAAGCTTCTTTCCTGACCATGAATTTGGTGACTGGCCTGGCACCAAGCAAAAGAGCAAGACCCTCTAGCCAAGAACATGAGTTTTCTTAAGCAACAGCAGGAAAACCAGTGGACCCCCATCGAAAACTGTCAAATATGCAATGCTACAGAGGAAGTGAGAAAAAACCAAAGCCAATAGCATTTATGAAGAGAAAAATGTCCTTCCTGGCTCCTGTAGGAGACCAGGAAAGCCCTAACAAACGGGACTGCCAGGCATCTACAACTCTGCAAAAGATTTCTCTCTGTATCCTAGCATGGAGATTGCAAATACTTGATTCCATTAATCCCACTAACTGATTGTGGAACCAAAAATTCCCTGTCCTATCATGCTAATCACCATATTACCCCCTCCATAAATTTTTCAGGTTCAATTTTAAAGTGATTTAGGTTCTTTACTCCCACTACTTTGCTTAGGAAATAATGCTAAATCTCACTCCTCTTACAGAAATCTTCTAATTTCCAATCTGAGTTTGTTCATTTTTAATTTGTTTGTGTTTTTAAAAATATTAATTTTCAACCATTCCAGTAACAGAAACGCCTCTCCTTTAGGTGCAAGAATTTGAGATGCACCAGCCCAACCGATAATGAAGAATTTGTAATTATAACAATGAACTGCTATGCATAAAGTTTTAAAATCCTGAACATCAACATTTATTTTCTGACTAGCACTTTATGTTTAATCCTATCTTGTATTACCATAATCTAGTATGAAAGTCTGTACTTTAGGACTATTATACAATGCCACTATTTCATAGTGTAACAGCATTAACTGCTTTAAATTTCAATGAACATGTATTTCAAAAGTAAAGTCAGAAGTTGATCTGAGTTGGATCTAAGAAGTGCAGAATTACTGAATAAGTTTTTGCTGCGTGTTTTAGACTCAAGGCAAAACAGTTGAACCTCAAACGCATTCTTTCCCATCTGAAAAGCTATTTCTCACTTAAATATAAAGATACTATAAATGAAGGATTTAAAAAATCTACAATTTAAATACTCAATTGCTCAGTCCAAATGCATTTTAAAGTGTTCAAAGTTTTTATTAAATCCACAGGAAAGTCCCAGGACCTGGAATTTTGTTTTCCAGAGACTTGATTAAACCAGAAGATGACATGAATTCCCCTTTTTCAGTTTCACATGCAACAATCCCTCCTCAAAAATGTGTAGAAAAAACAAGGATCAAAATGAAAACACTTCAACATCTGGAATGTGCTGAAGCTTTGCACAGGGATGAATTTCCAGCTGCCAACCAAAAGGGACTGCTGAGGGAGGCTGGGGCAACTGTAAATTGGGACAATTTTAACTGCTTTGTTTCATAACCTTTGCTAAATGCCCAGATTTTAATTTAATCTGGTCTTGAAAGATGATTTTATTTTTTTAAATATATAACTAAAACGTAATTTGGACATATTCTGTTGATTCAGTAAGAGTCAGGCATGCACTGTTATTCATCTCGGAGAACTCCCTGTTACGTTAAAATCTAGAATTTTAACTGAACTTTCAGATAATTTCTAAATCTGTGTTATCTGAAAGTCTGAGAGATTTAGAGGTATGACAGAAAATAATACAACTCACTTATGAAAAGCTATCGTCAGATGAAAAGAAAAGCCTTAATGGGGAAAGTTTTAGCTAAATCAGAAATTCCTAACCTGGCACCAGTAGATTTCACTGTTAAGAAAGCTGGCCACATCCACACAAACGTGGATGTTTGCCTACAGTAATATTATGGGTGCCATAGCTCAAGTAACAGAGAACACACAGAGTGTCCAGCTGTTAATTACAATGAGCAGTCCCTTCTGTATTTACACAAAAAAGCCCTGCTATGGAGTATTCACATCCTAATAACTGAATATTGATATTCTTGCAGCACACACCAAATGCAAACAAGAAATAGCAGCTCATTTTAATCATTCTTCAGTACACACAGAAAGACAATCCATGGCTACTATTGCCATTAGTTTTACATTTTCCACCAGCCCTAGCTTCAAATCACATTCTTCATCAGCACTTCAAAATACAAAACATTGCAGGCATGATTCCCAGGAATTATGCAGAAAATGACAAGTAAACTTTGGCCAACAGATATTTGAAATTAACCTTAAATAAGGCTGCCTTCCAAACGACAAGGTACCACTCATCCCAAAAAAAGATTGCTCCATATCCCCCAAATCATGATACTCTCAGGAGGCCTGCACAGTTTTCAGGAACCGTTCTACAGGAACAGGGCTCCAGACACTTACTTCTATCAGGCTGACATACCTGAACTCCCTTCCCTCGCTGTAGCGCCTGGTTGATGTGGCACGATGGGTTGCTGTCTCCAGAAGCAGCTTCTGAGTAAGCCTGCTGGAAGGGGCCGAATCCCTGCTGGTTTCTTCTTCTGTGTCTTGGTCACATTTCCACTCCTCATCCTCATTAAGAGTAGGCAAATATCCAGGTAGTCCTTTACCAGTCCCAGACCCTGAGCTCTGATCACTATAAATCTTCGGACTTTCCCCACCTGTCCTTGTATATTCCAAATAAATATCTGATTTAAGGAACAAAGGGTAAGTATTATCTTCTATCATGCCCTGAATCTCAGTTTGGGCCTGGTCAAACATGTCAGGATCAATCTGTAGTTTCATGACACAATCTTTTATGAAGCTCTTTGTGGCTGGTTTGATTTGTCGAGACACTATCCCATTATTGTCAAGAATGTATTTTTTATAAATAGCTTTAGCCAATTTAAGCCTCTTTTCTTCATTGGAGATGCAAGGCTCCAGCTTCCTGAAGCCACTGCAGGCAAACCAGAAGTCCAGCAAATCTGCACAATCCTCCTGCTTCAGAAAAGTCCTGAACAGATTTATCCCATCCTGATCATCCAACAAGGAGTGCAATGACTCAGCCCATTTCAAGTAGGGAGGAGTTGGAGAAGCACTCCCCTCAGGCTCATACCCCAAATCCAGATCAGAGCGCCTTGGTGTGGCTGTGGAAGTCTCATTTTTAATTGCATCACTTTTACCAGAATAGAAACCATGGTTAATTGGCCTTGGATCTGTGGCAACTAGTTCACCTTCCTCACCAGGGACTGGTGGCCTTGGAGCATCTTCAGTAAAGCTTCCCCCAAGATCCAAAGGGAAACTTTTCCCCTGGACATTCATGTTTGTTTACATGCACAGGAACAAGGACAGAACAGCCTAAGTCTCAAATCCCCACTGTTTGTATTTCCAACATGAACGTGTTTATCCTGGTGAAATAAATGAGAACAAAGTTAAGAGATACTGCATATTCTAAGAGATATTCTAAGAGTCTGGAATGGCTATTTCTGCTTCACAGGATTATGTTCCTAGTCTTCCTCTTGGTACAGTATTCAAATACTCCTGAATTTCTTATTATTGAGTTATCCAAATTTTAAAACCACCATAAACAATCCTCAAACATGGTTGTAGATAATTATGTAAATGGGACACTCAATTCACTTTTTCAGTGTGCATATTTGATTATGAAGTTTAAATTAGAAAAAAATATAGTGTTTAGTCATGCAAAAATAAAACACCAGGTAAATTCATGTCTCCAGAATGGTTTGGAATTTCTTTCGGGGCACATGGGACGATTCTGAATGTATTTCCATTTGGCACTTTAGCCAGGAATATAACTTAATCAAGTGTAGACAGCCTTCAATACAATCAGTTGTACTTACAAAATGAACTGCCTCTACAGTCCAGCAGTTTTTGAAATGCTCTGCATCATCTTATCACATTAATCAATAAGCAATTTGAGTGGTACGAATATTTGTGGCACCAGAATAATTATACCAGGGCCTTTAATAAAATTAAAATCCTAATATGCTGTCAATTCTAGATATTTTACATGGTATCTAAATTAAACTTTTGTAACAAATGAGTATATTCTTATAAGAACTACTAATCTTTTCTTATATTACATGGAATGAAAGGTATTTATTGATGGTTCATTTAAATACTATTTGCTGCAGACCTGAGAAAAATACAAATCATCACCTCAAGTTACCTTGATGTTTAAATGTATCGGTTTTTTTTACATTTTCCAAAAACGAAATTTGAGAAAACATGGCATAGAGAAGATGTATGTCAAGACGTACATCAAGGTAACTCAATTTCAGGTGATGACTTGAAATTCTCTCAGGTCTGCAGCAAATAATATTTAAATGAAACATAAGTAAATACCTTTCATTTCACGTAATATAAGAAAAGATTAGTAGTTGTTTATAGGGAAGGAAGGAAAAGGATAGAGATGTAAAAATGTAGATACCTACTTTGTATCAAGACAATACAATTTAAATCTTCAAAAAACACTAGTAATCTCAAAGACCTGAGTGCTATAAAGCTACAGCTGTCTAATAAATCACTTCTTCAAACAAAATCTTAATTGCACATGAAAATATACCAAGGAAACCATTCTGAAAATAAGCCCCTCATGCAAAGATCACCTCCACAGATGAATAAGTCTTTCAGACACATTTCCATTTCCTTTGCTCTCAACTGGCCTTAAAAAGAGAAGATTTCCTCAATGCCTTGAACATCCTAACAGAATAAAGTAGGAAACAACATAACAAACTAATTAATTTTTAATGTCTGAATAACTGCATGTTTCAGCTATACCTATCTGATCATGGGACTAAGCAATGTTTTTACAACTACTGGATTAAAACAAGCATGAACATTCAGTTGCTATTCTGAGGCTTTTCTTAACACCTGTAACCAAGTAGATCATTTCATGCTAGGCCATGTTTGTTGTAAATTTCTCACCCAGCACTAGAGCAACGGAGGTCATGGAATTAATTTGATTTTCACAACAAAGATATTCAACATAATGATATTGTAGCCATTTCATTCAGAGGTGAACATCACACTCCAACTGACATAAGCCATGTTGCTCATTGTTGCAAAAACAAAACAAAAAAGGCTCTGTTCCTCACACCTGAAGAAGCATTTGTTATTTTACCTCTAGAGGATAAATAACATCAAAGGACTTCTGGAAATTGCCAGTATAGATAGATCAAAATAAATCAAGGAACATCAGATTTAAAAAAGAGTACAAGCCAAGGCCCAGGTCCTGGAAACTGTTCTACACAGGTGCTGTGGTCTATCTGTTCCATTTACACCTGGGGGTGGAGGCCTCGGTGCACAAGATTCGCATTTCCACCACAGGACTTCATAGACAATTATCATTCTCTGACATGCAAAAGGCAGAAGAACGCAAGTGCGGCAGACAGCACTCATCCTGAAGTTCTCCCAACCAAGAGGTTTCCATGCAGCATTTGGCGCTTAGCCTGCCTGCCTGTTTCCAGGTAGGTAGTTCCAGCAAAGGAACTACACATCGGACGCCGATGGGGGAGGGAGACGATGGTTATGCCCGAATAAACTGCTGTCTCTCCGGCCACTGACACGAGGGGAGCGAGCGGAGGGCGGCCGGGCTCAGGGCTGCGCACACCGCCGCGCCAGGCAAGTTCAGGAGGCGCGACGCAGAGCGGGGCAGAGCAGAGGCCGCGCGGCCCGGCTCCCTCGCCGCACGGGCCGACGCGCCGGCCCTGCAAGACCCCGGCACCAAGCGGCGCCTCCAGCCCACAGGGCCGCTCCCGG
>NW_005841972.1:366479-371143 GCF_000455745.1 Alligator sinensis
CCCCCGCCCGGTACTGCGGCCTGCGCCGCCGCGGGAAGGGAAGGGAAGGTGCGAGGGGTGGGGGTGCGGGCGTGCGGCCCGAGCTGCGCGACCGCAGCTCCCGGGGCCAGCGCCGGCCTGGAAGGAGAAGGGTAGAGCCTGAGGCACCGGGGAGACCCAGCCCCAGGTCCGGAGGGAGCTGACTGACAAACACTGCTACGGAAACGCGGGCAGACGGCTCACTTGCGCAGCTGTGCTCTCTGATAGCGGCACTGAGGCGCTAAGAGGAACAGCTCTGACATTTGCACTGAAAGAGGGATTCCGTCTTCTTTTTCACACCTGAGCGAGCAAAATGCGGGCTCTAAATGTGCTCTGCCAAGACGAGGTCAGTTTCTGATATCATTTAAAAAGAACAAAAAGTTCCTACGTTTTGCAGGAGAAACATTTAAAACGTCTCTTTTTTTAAATCTGTCCGTGATGGTTTTCTCCCTGTTCCCGGGTCTTGTAGCTAAGCAAACCCAAGTCACATGACCAACACTTGGCTAACACCTCAGACATAAACTACTTGAAAACTTAAAATGTAATTGCCCTCTTATTTTTCATAACCTAATCAATCTCCACAAAGAAATGTTAGGTCCATCAGCTTCTTCCTTTTTCTGACGCTAGTTGCAGTAGCTGCAAACTCTCCGTTTTAGATATCCTGGCCTTCAACTCTTTTCTGCCCCTTCAATCCTAGGTCTGTACAAAAGGTCTAAGAAGTAAGAAGAAGTAGAGGCCATGCTGTCAACACCCCCTGGGGATTGTAGTTTTCTCCCAACCATGGGCATCTCTGATGTGACTTGTGGTTTGGAGAAGGCACAGACCCTTGCCTAGGGCCCCAGTTTCTGGAGCTACATGATTACACCAAAATGTCAGCTTTCATCAACATAAAAAGTAAACATCTATCATTCCTAGTTTGAAAACCTGACCAGCATAAGTGATACCTCCCCAAGTCTACGAAGAGCCCAGGCCATGAGCACATGGATGGGTTATGCCACAGGAAGTCACATCCTGTGTTCAAAAAGCTGCAAACATGATGCAGCCCTTAAAGAGATGTGCCCCACCACCCCAAAATAGGCAGGGGCAATTTAATGACACTTTTACAACCTGGGCTACTTGTCTCTGTGCAGCTGCCAGTGTGATTTGCTTCAGCTATGTTTTCAACTTCTACTTTTCTTTCATACCCTATAACCTGGGGCAACAGCTGCGAGACAGAGTATTGCTCTCATACTGTTTTAGCTCCAAGATCCACCGTGCAGGGGGCTGGTGGGAGGAGGAGGTAGCTTACTACATTAGCAAATATACCACAGGTCCTGGGACAAGTACTTAGGAAGAGAACGGGGACCCACGCTGCTAGCACTGCCTTACTGGATGGGGCAGACATTACTGCCATACAAATGGAGGGTGGGACCAATGGGACCTCCCATTGACCTAGGATCCAGACTGCCTTTCCAACTCTGTCTGTATGGGAACATGAGGAACCCAGTTGTATTAAAACTCAGTTTTCAGGATCCACAAAAGAAAGCACCTAGTCTTTAGGACAAAATAGGCAATGGTATAGGTCTCTTCAGCAGAAGACAGGGCTGTTTGACACATATTCGGAACATGAGCCTTATGCTCACAGAGCAACAGTTCCCCCCCGCCCCCGTTAATAGAAGGGGCTATCGGGTATGTGTTAACTGAATTTGTGGGACAAATAAAAGACAAAACAGGAACGGGAGTGAAGGTCAAATGTTCAGAGTAAATGCACCAAGGGGGCACACTAAGCAAGATATGCTGGACAGTGCCCACTGGCCCTCATATGAGTCCAAGGAGCCAGCAGAGTAGATACTGCCCAGTGAAACTCTGCCTAGAGACCTGAATGGACCAGAAACAGGAAGATGTCCCTGCAGTCCCTGAGGGTCACCTCAGCCAGAGCCTCCTTCCTGATCAAGTAGATTGCTAACTTGGCTAGGGCCAGGAGGAGGCTGACCAGTAGGTCCTGGGACTTGATGGGACCACAGATGGGGAGGGCATAAATGAAAAGGTGCAGGGAGTAGTGAGGGAGCAGGAGATTCTGGAGGAGGTGGTGAAGGGACTGCAGCCTGGTGCATTCAGGTTAGGCATGTCCCAGGGTCTCCCTCTGCTCACAGAAGGGGGAGGTGTCGGGGGTATGCATGAAGCATGCCAGGTACATGCCTGTGGCAACAGTTCCATGGAGGAACCACCAGCTGAGATCCCCAGTGGCTCACAGGATCAGGCTGGAATAGAAGCTCGTCCATCAGGGATCCTTGTCTTCACTGAGGGTGTCTCACCACATAGTTTCTGGGCAGGACACAAGGACAGGATGATAAAGGGTGCAGACCACGAGTGTGTAGATGTGGTGGCAATGGGTTGCCCAGCCTTTAGATGTGTCATTCCAGATTGTGGGCCAAAGCCCACAAATAAAGCTATAAGTCCCCCTTGATTGGGGGGGGGGGGGTCACACTAAGGGCACATCATGGATCTCTTGGGACAACTGAAAAACAAAACAGGGATGTGAGTGAAGGGCAGAAGATCAAAATGAGTGCACCAAGGGGGGACACTGAGCAGAGCACACCAGACAGTGCCTTGGTCCTTGAACAAGTCCAAGGAGCTAGTGGACACTGCCTAGCGAAATTGCCCGGAAACATGAATGGACTAGGGACAAGAAAGCAGCCCCATAGTCCCCAGGGGTCCTCCCAGCCAGAACCTCCTTCCTGGTCAGGAACATTGCCAGCTAAGCTGGGCCTGGAGGAGGTTGACCAGGAGGTCCTGGGACTTGGTGGGACCATGGATGGGGAGTGCATAAATGAAAAGGTGCAGGGAATAGTGCAGCCAGGCCCTCAGCAGAGATTCTGAAGGAGGTGTTGGAAGGGCTGCAGCCTGGTGCACTCCAGATAGGCATGTGCCAGGGTCTCCCCCTGCTTCCTTTGCCTGCGTTGGGGGTGTCTGTGAAGCATTACAGATGCTTGCCTGTGGCAACAGCTCTGTGGAGGTTCCATCAGCTGAGGTCCCTGGTGGCTCATGGGATCAGGGTGCAATACAGACTCATCTGTAGGTGTGGTGGGGAATTCCTTTTGGCCTGCCTAGCAGTGGTGACATGTAGGGGGTGCACAGAGGTGCATGTGCAGCTGCTGGCACGCTGCTGGCACTTTTGGGTCAGGGTGATTACCACCCCCGGTCACTGACTGGCTGCTGGGAAGGCAAGTGACCACCGTGACTCAGGAGGCACCAGTCGCCCATGCTGCCTAGGCAGGGATCCCACAGTGAGTCCCAGGGGGCTAGGAGATGATTCCCTCATGCAGGACCTAGTCAATGTAGGCATTCAGCAGAAGACATGATAGAGATGCACCTTATAGAGTAACAAAATCAGACGTGCATAATAGGGCTGTGTGAAACAGTGTCGTTCTGCTTCGACTTTCGTTTCGACGTTTTGATGGCACAGTGTTTCATTTCGAGTTTTGTTTCATTTTGAAAGCACTGTTCCATTTTGTCAAAACTGTTTTGCTGTTTCGGTGCTGTTTTGACATTTTGCCCACCCAGTGCTGGGAAGATCAGTGCTGCTGCTGGCCCCAGCTGGCAGCACCAGCCTCCTATCATCCAGCAGGCAGATCGGGGGCCTGCACTCCTGGGAGCAGTCCGGCACAGCCCCTGCAGCCCTCCCTCAAGTTTCGTTTAGCTTTGAAAGCACTGTTCCATTTCATAGAAACCATTCTGCTGTTCCGATGCTGTTTCGATGTTTTGCCCACCCAGTGCCGAGACGATCAGTGCTGCTGCTGGCCCCAGGTGGGAGCACCAGCCTCTGTCATCCAGCAGGCAGATCAGGGCTGCCCACACCCCCAGCATGGCTGCGGGGGCTGTGCTGGACTGCTTCCAGGTGTGCAGACCCCCAATCTGCCTCCCAGATCGCAGGAAGCTGGTGCTGCCACCTGGGGCCAGCGGCAGGCGGGCCCGGGGCAAATCAGCTCGTGCGGGGACCTGACCCCACCCCAGGACCAGGTGGGGGCAGGACCCCACACAATCCGATTTGCACCGGGCCGCACACCCTCCTCAGGCTGGCTCCAGTACGGGGTCCCAGGGATATCAGGGTGCTGATTGGGGCGGCGGTGGGTACCTGCATGAACTGATATGCCCTGGGCCCCTACTGGAGCTGGCCCAAGGAGGGTGCGAGGCCCGGGGTAAATCATGTGGGGACCCTCCCCAACTCTGGCATCAAGGCGGCAGCAGGTCCCCACATGAGCTGATTTACCCTAGGCCTGCCTGCCACTGGCCCCATGTGGCAGCACCAGCCTCCTATGATCCAGGAGGTAGATCGGGGCCGCCTGCACCCTTGGGAGCAGTCCGGCACAGCTGCCGCAGCCCTCCTGGGGGTGTGGGCAGGCCCCATCTGCCTGCTGGATGACAGGCGGCTGGTGTTGCTGGCTGGGGCCAGTGCTGAGCTGTGTCCAGCACCATCCCAGGTGGCAGGAACAGCCTCATGTGATTTGGGAGGCCGATCGGGTCCCCCCACACCCCCAGGACAGCTGTGGGGCTCTGCTGACTCCTCCCAGGGGTGCAGGGGGCCCTGATCGGCCTGCCAGATGGCAGGAGGCTGGGGCTGCTGGCCGGCCACAGCCCGGGCTGAGAAGATCGGGGGCGCCGGCGGC
>NW_005841972.1:371358-378485 GCF_000455745.1 Alligator sinensis
TCCCCGTTCGGTGGCCTCGTCCCCCGTTCATCTGCCACGCAGATCAGGGTCCTGCACCCTGGGAGGAGTCCAGCACAGCTCCACAGCCCTCCCAGGGGTGCGGGCAGGCCCCGATCTGCCTACCATACGACAGGAGGCTGCTGCTGCCAACTGGAACTGGCGCTGAAGCCAGTAAGCCTGGCTTCGAAACTCAAAATGTTTCGAAGTGCCCTTGTTTCGTTTCAAAGCTGCTTCAAAGGCATTTGTTTCATTTCGATATTGCTGTTTTGAGCTCAAAACGCATCAAAACAGCTTCGAAACAAAACACTGGGCAAAATTTTGCACAGCCCTAATACATGCGCTTTTGTGAGCCCATGCTCAGTTCATTAGATGCTGTGAAAGGACATGCACAGATTAGGTGATCACACAGAGTGATCTGAATATAAAAGACAGGGAATGGAGGAAGAGAAGGTAGTGCAGGAGAAGAGGGGCAGTGCTCGGAGAGGCAAAAAAAGTAATAAACATATAAGGGCAGAGGGGTCACAAAGGATAATCCAGGTAATGGTATAAATATCTGTAGTCACTAATTTCAATGATACTTAGCAGAATCCAGTTTGTTGATGATTTCTTGTTCCACAGTTTTGCATTCAAGTTGGTTTCTAAAGTTTCCATGTTTAAGAACAAGTTCTCTGACATTGAGGATGGACTGTCCAGGGATGGGAGGGTAAAGTGTTCTGGCATGGGCTTCTGTGTCTTTTTGCAACTGATGTCAGACCAGTGTTAATTCATTCTGATACACAGGGATCATCCCATCTGTCCAATATAGACAGCAGAGGGGCACTGTACGCAGGTAATGGTATATCTATTGTTGACTGAGTTGCAGATGAGTGAACCTCAGGTATTATAATTTGTTATTTGGTCCAGTGATGATGTAGTCTGTATTAATGAAGGGAACAGCTTGCATCTGAAGGCACTAGACCTCGTAGTGCATCTGTGAGAATAGGAGTTAGGTAGCCTGTCATTTGAGACATGCCATTTGAGGTTAGGATGGCTGTCTGTAAGCCAGTCCCGGTTTGTCCCCCATAGCTACTTTGAGATGGTCATCCTTTTTCAAGAGGGGTTGGAGGGCATGCTGTGTATTAGATGTTCAATTTGGGGGATGTAGGTGCCAACCAGAGGGATTCTGCTGTCCTTGTCTCAAGGTTGGTATTGTAGCAGGTCAGTGTGAGGGCTGAGTCTGGCTTTGTTGATTTGAATGGCTACAGTTTTGGGATTGTATTGTAATTGTAAGAATCCCTGTTTCAGATCTTTAAGTGTGCATCCTGGTTGGTTGTAACATAGAGTTTGGCTGTAGACAGTGGATCCAGTGGTGTGCTTAGGATGAAAGCTGATGGTGTGAAGGTAGCTATAGCAATCAATGGGTTTCTGATACAATATGGTGATGTGGCCATTGCAAACCTTCACTGTGGTGTCTAATAAATGAATTTGCCCCATGAAGTATTTCAGAGTGAGTTTGATGGAGGGGAAGAAGTTGTTAAAGTCCTGGTGAAACTTTGCTAGAGATTCCTTCCTATGTCTCCATACAACGATGTACGTTAGTGTAACAGGTATCCGCTCTGGGCCGACCTAAATGTGGCCCGCACACCTGTTCCTGGGGCAGCCGCCCACCTACTGCCATGCCTTCTTGATAATTGATTAATTGGTGTTAATTAGCAGGAGGCTGCCCTTGTACTGCCCCGCTGCCAGGGGGCACTAGCTGCAGCTCCATTTCCTCCCCTATACTGCAGTCCACACCTTGCCGATGGAATAGACGTTATGTCTCTGCCCTATCACAATCTGGCCCCTTTTGTCCTCTCTGGGCCTTCCATCCTTTGATACGCGCCCCCTCTGGCACTAGGGCTCTCCCCGGTCCTATCCCAGTCCGTGCCCCCCTCTCTGGAGCCTCTGTGTCCACACTGGGACTTCTCAGCAACTGCCCCTTCTCTGGGGCTTCTCAGTAAGGCTGCCCCCTCTCCTGGGGCTCACTGCACCCACACTGGGGCTTCTCAATAATGCAGCCCCCTCTCCAGGGCTCACCGTGCCCACACTGGGGCTTCTCAGTAAGGCTGCCCCCTCTCCTGGGGCTCACTGCACCCACACTGGGGCTTCTCAATAATGCAGCCCCCTCTCCAGGGCTCACCGTGCCCACACTGGGGCTTCTCAGTAAGGCTGCCCCCCTCCTCTGGGCTTCTCAGCAATGTTGCACCCTCTCTGGGCTCACCACATCCGCACTGGAGCTTCTCAGTAGCACCCCTCTCCGGGGCCTTCTCAATAATGCTGCCCTCTCTCTGAAGCCGTCTCAATAAGGGCTTCACCTCTCTCTGGGCTCATCATGTCCACACTGGGGCTTCTCAATAACGTGGCCCCCTCTCCAGGGCTCACCGTGCCCACACTAGGACTTCTCAGTAATGTTGTGCCCTCTCTGGGCTCACCATACCTGCACTGGGGCTTCTCAGTAATTCCCCCTCTCTGAGGCTGGGGTCTGTGCACCCTGAATGCTGCACCCCCACTGGCGCTGGGGTCCTCACACTCCACTGTGAGTCTCCTATGAGGCCTCCTCCAACCCCTAATAGCCTCACCCAAACCACCGGTTATAAACAGCAACACAAAATACAAGCCCATTGGCTATAACTTAAACAGAAGCTGCCTGGCCATAACAACACTCAAGCCTACCAGGAAATACTCCCTCCCTTCCATGAGGGAGCTCATCCCTTCATGGTTACTGGCAGGGAACTCCCTCTGGTCTCAGCTCCTAGGGTTTATAAGGGAGCCAGGCTCTGCCCCTTCTGGTCAGCTGACCTCCTCTGGTTGTCTTGGCGACCCACAGCTGGGCTCCTTAGTCACTGCTAGGGCTCCCTCCCTAGCAGTTTCCCCTCTTTGGGAGCAGGGCACCTCAGTGCTCTGTGACAGTTAGGTATATCCAGGAGATAAGATGGTATGAGGAGGCAATGGATTTCAAGGTCTGTCTAATATACTGGCCTATGGGGGGGTGGCTATCAATATACTCACATCAGTGCCATTTGTTTGTAGGTATAAGGAATCCCCATATCTGAAATAGTTGTGTGTGAGAACAAAGCAGGAGAGTGCTATGGAAACTTAAGCAGTGAGTCCTCATTGGGGATACTGTTCTTTATGGCTTGTAATCCACCATCATGGGCCATGTTAGCATACAGAGATGTGACATTCATGGTAGCTAATGTGGTGTTTGCTGGAAGTTTGTCAGCGTCTTGGTGCAAGATTTCTTCAAGAAAGTGGGCATCAGCTCCAGTGGCATAGACAGAGTCAATGTAACCAGAAACTCCCTCTGTGATGTTGCCTATGCCAGACATAATAGGGTGTCCTGGGTTGCCAGGTTTGTGGATATTGGGTAATAAGTAAAAGTTGCCTGGCCTCAGTTGTGCTCAATGATAAAAGATGTGTGTGCTTAGAAACTATATGGTCACAGTAATTACTCCCATTTTTAAAAATGAGTTATATAGAGGACACTCAAATGAGAACAGAAATCAGGAAACTGAAGATACATTTTGCCAGGTATGATATACCCAATACTTTGTATTCAGACAATGGGTCACAATATATAGCAGAGGAATTCAAAAAAATTAGCACAGAATGGGAATTCAAGGAGAAGATTTCATTCCCAGGGTTCTCATAAAGAAATCGGAAGGTAGAATCAGCTGTCAAGAAAGCCAGAAAGACTCATAGAAAGGGCAAAAAGGATATGATCCTTATCTAGCTTTGCTGGACTACTACCGCAAAACCCTCTCTCAGACACTTGATAGTAGCTCAACCCAGACACTAATGGAGCAAAGAACAAGGACACTACTTCCCATTAGGGATAGCCTACTGCAACCAGATGGAGAGAAAGCAGGGCGCATCCCCAAGAGTGGAAACGTGCGTTCCCTGCAGGACAAACTGCAGTGGCACATATTTGGGCTGCTGTTAGTTGTCCCTGGGGAACATCTCTGTATGTGCACTCTTGCATGTGGCAAGCTGCCCCGGGCTGGGTAAGTGAGGCTGGAGCCAGCATCTGGACTGACCCCAGCAGCCTTACCTGGAGTCTTGGGGGCCCCCCAGGCCTCTAGCAGCAGCAATCCGGGTGCACTGAGCCTGGCTGTCAGCTGGAGTGTGACTCTGGCTGGCCAGGCTCTGGTTTTGGGCAGTGCATGCTGCCACCACGTGTGCCATCCCGCTTTTTTCTGGCATGGGATTTTTTGACACCCGGATCTCCTGGTATCAAAATAACCTGCTGCAGTGCAAATTAGCAGCACAGCAAATGCCTGCATGTGTGATGTGTGTGGTTTGCAGTGCCACAGACAGGCCTGTGGAGCCTCAGACCACACATGCTTGCCCATCTGGATGTGCCCACAGAGTCTGCTAAGAGATGACAGGCAGCATATTACAGTAGAGGAGCCAGAAACCTAAGGCATCTCCACATAAGGGAGACAGTCTGGGTTCAGAGATGCAGCAGTCACACAAAACAATGGCAAACAGCCAAGCTGTTGTTGGGTCAGAGTCCTATGAAGTAGTTACAACTGAGGGTCAGCAGATGAGAAGAAACCATAGACAACTGTGGAGCAGCAATATCCGGGAACCAGTATGCAGCGCCCAGATTACTCTGATCAGGCCTTAACCCTCAGTGAGCCAGAGGTCAGAGAGTCAGATGCAGCAAGGAATACAAGTGCCCACCAGGAAGACAGTCACTGACAGGAAGGCCACAACAGGAGTGAAACGAATCTTGCCCCTGGAGCAGTATGTCAAACAAGAAGGGGGAAATATGACTTCCTAATTCAAACAGTTCCAACTCTTTATCCCAAGGCAAAGGTTCCAGCCAGAATGCTGCCCAGGAAAGGCTCATGCTGCAGATGCTTCTGTGTTTTGCTGCAAAACTGGGTGTGGGGAAAGATGTCTTCTCAGTGCTGGAACTGAAAAACTGGTTACTGATAACAGCTGGCACAAACACTAAGCACGCTTTATTTGACACCAGGATTTCATGGCAGTTGTTTACTAGGCCTGTGCGAGTCGGCAGTGATCCAACCCGGCTTTGGATCTGGCTGCTTCGGGTGGCCGTGATCTGCTCTGAAGCTCCAGACCAGGTTTCCACCTCAATCCGGCCGAAGCAGCTCCGAAGCTTTGGAGCCACCTCCGCAATCCGGCCATAGGGTATAATGGGGAATCAATGAAATATCTATAATTTTGTTGTTTCTTGTCTGATTTGGATGAAACTTGCAGAGATGGTAGTCACTGCTGAGAGCATGAAACCTGCCAAGTTTCAAGAATATTGGTGCAGCAGTTTTGGGGGAACTGTACCCCAAATTCCTGAAAGCCAAACTCATGTCACGGCTGTGTCATACCACAGGGGTGTGAAAACTGCAGGGGTGGTAACGCTTACTGAGGCCACAAAGCCTGTCAAGTTTCAAGGAGATTGGTGTAGGGGTTTGGGGTCAACTGTACCCCAAATTCTTGAAAGCAAAGCTCCTGTTACGTCTATGTGTTACAATACAGGGTGGGTCAAAACTGGAGGGGTGGTAGCTCTTACTGATATGACAGAGCCTGCCAAGTTTCAAAGAGATAGGTGCAGGGGTTTGGGGGGAACTGCACCTCAAGCTGCGGACAAGCAAAACTCGTGCTATAGGTGACACTGTGTGTGTTAAGGTGCAGCAGGATGACAGCTGCAGGGTGGTGGCCCCTGCTGTGATGCCTGCCAGCTGCCAAGGAGATCGGTGCAGGGTGGGTTCTGGGGCCCTGCACCCATAGCCACTGACAGACAAAACTCGTGCCAAGACTGTGTCTGTCTTGGGGCAGTTGATTGTCTGTAGTGATTCTTTCCTCTCCTTAGCCTGGTTTTGTAGATACTAATTGATGCTCGTTAAGTCATTATGTAGTAGCTAGGTCCTGTGTATTGAGCTGGTCCCTGAGTCCCTGGTCTCCGAGTGAATCATGATTGATTGATTGGTAACTGGGAACAGCAGCTTAGCAGCCAGGCCTGCAGTAGTATCTGCCAAGCCCCAAGATAAAGAAAGTCAGTCCCACAAGCACCCGGGGCACCAGTTTTGCTTGTCCGCAGCTTGAGGGGCAGTTCCCCCCAAACCCCTGCACTGTTCTTCTTGAAACTTGGCAGGCTTTGTGGCCTCAGTAAGAGCTACCATTCCTGCAGTTTTGACCCCACTGTGTTGTAACACATAGACGTGACAGGAGTTTTGCTTTCAAGAATTTGGGGTACAGTTGCCCCAAAACCCCTGCACTGATCTTCTTGAAGCTTGTCAGGCTTCATCCTCTCTGCAGAGTCTACCACTCCTAAAAATTGCATCCAAATCGGACAAAAAACAACAAAGTAATAGATATTTTATTGTTTCCCCATTATACCCTATGGCCGGATCTCCGAGGTGGCTCCGAACTGCTTCGCTAAGCCTAACAAGGCCAGTGCTTCAACCCAGATGTGCTGCTTCAGACCCTGAAGCGTCCGAAGCTTCTCCGGATCTGAAGCTCTGTCGGAAGCCTCGCACAGCCCTACTGTTTACTTGAGAAATCTTTCCATACTAGGACTTGCCCCTGCATGCTGATGGATGGGGAAATGCAGATGTATGATCCTGGAGTGGCCCTTGCCTTATCAAACAGGTAGAGCTGATTCAACCCCCACTGTTGTGTCTTGTTTCCCTCAGATGAACGGAGTCACCAGTCAATGTAAACATGTGAGCTCACCAAGAGGTGGCATTGTAGGGACTGTAATGTGAAAACAAAGTGGAACACATTCTGAGCAAGACATGATGAGAATCATGTTACCTAAGGAAAGACCTTTGTAAATTTATTGGTTAAAAACGATCTTCTTGCAGTTCCTGCAGTTTATAATCCTTCCAGGTCTGGGAGGTTTCTACCCTGCATTCGGCAAAAGGAAAAAAAAGGGGAGCTTTACGTCTATCATTCCATTATGGGGCTCAGCTGATTATCATGTGCATAAGCTTCATTTAAAGCATGATTCTTCCCTGAAAAGTGACCATACAAATGCAGGCTTATGGCTTAATTCGTAAGTACAGATCTTATGATTTAAGAACCTGGATTCTTTAATATGTGTCAGTGACATCACCCTGAAAGTTCAAAAATCAAGTGACAGC
>NW_005841972.1:378508-398426 GCF_000455745.1 Alligator sinensis
GGGGGGAGACGTGGAGGCAAGGGGGGGCACACAGAACCAGAGGCGGAGCAGGAGCACCACGGGGTGCTGGGTGGCAGCTCTCTGCCTACCCCCCTCACCCCATCATTCAGGATGGGCAATTTGCTAGTAATTAATGTCAGTCAACATGCTTTTATGGAAAATAAATAATTGTCAAAATAAATCTTGTCAAGCAAGCCTGATGTCATTTCTTGAGATTACAATTTTGATTTATAAAGGTAACTGTGTAGATATAATAGATTTTGGGCACACTTAGTATCATAGGATATTCTGATTAAAAATTAGCACTATGCAATATCAATAGAGCACACATTAGATGGATGAAAAATGGGTTGATACAAATAAGGAGTTGTCAAAAAGGAATCATCACTAAATGCAGGTGTGCCTAGTAGGGTTCTACAGGGACTGGTAGTCAGTTGGTTAGTTGGCTATCCAACAACTTCATCAGTGAAAGTACTATAAAATGGGTTGATGACAGAGATTGTCAGACCAGTAAATAATGATGTAAGTAGAATAGCTGTACAAAGTGCGGTAATCTGTGCCTATTCAAATAAAATCACAGTCAAATGTAAGTGATATATGTTGGAACAAGCAATTCAAGCTATACCATGAGAACAGTGAACTGCCTTTGAAAAGCAAAAACTTTGAATAGGATTTAAGGATCACAGTGGGCAAAATCTGAATGTACACTCCTAGTGTGATGATGTGGCAAACTGGGCTAATAAACAGGGGACTGGTAAATAATAAGGGAGTGATTTTACCTCTGTATAAGGTTTTGAAGAGACTCATGGTGAAATAGGCATCCAGTTCTGGTGTTTACATTTTAAAATGTTGCTGGGAAATTGAAGAGGGTACAGTAAAGAGCCACAAAAATTATTCTAGGGCTAGAGAAAAGGCCACATTAAAACCTCAAGAGGCTTAAAAAACATCTCATCAAAAAGGAGACTGAGGGTGATTTGACTGGAGCAGGGGTATCAAACTCACCCTAAGCCTCATGCTGGATCTGGGCCTCAGGGCTCATCCCAGCCCAGCTCTGCAAGGCCAGCAGTAGCTGTTGCATGTCTGGCAGCAATGGTAGAGAACTGGGACAGTGATGGGGCTCTGGAGGCAATGGCAATGGCAATGGCAATGGCAATGGCAATGGCAATGGCAATGGCAATGGCAATGGGGTCCGGGCCAAGCAGTGGTGGCAGGGGTCCAGGGGCAGTGTTGGGAGTCTGGTCTTTTGGCCATTGATGCTCATATCTATCAAGGACCCCAAATGCTGCAGCAGGCCATGCTGTTAAGCCCCACCCCACAACTCCTAGTAGCCTGGAGTGCCAGATAGAACAGCTCTGCAGGCTGGATGCAGCCTGCAAGCTGTAAATCTGACACATCTGGATTAGAGTGTATAAGTGCTTTCATGGGTGGCCCAGAATGGGTGGCACTGAGCTCACCCTGCCCATCTACACCTGTCTTCATGCTCCAAACCTGGAATTATGGTAGTGAAGCTGCTCTGGGGCTTTTCTAGAAGCTACTCTCATGCATGCTGGACACAAAGGTATCAAGAATGGCTGTGGGAACATTCCTGAGGTGCCAAAAATGCTACTTAAAGGGCACATCTACACAAGATGCTTACTGTGGATTAGCCTAATTACACTGTGAGGTGGTGTATCATGGCAAAAACCAGGCCAATAGCCTATTGCACAGTGTTATTAGGCTAATGTTCAGTAAGTGTCACTAAATAACCGTTTGCCATTGCTACTGCACAGTAACTCTAGGTACTGCATGTTTAGTTGGTACTTTATTAAGGAAGTACTAAACTAAATGAGCGGTATCTAAGGTTCCTTAATGAATGTGTAGATGTGCCCACACAGAAGGAAGAATTCTATTTTCCTGGTAGCATGAACATGTAAGTGTGCATCTGTAGACTGACCATGAGCAGATGGCTATGTAGTGACCAGGTAGGTACATGGCCATGTGCATGCATGTCTTGTGGACAGACACAAGCATCTAAGGTCCAAAAACATAGGTGGCCAAAAATATGTGACTAGAAGAGGTCAGACTCTAGAGGAAGAAGAGAACAACTCTTGCATGGTTTAACCTCAAGAGCTGAGTGGCTAGAATACTTGTCAAGGAAGCGAGAAACCCAGGTCCTAGCCCTCCTTACGTAAAGGGGTTTTAACTTGCACCTCTGACTTTCTAATACTGGGCATGTATACATGAGATGTTTAATGTGCTGTTGACTAATTAATTAAAATGCAAGTACTACCCTGCTGCAGAGTTTTTTCACATGCAGCAGAACATCTGTAGATGCTGCTCCAATTGGCTGGGGCACAGGGTGCTTCAGTGCGGGGCTATCCAGCAGTCAGCCCCCACACTGAAGCACCCTCCTGCCTTAGCCAGCCTCTCCACAGCACATGGATCCTGGTTGGAGAAGCACTAGGCTGGCTGCTCCAATATGCTGCTCCAGCCAGGCTCCATGTGCTACAGAGAAATGGCTGGGCCATGAGAGTGCTTCAGAATGGGCATTGCCTGCTGGTGAGCCCTGTGCTAAAGCACTCATAAGCCTTAGCCAGCCTCTTTGCAGCACATGGAGCCCAGTCAAAGCAACCCTAGGTTGACAGGCTGACCCCCCAGGGTCTCCTTCCAACCCAGGCTCCAATTGGGCTCCATGTGCTTTGCGTGAATAAGCTCCAGAGCAACGTGTTCTGGACTTTTTGCTCTTGGGCGCTTGTTCAAATGGCACATCTGGGAGCAAAAGACTGTGGAGCAATAAGCTCTAGAGTTTATTCATGTGCACTAACTGCATATGTAGACACACCCACTGTGCTCTAACAAGCATGCTGGACCATCATCTAGACTCTTCTCTGGTGCTCGCTTTGAAGCTGGCCCCTTGGGAAATCAAAAGAGGGCCAGGAAGAAGGATCTGGTGTCTCTCTCTGGGGCTCTGACCTTTCCAAACACAGGCTTTCTCTCTCTGGAGCTATGTCCCCTCTGGACACCAGCTTTCAGTCCTAATCATGGCCCTACAGTTCTAATTGCTTTAAGGGCTATTATCATGGCCTCCAGCTGCCCCCCACAGCCACACTCATGCCTTTCAGATATTACTCAATCCTGTTGTGCAACGTTCTTGCATGTCCTTTGCCCTGTCCTTGCATGTTTTCCTACCTAATCATCTATCCAAGCTTCCACTTCTTGTAAACTTCATTTTTGTGTTTAAGCACACCAAAGAGGTCTCTCCTGAGCCAAGCTGGTCACCTGCCATATTTGCTATTCTTCCTGAACATTAGGATTGTTTGTTTCTGCCCTGGTCCATCCTAATGTTAGACTAGATGACCCTCAATGTCTTGTCCAGCCCTTTGTTACATATTCCCTTTACCTTCAAGGTACTCCCTGGACACAAGGTACCATATTTACACAAATCCAGGATGCCTCTGAATTTAATTAGATTCTATACATGGAAACTGTATAAAGTTGTTATAAATTTCCATGTATAGAATCTAATTATTGGAGGGCTATCTTAAATTTGTCTCCCCTTCCTTCTCCCCCCTGCCCCAGCAAGCAGCAGGGAAAAAAGTGTCCAGGGGGAGGCAAGCAGCCTGACCTCTGCCCTTTGTCCCTCCCCACCACTTGCTCCCCCACCCCCACTACCTGCCTTCTGCTACTTGCCCCCTGCATGCCTGCATTGTCTGGCACCCACCCTCCCCCTAGTGTCTGCCCCAGCTCAGTCTGATAGCAGTGGCAGCAGCTCTGGCCAGGGCTCCAGGGCTTTGCCAGAGCAGACATCACTGCAACAGCCATTGCTGGGCTGGACTGTGGCCAGAGCAACCCCATGGCAGTGGGGTGGCAGAAATTACTGAAGCTGCAGGGGCAGAGGAGGTGAGACTGTATGGGGGCAGATAAGGAGGCAGGGGCAGTGGGGGGTCAGGCAGCACCAACCCTGGGTTGGGGTCAAAGCTGCCAGAGAAGCAGCATGTTAAATGGAGGGAAAAAACCCTTGTCTTAGATTCATGAAAATATGACCTATGAAAGATCATCTACCACTTTGGGATGAAGACTGTGGTAGGCAACTTTGGCACAACGGTGATATGACAATGGTAAAACTCCCAAGTGCAGTGCACCATCATTTCTCGGGGTCCTGTGACTGGCTGTGGAATGAGCTCTCCCAGGAACTCAGGACCATAACAGTCTTTTTCACCTTTCACTCCAAATGAAAGGTATATTTCTCTGACCTTGCCTTTTCTAACTAAATATATAGCAACCATACTACCACCTCTTCCTAAACCCCTTCCTCTTCATGCACTACAGGACAGATACATTGGTGATGGGCATAGTTTAAGCATCTGTACAGAATAGAATTAGTTTTACTTAACAGCTATGGAAAGTTCAAGACTACAGTGCATTTTCTGCATGTGCATTTGTTGTTGATTCTCAAAAGATCTAGGTATTTTATCATCTAGGCAAGACTCAGGGTTTTATATCTCAGTTACCAAACTGGAGTCCTTTTTGGGTTGGGCTATGGTTTTATTGCTTGTATAATAAAAGAAATAATACAAAAGGTAAACTGCATCTATGAACTGAGTCATTAGCAGAGATCCAGGTTTCTGTTTGCTAGAGAGAAACGTGAATTTTCTCCTTTAAAAAAGAAAACTGTGGGAAATCGTTGGTTTCCTCTTGCAGGCTGGCGGGGGGGGGGGGGCGGGGGTCAAGTGGCATGGAGAAGTCAAGTAACTTGCCCCCTGTTTGTACCTGCCCCCTGCCACCTTTGCCTCCTGCCTGCTCCCCCTCCTACCCTTCCCCCCTAGCCTCTGCTCCCAATTCCCACTTACCCCTAGTCTCTCCTCCCCACTTTCTGCCTACCCTTACTTTTGCTCTCTGCCATCAGGCACTGTCCTTGTTCTAACCTGGGGCAATGAGCATGGTGCCAGCTCAGCTCCCATAGCAGTTATGTGGGTTGTGTGCCACTGTTATAGGGCTGGGCTGGGGCCATGCTCAGTGCCCAGGCTGCAGTGTGGGTGGAGCCTTCCAGCATGGAACAAAGGTAAGGTAGGGGAGGGAGGTGGGCAGGTGGGGGAGCAGAGGCTGCATGGGAGGAGAGATGGGGTAAGATGCTGGAGTCGGAAGATGGCAGGGTGCACAGGCAGCAGGAGGGGGGTTGGAGGGACAGGCAGCATTTGTAGCTACAGCCCTGGCCCTGAGTAGGGGCTGGAACCCAAGCCACAGCAGCCTCCTCCACCCTCCACCCCTCCCCCTTCATATTTGATTCTAAGATGAGGGGTTTCCCTCCCATGTTAAATGGTGGGGTCCTCATCTTAGAGTGATGGGCTTGCCAGCAGTGGCCCCACAAGCCAGTTGTAACATTTTAAAAGTTTCCCTCACCGCTCAGGTGGAGGGCTTGCCCTGCCTCTACCTGGGTTGAGGCGAAGAGCCTGGACCTGGGGAAAGACCTAACACCCCCCACCCCCCCCAATCCCTGATTGGATAGTGTGAACCCTGGGGGCAAAGCCCGAGAGGATAAAAGGGTGATGTGCCCGACTTTAAGAGGGATCGATGATGAGGGATGAAGAAGAGGGGCCCAAAAGAGCTGGTGAAAGCAGGCCAAAAGGGCAAAGTGGTTGCCCCAGAAGAGCCCCAAAGCTGCAGGAAGCAGCTCGGCTCCAGCTGCTCAGCATACAGCCATGGGAGCTCAGTACAAGGGGTGACACGCAGTGAGAATCCAAGCCCTGAGCTGCAGACAGCGGCTCAGGCTCCTGACCCCCAGCAGAGGGCCTGGGAGCTCGGTGTGCAGGGTGGTGCATGGTGAAGATCCAAGCCCTCAGTCGCAGGCACACAAAGGGTTGTGGAAGGACTGAAGCCTGAACTGCATAGAGCAGCTTGGGCCTTGATGGCTTAGTGGTAGGAAACTTGCCTGCTAAGGCAACTTAGGGGTGAGTTGAGGGGAAAGGAAATCTGCCCCAGGGAGGAGGGTTCTGGGTTTAATTCCCATTCAGGGCTGAGTTAAGGGGAAATTCTCATCAAGGAAGAGGGTTCATCTCTTTTTTTTTTGCCCCACTCCACCCCTCCAGGGCATCTGCGCCTATACATTTTGTGAACACCTGCACCTTACATTCTGTGAATCCTGTGCCTCAAGCTTTGTTATTTGATTTCCTCTGTTAAATGCATATGTATGCCAACCATTCTTGAGTCCCTTTTGCTCCCCTGAGTCCCCACAGGTACCCAGAGGAGTGTGCCTTTACTATCCAGAGTTCCTATACCCTCCAGCATATATGTGTAGCAGGCTTACTTTTAAGAGCTTGGGTTGAGTCCCAGGCTTGAGATCCTGCTGTTTTGATTAGTGGAGCCCATCCACCAGTCAGGAGACAGCAAGAGAAATAACATCATGCCCCTTTCCTGAGGGGAGGGGAAGAAGAGCTCCCCTGGACCTGACTGAAGACTGCAAACTGTCAAGTTCGGAAGACTTCAGGGGCAGAGCCCTGGAGCGTATAAAAAGAGCTGCATGCCCAGCAGAGGGAGATGTGTCGGGGACTGAGAAGAGAGGAGAGTGGGGCTTAGAAAAGCTGAGGAGAGCTGCTCAGGAGGGCAAAGCAGTAGCCCAGGAAGAGCCCCTGAAGACTTCTATCAGCGGGGAGCGGGGGAAAGTTCCAGTGGTTAGGCTCTCAGTATGCAGCACGGTGTCCAGACCCTGGGAGCTGTGTGAGGTGGCTCAGGTCTGCAACCTCTGGTGTGTGGCCAGAGACACGGTGCTCAGGCTGGTGCATGGAGCAGGATCTTTGAAGCCCCTGGGGCGGCTCAGGTCCTCAACCCCTGGAACGAGGCTGGGAGCTCAGTGCAGGAGGCGCTGCACGGAGGGTGAGAGACCCTGGGAGCCACTTGAGGTGACTCGGGTGTACAGCTGCTGACACGGGGCAGCAGCTCGGTGCAGATGACGCCGCCCAGAGGGTCCAGGAATAGACTGAGCTCCAGTGCTGCACAAGGCTGTCCAGGCCTCCCACCTCTAGCACAAGGCGAAGCACCCACTACACACAGAGGTGCATGTGGCCCTAAGCCAGGACGGTGGCAGCAGAGTCAGGTGGCAGAAAAGCCCAGCAGGGAACAGAGCTTGACCTAGAGAACAAGAGGCAACCCTCCGGCACTGCGGAGTACTAAGTTACCCTGGAGAGAGGGTCTCCACAGGGTTGTGAAGGGGCACCATGTGGGCCACTCCTGGGTGATAGCAGGGGAGTTCAGGAGCCTTTGGGGGTCTTCCTCTCCTTTTTCTTTCCTCTCACCTCCTTTCCTGTAGTGCTACCTTGGGAGTGGGGCCCCTGCCCTGGAAGGCACCCAGGTAGTCTAAGGACTGCTGATTATATTTGTGGACTGTGCCTTACAGTTTATGTGAATAATTTGAAGTAATAAGTTTGTATATGAATAGAGTTATAAGGTTGCCCAATCAATATCCTTTGGTCTGATTTCATAGATTCATAGATGTAGGGTTGGAGCGGACCTGACCAGATCATCAAGTCCAACCACCTGCCCTGGGCAGGAATGAATACTGGGCTCATATGACCCCCACTAAGTTAAGCTTATATGACCCCAGCTAGGTAGTAATCAAGCCTCCTTTTAAAGACCCCTAAGGTAGGAGCCAGCCCCACTACCCTTGGAAGCTGGTTCCAGATCCTAGCTGCCCTGACTGTGAAGTAGTGCCTTCTGATGTTTAGCCTGAACCTACTCTCAATCAGCTTGTGGCCATTATTCCTTGTTACTCCAGGAGGCGCTCGGGGGAACAGGGTCTCACCCATTCCCCTCTGGTCCCCCCTGGTAAGTTTATAGACTGCCACTAGATCCCCTCTCAGCCTTCTCTTGTGAAGGCTGAACAGGTCCAGGTCCCTTAGCCTCTCCTCGTAGGGCCTGCCCTGCTGCCCCCTGTTCATGTGAGTGGCCCTCCTCTGGACCCTCTCGATGCTGTCCACATCCGTCCAGAACTGGACACAGTACTCCAGCTGTGGCCTGACCAGTGTCGCATAGAGGAGGAGGATCACCTCCTTGGACCTGCTCATGGTGCATCTGTGGATACATGACAAGGTGCGGTTAGCCTTGCTGACTGCGTCCTCACATTGGTGGCCCATGTTCATGTTAGAATCAATAATGACTCCAAGATCTCTTTCTGCCACTGTGCTTTCAAGAAGGGAGTTCCCCAGCCTACAGGTATGCTGCTGGCTCTTCCTGCCCAAGTGAGTACTCTGCACTTGTCAGTATTGAGTCCCATCCTATTCACATTCACCCACCCCTGTAACCTGTCCAGGTCCAGTTGTATCCTGTCCTTCCCTTCTAGCATGCCCACCTCACCCCAAACCTTGGTGGTGTCAGCAAATTTGAACAGGGTGCTTTTCACCCCCTCATCCAAATCTCTGATAAAGAAATTGAACAGTACGGGCCCGAGGACCGAGACCTAGGGGACTCCACTGCCCACCTCTCTCCAAGTCGAATATGACCCATCCACCACCACTCTCTGAGTGCGGCCCCCTAGCCAATTTGCAACCCATCTGACTGTGTAGGCATCAATGCCACAGTCACCTAGCTTTTTAATGAGAATGGGGTGGGAGGCAGTGTCAAAGGCCTTCCTGAAGACTATATCCACCACAACACCTGCGTCCAATGATTTTGTGACCTGATCATAGGTTATCAGATTGGTCTGACAGGACCTGCCCTTAATGAACCCATGCTGGTTGCCCTTTAGCATCCTCCCCACTGCTGGTCCTTCACAGATGTGCTCCTGGATAATTTTTTCAAAGAGCTTCCCTAGGACCGAAGTAAGACTAATGGGCCTATAGTTGCCTGGGTCCTCCCTCTTCCCTTTTTTAAAGATGGCGACCACATTGGCCTTCTTCCAGTCTTCTGGCACCTGGCCAGAGCATCACAAGTGCTCGTAAAGCTGTGCCAGGGGCCCCGCGATGACCCCTGCCAATTCCCTCAGCACCCTAGGGTGGAGAGAGTCTGGACCTGCTGATTTGAACACAGAAGTTCCCTAACTTGGTCCTCCCTTACCCTAGGCCTGGCGGAGTCACTCCTGAGTCTGTCCTGAATCCCGGTGAGGGAGAAGTCCTGGTTCCTGCTCAGAAAAATGGAGGCAAAGAATTTGTTAAAAAGGTCTGCTTTTTCATCTGGTGCAACCACCAGATTGCCAAGCATATCCTGCAGGGGTCCCACGTTGCCTGGTTCCTTCTTTTTACTCCCTATGTATTTAAAAAAGGACTTTTTATTGTCCTTGTCGCTAACCCTAGTTCTGCCTCCGCCTTAGTCTTCCTAACAGCCTCCCTACAGACTCTTGCTATGGAGGTATAATCCTCTTTGGTGATAGCATCCCCTTTCCACTGGATGTATGCCCTCTTTTTGGCTTTTAGATGTTCCTGAATGACTTTGGTGAGCCAAGGGGCTTTTGAGCACTCTTGCTCCCTTTGACTCATATTGGGACTGTCACCCCTTGGGCTCGGAGGATCGTCTCCTTAAGGAACGACCACTCGTCTTGGACACCTAGTTCCCCTACTCCGGGACCACAATGCCTCTCCTACTAATCTCCTTAACTCATTGAAATTGGCCCTCCTGTTGTTCTATTGTTCATCTGTATATTAAATGATAACTGGGTGTATGTATATCTGTATATATATATTATAGGGTTTATTGTTTTGTAAATGTGTACATATATATATAAAATCTATGTTCATACCCTTTAATGGTTTTGTTGTAATAATAAATCTGTATATAGTTAAGTAGTTGATTGACTGGAGCTGACTCTATGGGGGACAGAGGCGGCCACTGGGTTGTTGTGTCCCTCCGCAGCACACTGCCCTGCCTATAATTCCCTCAACTGGAGAGGGAAGTACAAACCCATGTACACCTGGGCTACATATGTTATATCCCAACCCTATTCCGCCCTTATTAAATGGTATATGGTTAAGTCCCAACTGGTGTCCTGGCTCTACTCTATAGGGAATAGGAGGAAAGCTGCGCACCTCAGGCAGCTATGCCTCCCACAGTGGTCCGGCACCCACTCTGATCCCTTCAATTGGAGAGGGAGTACATCTCTGAGTACCACTCAGGTTACATTAGAATCAAGTAAATATGGTATTAACTCTGATAAAGAGAAAATATAGCACCATCCTCTCTCATTTTTCTATGTGGAAAGCACCCAATTACTTGCCCATTGCTTGCATAGTAAACAGGCACCAGTACCACTCAGACTAGGAACTGCATAGACCAGCTCCAGGATGGCAGTCCCTTCCTCCTTAACTAGAGAGGTAACATACCAGCGGCATTCCAGATGAAGCAGGTAATACACACCTAAGATGGATATCAGCAGTCTCAGTGCTAGCCCAGCTCTGCTGAGATCCTAACCATCCAGCCCTTTGTTCTCTGAGGTCCATAGCTTCCTCCTATTGGGACACCCTACCATGAACTGCAGAGATGAACTGCACATGTCTCCCCACCCCCTTTTCAGAGCCCCATGAAATAGCCACTACAGGAACAGATGTATATAAGGCCATGAGTAAAGTCCTTGCAGCACAGTGTTCATGTGCCAAATGATTGTGGTTCTCTCCTATCTTTGTAGCATCATGAGAGATAGTGGTAGTGTAGGCAATAAAGCATGTGAGTCATAGAAGAAAGTGCCCAGCCTCACTCAGCCTCTGGCTATGCTTCTGTCAGGGCTAATACCAGCACTTGCCCAGTGTACAGTGACAAGGACAGAAGTGGAACAAGACAAAAAACCACTTTATGACCACCATGGCTTTTTATTTCCATGTGGTCATCTAAGTGGTAGGCTTCCAGTCACCTAAGTGGCATTTTTGGCACTTATGCACAGGTAGATGTTCAGTTTTCTGGCAGTATGCGGGTGCACATACTATGCATGTAGACTGAGCATGCGCAATAAGTTATGCACGGGCCACATGTGTGCCCAGCTACATGTAGGCCCTCCTTGTGGTTGCATAGTAGTATCAAATACCCAGAACCGTGAGAAACAGGTGCTGGCCTCAGGAAGTGGAGGAGGGATTTCTAGAGCTTGTACTCATGTTAAATATACACACAGGGTTACATGTTCAAGAATAGAATGGCTTTCTGCAGTAAGCACCAAAATGCACTTAAATGATAAATGTAAAATCGAATGCTGGCCCAAATGATTTGCTACTCTGTTACCACCTTGCTAGGTCAGCTTGAACCCCTGGTCCTGTCTGTAACATTTTCTGCAGTGTTCAAGACTGAGATGTCTATCAAAATTGGTCTTTAAATTTGTAATTTTGCAAAACCCTATTTTTCATTCAGAAAAAATCATGTTGTAAATGCAAAATATTGGGAATACATTTCCTTAGGCACTCTGCAGCACAGTGAAAGGCAGGGAACTGGCAGCTTCAACAGAAAGGGTTCCATATTTACCCAGCATGGCTCCTGCAGCTGCCTCAGGTTTTCCAGTCCAAGAAGAGATCCAGATGCTTTGCCAACTTTGCCCTGCACAGTATGAAACAAATAAGTAATGTTTACTCTCACTTAGGATTTAAGGGCATGTTTATATGTGCTCTAGAGGTTTGGGGGGGAGGTGCGGCACTTTGTGACTGCATAGTGGTATTGAAGCTCCAAGATCCGGTCTAATTAAAGGACCACTGCGTCTCCTGTATCAGTGTCCCTGGGCTTAAAAATGGCAGCAGGGGCACTTGAACTAAATCATGTTCGACAAGCTTTAGTTCAAGTGTCCTTGATGTCATTTTTCAGTGTGGAGACACTAATACACGAGATGCAGGAGCCACGCTCCAGCAGACTTGATTAATTAGGTCTGCTTTGACACACTGCAATTCCAGCATGTCGGAGCATCTTCATGTATAGGCACCTAAGAGAGTGGAAGAAATAGCATTGCAGGTAGATAGGCACTTGCCAATAAGGGCCTTTCTTAACTGAGAGCACTCTGGCCTAGAGGCCAATAACTGGGACAGAGCTTGACAGCAGGAGTGGGCCCAGCACCAGACATTTCTGATTGGAGCATGAGGTGCCCAGTGCTATGGAGGGGAAGCACTACTGTCACCACTGCTAATTGCACATAGGCAGCTGAAATCAGGAAACAAACACATGAGGGTCAGCTGCCCCTGGAACAGGAGTCCCTGCCCCCAAGATGTCCTTGGCCCTACAGGTTAGTACAGTACAGACAACATAACAGCACAGCACTAGCATCACATGCTCTCTAGTTTCTTTTTGTAAACATAGGGATAAATCCTATTTCACCTTAATTGCCTAGGTGGCACTTTGGTGCAATTTTTGGCAAGTGTGCACAGTTCAGATTCGGTGTAGTTATAAGCTCATCCTGCACGTTTCTTCTGGGCATGTGTGCAGAAGGCTGCACAGGCTTCTGGTTAAAATAGAAGCACTGAGATATGTACATAACATCCAGTAAATGCTGAAAATTTAGCCACAGAAAAAACACAACTAGAAGAGGAGGGTAATCTTATCACCTTTTATCCTAATAGTCTATTGCAGGGGTCAACAACCTATGGCCCTCAGGCCAGATCTGCCGTGTTGACCCTTTGGATCTTGGAGGGCTCTGCCCTTGCTATGCTGCAGTCAGACACCCAGAGCATCAAAGGGGGGGCTGTGCCTGCATTCTGCGGCCACTGGGTGGCACATATTTTCTTGGACTGGGGTTCTACCCACAAGAAGCCACACATTAGGGAGAAGTGATGGAGGTAGCTGGGTTAGTGCCCCCCCATCTTAAGATGGATTATTCTGGTCCCTACTGGAAAGTGCTGCCAACCTCTGGTCTAGTACAGTGGTGGCTGAGTGCCTGCTCTTATCCTGCCCCTCAGAGGCCTACCTGATAGTGTGCACCCTGTGGCAGGGCACCTCGAGCCGCAAGCCCTGTGGACTGGAGTGGTGGAGATGTCACTGCCAAGAATCAGGTTAACCCTTATCTGCCTTCACAACCAACAGTTTTATATAGTGACCAAGGATCTAAATCCCTGAAGTTGACAAAGGCTGTGGGACTAGGGAAGGGTTAACCTGAGTCTTGGTGGTGACACCTGACACCTCCTCTGGCAGCAGCTTCCTGCATCCCCTCCCCACTCCCTTGTGAAAGAAAGGCTGGACTTCCCTTCTAGCACCTCCCTTTACTAAATGTCCAGGACTTGTGTGCCACATGCAGCAACTGCCTGTGCCATTTGTGGCATGTGTGCCACAGGTTGGCCATCCTTGATTTGTGTTTAGAACACTTACGAAGCAGAAGACCTAGGTTGTAAGGAGCCAGCTATGAAGGGAGAAAAGGCAGAAAAAGGCATATCCTAGACATGGTTACCTGTAGTGTCCCCTTACCCCTCCACACACAGCATCCTGGGCCTGATGGGCCAGCTACCTAACTTCCATTTATTAGTTTTGTCATGAGGGAAAGGTGGCTACCCCACGGCCCATCTCAAGCTGGAGGATCACAATCATGGCCTTCTCATTGCCATGAACAGCACATGCCCCCGGTGCCTGGAGGGGCACGGCTGTGTTAGCGGCAGTAGGAGCACGGCGGCAGTGGTGTGAGCTTGGTGGCAGTGAGCGGGGAGCTCCTGTAGATGCCGCCAGCACTGTTGGTGACGGGGGTGGCAAATGCCAACCACGGCGTCTTTTTGCAGGGGTTGCACCATCCCTGCTCATTGCCCAGTGTGGAAGAAGAAAACCCCAGGCCTTAATTTCTGCTGACTTCTTTGAGTTAGTGCACTATTTGCTAATGATTGCTTTTCCCCCGCCTATTTTGCAATCTGCTCTTTCTCCCGCTCTTTTCCCTTGTTGAGCTGAGTAGACCTATGAGATCAATAGGTCAAACCACAGTCTATGCCCTCTTGCAGCTTTCTGGTTCAAACCAGTTTTTCTTTGACTTGTTATATTTTGTGTCATGTGACCTGATTGAAACGTATAAAAGGTTTGCTTCAATTGCCTGGGGAGGGGCGGGGGGCACGGGGGCGGCATGCGGGACTGATAAGAGGAAGCTCTGTCTGTCCGGTGCTCTCCCCAGCAGCTGCTTGTATAATAAAGGTCTCTGAAAACTTCATGACCAAACAATAGAGTGAAGCCTGTTTCTTCCACAATTCTTGGTGCTGTGACTCAGATGGCAACGCCCGGCTGAGAGTACCGACGGGCTGTTCCCCTCCGAAACCCCAGGTGCCAAATCAAGATAAGAGACCTTTTGAAATCTCTAAAGGGGTTATCAGTGGAGGACTGCCTGTGCAGGTCGGGGAAACCAGATCGAGCTTACGCCATCCGAACTTTTGAAATATGAACTTGTCAGACACTCTAAAGGGTTTGTATGAAACTGGTTTACAACTAAAAGAGTAAAAGGAAAAGTCTAGACTAAGGAATATAGAAACCTGGGAAATAATGTCAGTGTTTTCCACGGTGTCACTGACCAGGGCTGGGACTAAAGAAATATTCTTGAACCCCGTGCCTCAGCGCTTTTACCTTTTATTGCCTGTTACAATAAAGTGCAAATCAATAGACTGCCCATCAATGCCTTGCAAGGGCTGAGGGCTAAACCCTGTACCAAAAGGGCAAGACCAAAAGCAGAGCCTTCTGCGCCATCAACTGTGTCACCGGAGAATTTCTCTGCCCTGAAAGCAAAACTGTCAACATTTTCCCAGGCACATGCAGGGCTGCCAGCTTTTACCCTGCCTGATCACATGGCCTAAGGAGTCCGGCCAGCCCAACCCCCAAAGAAAGGAGCCACAATGGGGGTAGTAGCAGGCCAAGAACCGGTATCTGAAGTTAATATTGGCCCCATAATTCGAATACCTGTACACATTCAAGTAAGTAAAAGTGAAAAGTCAATTGATATGCTATTAAACATGGGTGCCCAGATTTGCATTTTAGATTCCACAGATTGGAAAGGGGAGAAAGGAACCCCTTATCAAGTAATTGAAGTTGGAGGCACCAGACGACGAAGACATCTAGTCCAAGCAACCTTCACGTTACCTAATAGCTCTAAGGTAACAGCAGCCACAGTAATACTTAAAGGGGGACCAAGCTTACTGGGACTTAATGTACTAAGAGAACAGCGGTTTGCCCTTGAACAAAAGAATTAGCAGTTTGGGTGTGCAGTGCCTCACTGAGAACCAGAAAAAACAGCTATAACAGCTGTAACTCCATGTAAATGATCCCACTAACCCTGCCTCCCATGAAAGGAGTACACAGATCCCAGTACTGAACTCCCCCCGAAACCACACAACCTATCCAGTGTACTATAAGCCAGCAATTAAAAGATGAGACTACTATTCAAACCCCCTCTCCGTATAACAATCCAGTGTAGCCAGTGCGGAAGCCACATGGAGAATGGCAATTGACTATTAACTTTCGAGCTTTGAATGCTAATACTGACCCTTTGATGGCTACCATCCCATCACCTGAACTCCCCCCGAAACCACACAACCTATCCAGTGTACTATAAGCCAGCAATTAAAAGATGAGACTACTATTCAAACCCCCTCTCCGTATAACAATCCAGTGTAGCCAGTGCGGAAGCCACATGGAGAATGGCAATTGACTATTAACTTTCGAGCTTTGAATGCTAATACTGACCCTTTGATGGCTACCATCCCATCACTACCAGCCTTAACAGAAAGCATCCAGAGTTATAAGCCTGCATGGATAAAATCCATTAGTATCAAAGACATGTTGCGATGCTACATGTTTGTAGTTGTAGAAGTTACCACAAAAATAACGTTCCACCATGCCTCGGCGAGAACTAAAGCCCAGAACACTTGTGCAGCACTGGAAACTCTGCTAGCTGTATATCCATCACCCATAAAACTACAAAATGATAATAGCCCTCACTTCTGCAATCATCTTGTGTATGACTGGACTGTGAAACATAGCATGTTATGGACATATCACAGCCCACACCATCCGCAGTCTAAAGAATTGGTAAAGCAAGCCAATGGCATCCTCAAATGCAATTTGCGAGTAGCCTCTGGCCCGGCTCTTAAAGACTGAAACTTGCACCTGGATTGAGCTATCAATTGAACCAATAACCGACCCTGTCCAGGAGGTACCCCCGTGCAACAAACCTTTGGATTGAGTAGTCCCCAAGAGTCGGCAGTAGAGCGACCTAGGGGTGGTGACCCAGAAAAGCTCCAGGCAGAAGATTGAGTAGTAGTGAAGCATCCTTAAGGAAATAAATGGGAGGGGACATTATTAGCAAATGTATGCATAATACATAGTGGGTATTTAAGTCAGATTTATCTAACGGGAGCCAAGCTTCTTGTTGTCTTGTTCTTATAGATTGAATCTGTCCACAAGTGCAGCCATAACCATTTCTAATTGAGCCTGCCACTAAAAACGAATCCTGCTCTGTCACCGGTCTGAATCGACTAGCATCATAAAGTAGTGGACTGTTATAAATATACTCTTTTTATTAATGCCTTATTGTGTTTCTTGGGTAGGGCATGTCTACTATCCTTCTTATTACCCAGATAGTAATAAACTTGCTCCTAAAGACCTCAGAGAGTAGCCTAACCCTAAAAAGCATCCCCCAGAAACGTGTTCAGATAGTCTTCACATGGTCCAGCTGCAGTATCCATACTGAAAAAAACCCGCCACCCCGGAGCAAGTAAAGTCCTGGTCTCTCAGCAGAAAAAACAGAATAGTTAACTGGCAAGGTGGTAACTGTCAGTACACCTGTGGCACCAGTTATTATCTTGGGTTCATTCCCTACCTGAAAACTGAAATGACTAACTATGGGAGGGGAGATAATTGTTGTAGCTCTGCTCATTTGAGAGTTTGTTGTTACATACTTCCTGAGGGGAACCCCGTTGAGCTCAACATTCCTGAGTTTGTGTTCCCAATAGTGCATTCTGCATCTGTTCAGCCGCTTGAGCCACTGAGATTATGGAAGGATCTGCCCCCTCCCATTCCTATGGCTAACAACACTCTCCAATGATGGTGTGAGGCCCACCAGGTAAGAGAGCACATTACAGGTTAAAACAAAGTTATTACATAGTTTGTGAATCATACCTACACAGAGGCATGGTAAAATGATACCCACTTTAATACAACCAAAAATAGTCTGTATCCGCAAGTCTCTAACACTTATCCTCATCCTTTTATACCAGTAAAGTTCCTAAAGCAAATCAGTGCTATGATCCTGCCCAAACAATGCCATTTCATTAACCCAATCCAGCATCATTCTCATGAGTGACAGTGGGAGCTCTTTCGCTCTCTGGAAGGTGAAGCATGGTTACAAGCTCCCAAAGTAGGAAAGATAAATGTGATCTGTAAGAAAATGGGCTGTTCACTACTATCTCTGGCCATTCCCACATGGGAGGCCCTGACACCACCCATGTATAACTCCACACCCTGGTGGAGGTCACAAGTTAAAATCCCAGCCCACCTAACAAGACCTGCGTATACGAGTTACCTAATGTGTCATCTGTAACAATAGGGCAATGTGTTTGTTGAGAAAGACCAGGTCGTTTGCTGCATAAAAATAGTACCACCTAAACTTTATGCAATTCGTGTTGCTTAAGAGCTAAAAGTAAAGCCATTGCTCTACTGCAATTGAGTAACCGTACTATTGCCCTAAAATAGCCAAAAATTTCCTCTGAAACTATATCTCTCAACTTTACAATACCTACTTCATGAGTATCAGATGTAAATATGCATTGGTTAAAAAACTAAAATAAAATAAAAAAATAAGCTGCATAGCCTTGAGGTAACGGCTTGGCAAGACACTCAGTTAGCTCTCCTTGCTCGAAAAGATAGATGAATCATCAGCCTAGCTGTCAATGTGCCTAAGCCTTGTAAATGGTATGATGTAATCTGTACTATTCGTGTGACACCAAGTGTCACCTCAACTACGTGGCTAACCATCTTGAGCATCATAGTATTCTGCATTGCCCTAGTGGCAACAGCTAAATAGTGTTTCAATCGTTGCTGTTATAAATCTGTTCATGCTATGCAAGTTTAATTTATAAATCCCTCCCCATTTCCTAATGTAGTGCATGTGGCTTTAGCATCTCAATTGTAGCCATCATAGTGCTTTAGCAAACAAGGAGTGGAGTGTGACAGCTGAACAGTGTTCTTGTGTGATAAAGGTGCTTGCTGAAGGCTCTATAAAGATTATATCAAGTGTTTTTCTGTATTTGTTTAGATATTAAGCTATATGTTGTTGCTAAAAGCCTAATTCAAGTCTAAGATGTAGTGAGGCCTTGTATAAAGTAAGGCCTAGTAAATTTAGCAAAGCCTTGAAGTAGTAAGGCCCTGTGGCGTAGTTAAAATTACCTTATCAAAAGAATGTAAGGCCTGTACTGCTAATTGGTCAGTCTAAGGACAGTTGAAGTAAAAGAAATCTGAGTAGTTGTACATTTTCAGAACCATTCAAAAGCTTTAAATTGGCTGAAATATCTGGAAAACATTCAAAAGGAAAATACAGCTCTGTAAAAAAAATTAGTTAGCTGTTGCCTAGATCAGTGAGCCCATGGACCTCGAGGAGCCCAAGGACTGCATTCCAGGGTCCTTCCCGGTACCCCTTTAGACAGTGCTGTTCAGGGACGCCTGACTTCGCTGAACTTTGTGAAAAGAGAAGCTTACTGTGTATCAGGCATCAGAGGGGAATGCCGATAAGTTGCCGACGTGAATTGCTTTTGTCTGTCACTGTTTGTCTTGTTACTACGTGTAGTTGTGTTTTTGTTAAGTCAATAAATCTTTCTAGTCAGTAAATCTTTCTTACCTTTCTACCCCTGACCATACTCTCAATCCCAAACCCTCCCTTGCTTCTTCCCCACCTATTTTGCAATCTGCTCTTTCTCCTGCCCTTTTCCCTTGTTGAGCTGAGTAGACCTATGAGGTCAATAGGTCAAACCACAGTCTATGCCCTCTTGCAGCTTTCTGGTTCAAACCAGTTTTTCTTTGACTTGTTATATCTTGTGTCATGTGACCTGAATTGAAACATATAAAAGGCTTGCTTCAATTGTCTGTTGGGGGGAGGGGGGGCATGCGGGACTGACAAGAGGAAGCTCTGTCTGTCTGGTGGCTCTTCCCAGCAGCTGCTTGTATAATAAAGGTCTCTGACAACTTTGTGACCAAACAATAGAGTGAAGCCTGTTTCTCCCACACCAGCATGACCAAAATGTCCAAATGGCTCAGCATGTGCCAAAGATTAGGCCTGATGCCCTCACAGAATCATAGAAAATTAGGGTCAGAATGGATCTCAAGAGCTCATTTAGTTCAACCCCCTGCTCAAAGCAGGGCCATCCCCAACTAAATCATCCCAGCCAGGACTTTGTCAAGCTGGGCCTTAAAAACCTCCAAGGATGGAGATTCCACCACCTCTTTAGGCAATCTGTTCCAATGCTACACCACCCTCCTAGTGAGACAGTTTTTCCTAATATCCAACTTAAACCTTCCTTGCTGTGACTTGAGATGATTGCTCCTTGTTCTGTCATCACTGAGAACAGTCCAGCTCCATGCTCTTTGGAAGCTACCTTCAGGTAGTTAAAGGCTACTATCAAATCCCTTCTCAGTCTTCTCTTCTGCAGATTAAATAAACCCGGTCCCCTCAGGTACTCCTCATTTTTAGATACGTGGGGAGCCGGAGGAAAAGCAAAGCCAACATTGGACCCCTGCTAAACCAGATGGGACAACTGACAACCGACGCCCAGGAAAAAGCCAATTTGCTAAATGGGTACTTTGCGTTGGTCTTTCATCAGTCCCATGGGACGCCCCTGCCCATTACGGGACAGGGAGGTCCGGGTGACGGAGATTCCTTAAACCTTATCAATGCTGACCTTGTGAAGGAACATGCGCATGCGCGCAGTTTAAAAGGGCCCGCCAACAGGGAAAAAGCTCCAGTTAGGCTCGGAAGCGGCGAGAGACGCGCGGGTGAAAGCCCGCTGCGCCCCCGCTCCCCCGAAGCCCCCCAGAAACCCTCCCACCG
>NW_005841972.1:399571-401592 GCF_000455745.1 Alligator sinensis
GTGGTGGGGAAGGCTTTGGCTTTCATGACCACAGCCCGCTATTTGGCGAGAGAGGCAGCGAGCTGCTGGGAAGAGATGGTGTGACCAGACAATGTCTATCCCATCAGCGAGGCTTGGGGCGTGGTATTAGGGGTTGGTAGGAGCCACGTGCAGCCCATGAGGCTAGGGCGCCTGGGAAGCACCCATCATACCGGGAGACCACAGGAGTCCAGGAGAACCGCGGGGACAGAGGTCCCGAGTAGCCGTGCCCAGGGAGTCATAGGCAGCCTCCCAACCTTATATATGCCAGCAAGACGTCGCGGGCGAGAATAAGAGGGTGTCTTGGGCCGGCCTTGACACGGAGCGAGGGACCTCGAGGAGATCACGGCCCTCCTATAGGACCCCGCCGTGACACTGGTGCGTTGGCCAGGAAACGGCTGTGCACGGGGAAGGAACCCGTGTCCCTGAGAAGGGGGAACGAACCTTAGGGCTAGTATAGATGTACAGATAGACAAGGCAGTGAGATTGAGGGGCTTGAGAAGGCAAGCCCAGATCAAAGACGAGACTGCCGTTATAAGACATAGAAAGGAAGACGTTGGATCTAGTCTTAGACGAAAACAGAGTCATGGCAGGTATAGAGGACATAGAGAGCCTGAAACAAGAGAATTTCACCTGGCTATTGAGAGTGAGCGAGCTGGAAGAAAATATTGAGCGAGTAGAATGGGAGTTAGAGATAGCTCAAGCACAAAAAGAGCAAGCTGAGGCCAAAGTGGCCACTTTAGAGTCGCGGGTACAGTCGGGAAAGAAGGAAGGCTCTAAAGAGATGAGGTGCTTATTAGCAGCGCAAGACAGCGAGAGGAGATCACCTCCATAGTTATGGAGTGCCTGAATCAAAGATGGGGTCAGTGGGCAAGTCAGTACGCTCAAGACATGAAGGGCCTAAAGGAAAATTTGGAGAAAGTCGCTAGCTGTTATGATGTTGAAATATTGACAGCACCGAAACGAGGGGCAGCTTCTAAAGGAGAGAAAGCAATAGAACCTCCCAGTAAAAGAGAGGTCCAAAGGCCTGAGGGGGACCAGAGGAGTCAAGCCCCCAGAGAAGCTAAGGGAGGAGGAGGAAGACGTCTCAAGCTCCACCCTAAGAATGAGATACCCAGCGCTGCACAGCAGAAGGGACCAGGCCAAACCCAGATGGCAGGTCAAACAAAAAGGGTAGAAGGTCCATCAATAACCAAAGTAGCTCAGGGGGAGAGAGAGCAAAGGGGAGGAAGACGCTCATGCGTCTATGTTAATGACCTCCCAGGGCAAGTCAAGTGGTGGACCCTGAGGAAAATAGTTGAGGCCAGAATCAGGGGGGTCGCATTTGTAAAGGTATGTACAGGGCCTGGCGGCAGATCTACAGGCCGAGGAAAAATAGAATTTTGGAGGGAGGAAGATGCCCGACGTGCAGTGAAGATGCAGTGGGAGCTTTGGGGAAAGCTCAGAGATTGGCAAGAAACCCAGGAAAGGAGGGATGATTACAGGGAACGCAGAGGAGGAGCCTTAAGACTGAGATGGAGAAAGGGAGACCAGATACCCCGAACAAGGGAAAACTGCTCCGCCAGGAAGAGTGTGGAGGCGGCGAAGGCGGAAAGGACAGAGGCCTAATTTGCACCCTACCAGGGAGAAGCTAGTGTGGGGGGACTACCTTTGGCAGGGTAACTCCCGGAAAATCCCACGCGGTGCACCCTGGGGAAAAGGCGAGGAGGGGCCTCCTAAAACCCTCCCCCACTTGTTTAGAAGGCGCCGGGTGCCAGAAGAAAGGCCAAAGAAGAGCCGCCGAGTCCAACCGAATGTGGAGAGAATGAAGATCCACCTCGGTGAGTCCAATCTTGGGGGGGGGAGGTGTGTCGCAGGGCACCTCAGTGCCTGCTCCTAAGGAGTAGAAACTGCCAGGGAGAGAGAGCCCTGGCAGAACATAATGAGCGCAGCTGCGGGTTGCCGGAGCAACTAAGGGGAGCCAGCTGCCTGTAGGAGGCAGGGGCTGGCCCTCATCAAGCCCA
>NW_005841972.1:401904-402447 GCF_000455745.1 Alligator sinensis
AGTGAGGGCACAGTACTTTAAGGGGGAACCCCAGTGGTATGGGAACCCCGGTGCTGGTGAAGGCGCAGTGCCAGTGAAAGCGCAGCTTGTAGTGTGGAGTGCAACCAGTGGGTTGCGGGCGGGGAATATAGACCCCGGGTTGTGTGTGGGGCATGGAGACCCCAGCCCCGGAGAGGGGCAGCTTTATGAGGCCCCAGTGTGGGCATGACGAGCCCCAGAAGGGGGCGCTGCTAGGAAGCCCTAGCGTAGACATGATGAGCCCCAGGAAGGGGGAGCGCACTTTAGAGGAACCCAGCGTGAGCCCAACGAGTCCCTGAGAAAGGGGGGGACTATTGAGAAGCCCAAGGTGGGCATGGCGAGCCCCGAAGAGGGGGAGCGCCATATTGGGAAGCCCGAGACGGGCGTAGCGAGCCCGGCCGTAGGCTAGTGCGGCAACACCCCTCAGACAGAGGCAAGGTGCTGCGGTTGTCCCTGAGGAGAGGGGATAGCAGCGCGGTGAGCCTGGATCAGATAGGGTACCCGTGCGGTTGGCCTGAAGGACCG
>NW_005841972.1:404320-446058 GCF_000455745.1 Alligator sinensis
TCCAGTTTTGGGCTGCACAATTCAAAAAGGATGTGGAGAAGCTTGAGAGAGTGCAGAGAAGAGCCACGCGCATGATCAGAGGTCAGGAAAACAGACCTTACGACAAGAGGTTGAGAGCCATGGGACTTTTCAGCCTGGAAAAGCGCAGGCTCAGGGGTGACCTGATGGCCACCTATAAGTTTATAAGGGGTGTCCACCAGAATCTGGGGGAACATTTGATCACCAGAGTGCCCCAAGGGATTACAAGGTCGAACGGGTATAAATTCCTGCAAGACCATTTCAGGCTGGACATAAGGAGGAATTTCTTTACTATCCGAGCCCCCAAGGTCTGGAATGGCCTGCCACCGGAGGTGGTTCAAGCATCTACACTGAACGCCTTCAAGAGAAACCTGGATGTTTATCTTGCTGGGATCCTATGACCCCAGCTGACTTCCAGGGGGCTGGACTCGATGATCTTCCAAGGTCCCTTCCAGCCCTAATGTCTATGAAATCTATGAAACATCTTGAGAGGCTGGAAGCCTTCAAGTCAGCCGGCCCTGACAGTTTACACCCCAGGGTACTCAAGGAGCTGACTAGCATCATAGCTCAGCCCCTGGCATGGATCTTCGAGAACTCCTGGTGCTCTGGTGAAGTGCCCGAAGACTGGAAGAAGGCCAATGTGGTGCCTATCTTCAAGAAAGGGAGGAAAGTGGATCCGGCAAACTATAGGTCCATCCGCCTGACCTCTATCCTGGGGAAGGTCTTGGAAAAGATTATCAAAGAGGCCATCCTTAACAGACTAGCTGACAGCAATATCCTGAGGGATAGCCAGCACGGGTTTGTTGCGGGTAGGTCTTGCTTGACCAATCTCATTTCCTTCTACGACCAGGTGACCTATCACCTGGACAAGGGAGAAGAGAATGATGTCATATATCTTGACTTTAAAAAAGCCTTCCATCTGGTATCCCATGATCACCTCTTGGTAAAACTGGATGACTGCAGCCTCAGCCACACCACGATCCACTGTCTGGGGAATTGGCTCTGTGGTAGGACCCAGAGGGTGGTGGTTGATGGAAGCCAATCATTATGGTGCCCTGTGACCAGTGGGGTCCCACAGGGTTCTGTTCTTGAGCCTATACTATTTAACATCTTCATTAATGATGTGGACATTGGAGTCAGAAGCAGACTGGCCAAGTTTGCCGATGCCACCAAACTTTGGGGCAAAGCATCCACACCTGAGGACAGGAGGATGATCCAGGCTGACCTTGACAGACTCAGGAAATGGGCAGATAAGAACCTGATGGTGTTTAACACCGAAAAATGCAAGATTCTCCACCTTGGGAAGAAAAACCTGCAGCATCCTTATAGGCTCGGCAGTGGATGAAAGGGACTTGGGGGTCACAGTTGACCAAAAGATGAACATGAGCCTGCAATGTGATACTGCTACTAGTAAAGCAAGCAAAACGCTTGCTTGCATCCACAGATGCTTCTCAAGTAAATCCCAGGATGTCATTCTCCCATTGTACTCAGCCTTGGTGAGGCCACAGCTGAAGTACTACATCCAGTTTTGGGCTCCACAATTTAAAAAGGATGTGGAGAAGCTTGAGAGGGTGCAGAGGAGAGTCACATACATGATCAGAGGTCAGGAAAGCAGACCTTATGAAGAGAGGCTGAGAGCCATGGGACTCTTCAGCCTGGAAAAGCGCAGGCTCAGGGGTGATCTGGTGGCCACCTACAAATTTATCAGGGGTGGTTACCAGGATCTGGGGGAACATCTGATCACCAGAGCACCCCAAGGGGTGACAAGGTCAAATGGTCACAAACTCCTCCATGACCGTTTCAGGCTGGACATAAATAAGAACTTCTTTACTGTCCAAGCCCCCAAGGTTTGGAATAGATTGCTGCTGGAGGTGGTTCAAGCACCTACTCTGAACGCCTTCAAAAGACACCTGGATGTTTATCTTGCTGGGATCCTATGATCGCTGCTGACTTCCTGCCCCTGGGGCAGGGGGCTGGACTCGATGATCCTCCGGGGTCCCTTCCAGCCCTAATGTCTATGAAATCTATAAGTCATGTGCCCCATCCCCAAATCATTTTCCTTGTTCTCTGCTAGACTCTCTCCAACTTGTCCACACACTTTCTATAGCGTGTGTGTGGGGGGGGGGCGCCAAAACTGGACACAGTACTCCACATGTGGCCTCACCAGTGCAGAATAGAGAAGAATAATTATTTCCGTGGATCTGCTGGCAATCCTCCTACTAATGCAGCCCAGTATGCTGTTAGCTTTCTTGGTAACAAGGGAACACTACTGACTCACATCCATCTTATTGTCCACTCTAACCCCCGGGTCCTTTTCTGCAGAGCTGTTGCTCAGTCCCCAAGCTGTAGCAATGTGTGGAATTCTTCTGTCCTGGGTGCAGGACTTTGCACTTCTCCTTGCTGAACTTCATGAGATTTCTTTCGGCCTAATCCTCCAATTTGTCTAGGTCACTCTGAATCCTAACCCTACCCTCCAGCATATCTACTCCCCCCCCCCCCCCCCCCCCAGCTTGCTGTCATCCATGAATTTGCTAAGGGTGCAATCAATCCCATCGTCCAGGTTTTTAATGAAGATATTGAACAAAATCAGCCCCAGGGACCAACCCCTGAGGCACTCCACTTGGTACCAGCTGCCAGCTGGACGTTGAGCCATTGATTACTGTCCATTGAGCCATACAATCCAGTCAGCTTTCTATCCACCTTACAGTCCATTCATCCAACCCATCCTTCCTCAGCTTGCTTGGGAGATTGTATCAAAAGCCTTGGTATATTATATCCACTGCTTTCCCCACATCCACAGACCTAATTATCTCATAATAGAAGGCAATCAGGTTGGTCATGTATGACTTGCCTTTGGTGAATCCATGCTGACTCCTCCAAGTGCTTAGAACTGGGGCCATCAATTTGGACCATGGTGTCTGCATGGTAGGGATTCATAGGCTGAGACTGAGGGGCTTCAGTAGAGGTATATAGGAGCCCAGCATGGGAACTGCAGGGATTGTGCTTAGTTACTGCACAGTCAGGTGCATTAACAACACACTAGCACATGGACACTCTTGTGCTATGATTTGAGATTGTTAGGATCATGGATCAGATCCTATCATGCCTTTAACTGCATGTCTGTCAGCAGCCTAAGATATAGAAAGTCATCATCCCATCATATAGACAAGGTGAGGAACAGAGAGGTTAAATACCAAATTTTGTAAATGTATCTGCCAATTTTGAGTGCTCACTGTATGATATTTTGATCTGATTTTTCAGAAATGCTGAGCAACTACAACCTATGTACAGTGGTGTCTGTTTCTTAAAATTAGGCCCTACATATATCAAGATGGTCACCAGGAAAATTAATGGCTCTTTCTAAATATTGGGTTTAAGTAAGAGGCCTGTGACAGATATAGGTATAGCGGTAGACCTCCAGACCCCTGGGTTCCCCACCAAGTCCAGTGACTTATCTATGAGATCACTCCCTGCTTTATTTCTGCTCCTGCTTCAATCTCACCTCCTAATCTCTGCTGTGAGGAAGGCTGGAGTCTAGCAATTAGGAGACCCATTCACTGCTGTCATAACCCAATGATTTTTAGTGCCTCGGCACATTGGAATTTTCCCACCACATGGAGCTCTCTTTGCACGGTGGATTTCTCAGCTGCAGAGAGAAATCCCCGGTGCAAAGGGTTCCCGCCACACACATGCAAATTCGTACCCCATTATTGGCTGATTTTAAATTATTCCTACGTGGCGGCTAGCAATTGGCTTGCTAGCCGTATAAAAGGTTAGAGCATTTCCGCCCAAGTTGGAGGACTCCACAACCATCTCGTGGGGAACTCTGAGCGCGCTGTGGAGCCTAGCAAACTCCGCGTGTGTCTTGGAGGAGGACAGAGAGGCCTGATCAGCTCTTAGCCACTCCCTGTCATAGTGTAATTTGACGTATCCCCCATGTGAAAAAGCGCTCGTGGAGTCGTATATCAACGACTCATCTCGGTTCGGTGCGGTTCGGAAGAGATCTCACTTGTGTTTGTTTGTCTGCAACTGCAACTCAAGCAAGTTTCCTCCCTGCACTGTGACCATTGGCAGTGTAAGTAAAGCTTTCTTTATAAAACCAATACGCTTCCGTGCCTAACTCTACTCTGTCGTGGAAAAACCACACCTGACGGTCCAGGCTACTGGCCATAGCCTTAGACCGCCCCTCGGTCCCGACAACTGCATAGTCCTGGTTCAGTGGCCACCCATTGGATGATAAAGGTAAAAAGAAATATTATATATTCAGTGCCCTGAATGAAGCAGCGATCCTGTGAAAAATATAGTGAATGATTATTTGCTTCAAGATGACATCATGGTTTGTTAAATTAAGGTAGCATGGACAGCCTTAATTTTGGCATTTTCTAACATTGTCATTTTGATAATTTTTAGTTAACTTTGTTTTTATAAAGAACGTCCTAAGTTTTTAAAAAGAAAAGTGAAAGCACCACGACATTTGGGCCAAACTGGAAGACCTTTGAGATCTCTTCCAACTCTGTGATCCTGTGGAGTCTTTATTGTTAGAAGTTATACCATATTTACTCATGTATCATATACACCTTTTCTTTAAAAAAAACTAGGCCCCCCCAAAATCAGGATTTATGTCTTAAGCAGGGAAGCTGGGTTTTGCCTGAAATAGAAAATCCCTGCATTGATGCCTGCTCCCCCAAACAGCAGCAGTGGCATTTCTATTCAGGCAGCTAAAGGAGTTAATTGGCTTAATGGCTCATTGTTCTTCACTCATGAGGTGTTATTGATTATCTCATTTAATGGTCTTGATGTTCCACCAATCAAGCTAACCTTTATTCTGGCAAAGTGTGAAATAGGAAATAGAGACAAGGAGTAGCCAAATGACAGCAATCTTATAGATTGTTTGTAGGTCTTCAAGATCTTAGACCTACCCATGGAGACAGGTATTCAGCCCCAGTTAGGGTTACAGCTTTTGGTTGAATAGGAAAGGGAGGGTGAGTAAACTGATTTTTATACTCAGTTTTTTTTTTGTAATATGTCCCTGCTATATGCAGCTGTAACTCAGGAAAAATCTTATTTTCTTTATTCCTATTTGGGGGCAAGTGTAATGAGAGAAAATACAGTAATTTAGAGATGCTTCCTTACATAAAAGACTACAGAAGTTAGGCACTGGTGGATGATCCCCCAGTTAGAGTAGTCAATTACAGAGACTAAAGGAATGCAGAGCTTGCCTACTGTTACGCAATAAAGGTGTTGTTTAGGTCTTGTCCTTTATGCCTGTCTTTATCGACTCCGATGATACATGGTATCAGAAGTGATGAATGAAAAAGAGTTTGAAAGAATTTGAGTTTCAAACTGAAAAAGAAGCTGGAAACTAAGAGCAAGTAGAGCAACTCAGACATGTGGAATGACATGGGCCTCTAAGTAATCTACACACAGTCATCTTGTCTAAATAAAAAGATAATTCGTCATGGAAATTTTGCAATCTCCATCTGCCCTTCTTATGTCAGACAATGCAGCAAAGAATTGGAGGGCATTCAGACAAAGGTCTGAATGCTACTTAGCAACCACAAGGACAGGAAAGAAAAATGCCAAAGTAAAATTATCTATCTTCTTGCATATTGTTGGGCAGAAGCCCTGGCTGTTTACATTGCAGAAAGCTATAATATGCAGTTTGGATATAATAATGTCTAAATATGAGGAGTACTATATTCCAAAAAAGAATGAGACTCTCGAAAGATACAAACTTTTTATGTGCAAACAAATTAAGAGGAGAAAGTATAGACCGACACCTTACTGAAATAAAGAGGCCAAGTAAGAACTGTGATTTTTAGAACTTGATATAATCTCTGTTTAGAGATGAGATTATTTGTGGCATTGCAGACTCTAGGTGGTGCTGACAGATATGCAGGGTCCTGCTCTAATTCACTGCACTTCACACAAAGTGCCATGAGTTAGAGCAACCCCCACAACCCAATAGAAGTGGAGGAACCTGCCTGTAGCTTCTCCCCCCCTAGCCCCAACCCCCTCTCCCAACTCTGGTGCTGTCTACAGGAATAGAGGGGGGAGAAGGGAAAGGGAGGGAGCTGCAGGCTGGGGTTTGTCCAACCTGAACTGGAGAGGGAGGAGACTTAGGGGGGTGCAAATTGTGGGGGCTCCAATACACCCCCCGCTCCCGCTGCCAGCTCAGGTCGGGCAAACTCCACCCTGCAGCTCCATCTCCTTCCCTGCTCTCCCCTCCCTTCCTGCACTGGGAGCAGGGCAGGGCTTCATCAACCTAGTCCTGATCACACTGACAAACTGACCCTAGGGAACAGAAGTTCTTTAAGGCATTCCACTTTGGAGCACCTTCATCTGATCCCTCATTAGGTGAGGGTTAATTTGTTGTGCGATCGGCCACTTTTAAAGCACTCTGTAGGCATGCACATGTCACGGCATGGCTGTAGAGCATTTTCAGGGGGCTGATCATGTGACAAATGTCACTTCTGTCTGCACCCTAAATTACAAAAAAGGCTATTGTTAAATATAGATGTCCCTAGAAAAGACTATCCAAATTTTCAGAGCAGCAAAAATGATGAAGGTCCAGGCTGCAGAGCTGAATGTACTGAGAAGAATCATTCATGCATTGGGCATGAAAGAATATGGCTAGAAAAAGCCACTTCACAGGGTCGAATTTTCCATTGGGAAGGAAGATAATGCTAAGGATAAAAGAACAAACAAGCAGACATGCACCGAATGTGGAAGGCAACATGGCCCCAGAGGTTGTGCTGCATTTGGAAAGCTCTGTTATAACTGTAAAGGAGGAATTGTTTTGCCAATTGCTGCAGATCCCAAACACAAAAACCTCAAATGCATACAGTTGAGTATATACTGGAGCAGGAATTTTTGTATATATATTGGAATTGAGCAAAACCAAAGAGCGGGACTGGATTTTGCCATTGGAAATGCAATGAATCATGGTGTAATTTGAATTGGACACTAGAGCTCAGGTTAATATTTAACCAGAATTCAAATATAGATAATAGAAATTAAGACTGAAAGTAAGTTCAACACACGTCAAAATAACTGGCTGTTCAGGAACAAACATATCAATGAAAGGGAGATGCACCAATAGCTTCCACTATAAAAGTAGAATATATAGACTCCACATATGTGAATAAGGTTTCTGCTAACTTTTGGAGATGAACTATTTACCATTCCTCTTTGCTGAAGAACTGCATCAAGCAACAATTTGCTATGACTAAAATAAAAGTGGCTTTTGTCCTGACATTGCTTCACTTTTGGAGCTTTGCATTTCAATAAGGAGTCTGACTGGGGGATTAGAAATTGAATTAGAATCTAACCAGTTATTAGGGTTTTTTAAATTAAACTTCATGGTAGAGCTCCCTTAATGCTTATTAATGCTCATTTCCCAATATTTACATCAAAAACTGTTGCAGTCAAAAAATGGGAATTGTTACATAATGCTCTGGAGATGATCCAAAATAAAAATCTAGAGTTAGAAATAAGAATAGGAGGTAATTTCAAAGGTACAACTGGTGGCACCAGTATCCATGATAATGAGGGTGTAGCAAATGAAATAAATGAAAAATGAAATCTCCATCATGACAAACTGTTGCCTGATACAATTCCTGACCAAAGAGAAAAGATAAATAGTTCATCTCCAAAAGTTAGTGTGAACAGTATTCAAATATGTAATAAGTGAACTTTAACAGCTGCTGCTGGACTTGCAGTTGACCTCAGGATCCCTGCAAAGGCAGAGTGGGAAAGTTTGCAGAAATTTGTTGCTTGCAAGAGCCATATGCATATTTTTGATTGGCTCCTGAGGCAGGAGAGGGGAGGGAACTCACCCCCGGGGACTCAGCCAGGCTGAGAGATGGGAAGGCAGCAGGGACCAGAGAGCTGGGAAAGGACCCCCCCTGCAGCCTGCCTGTGAAGTGAACCTGCCCTTAGTGATGGGGAGAAGACAACCTGATATCCTTTTTCCCTCTGTGAGGCAGAGGGGTCCATGGGGAGGAAAAAGGGTGGTAAGGTAGACTTACCTATGAGGACAGGGGGTTGATCTGGGAAAACTCTGGGGAGAATTAACTGAGACCCAGCCCAGGACTGGGTGGTTTCAGTTATCAGCACAAAGGGCTGTGTCTGAGAATTGGAGGAAGGTGGTTTTGGGAAGGGGGACAGTGTGTTTCTTTGCAAATACCACAGAGAGCTGGAGCAGAAGAGAGCTGCTCTTCCCCACACAGGCTCTAGCAGAGAGCAGGACTTTTCTGAAGCAGCAGCACCAGTCAGGGTTATTGTGCTGCCAGTGTGAAGGAGAGCTGATGTCTTTTTAACCCTGTGTGCTTCTGCTGAAATTCACTGGAGTCTCAAGGTTTAAGCTGGGGAGTTGTACTGAGGGTGTCTTTGATTCAGTTTGTACAGAGTGTTTTAGTTCATTGATACCTGCCTTCAGGAATTAGATTATTAATATCCTGTTCTGCCATTAACTTCATTCATATGTTGACTGCTTTGTAAATAATGAACTGTGTAAAAACTTAGACTGTATGTACTCCAGTGTGTGGGGAAACCACAAAAAAGCACTCCACAGAGAGGTGGCCCAGCCTTAGGGGCTGGGAGGTTGACCAAGCCTATTTGACACCCCAGGACCCTAAATCCAGATGTGGCCATGGGTAGCACCATGGCTAGGGTTACACAATAATAAATGAAGGAGGGTAGCGGCACATTCCAGGGGGTGCAGTCACCCCCCACCCCGTCCCTTTGATTCCTGGTCCACCCAGGATTTACAACCAACTACCTAACAGTTACAGCAGCGTTTTTATTCAGGCAGCAGAAAGAAAGTCACTTGACTTCATGGCTCATTGTAATCTACTTGATTCCTTCTAAACCAATGATTCTCAACCAGGGTGACACAGCACCCTGGGGTGCCTTGAGACCCTTTCAGGGGTGCCACACAATGTCAACACTGTTAGGTGTCTGAACATGATTCACAAGATAGATAAAATCAGCGTTAAAAGCATTCTGATCTGTTTGGGCTTTGCAACAGAAGAAATTGCTCTCTAATATTTCTGTAGTCAAATACCAAGTAAAAACTAAGAGCTGACATCTTCCAAGGGGTGTCTTGACTCCATCAAGGGGTGCCTTGAATCCAAGGAAGTTGAGAAACCACTCTTCTAAACTCTTCTTTCCACAGGTGTTAAGGACCTTCACTACTTTTTTAATGTTCTTCATGTTCCACTAATGAAACAACATCTTTTGATTATTTTGGCTAGTTAGTTGCATTTTTAAACATATGATATTGCAAATGAATGCACATTCTAATAAAGCTATATTTGTTTTTGCTTTGATCTTGAATAATATAGCCCTAGGCCTCTAGCACATTAGTAAAGCTTCTAGTTTCTTTTTACTTTGAGAAAAATGTGTTTGTTACATGTGAGGATGCACCACACATTCTGCACCTCCCCTTTCAAAATCCTTATCTGCCCATGAACGAGGGTGATACTTTTAAAAATGTATTGTAGAAGAATGTTTTAAAATACTTAATGGACAGACAGGAAAGTATATACCAGAGCCATTCATATTCATTACGACTAAAGGAGCATGATATACCTTCTCCAAAATTTCCATTAGAATGTCATGAATCTTCCCCATTTACTATGTAATTAGCTTAGAATGTGTAAATAAGAAGAGAATTTCATCCTATTCAAGGGTGCATTATCAGGCCACTAATCTCACATTCTTAAAAAAAAACAATGCCAAGAAGCAATTAATCAATATAAAGCACTTACCCAACAGCTACAAAATATTCTTACAAAAGAGAGTATCTTCATAGGGAATAGGTGTCGATTGCATAAACCATGGTTTGATGAAGACTGCTCTAAAGACTCCTTAATAGAAGCCTTGGAGAAAAATAAGTTAAAAAGTGATTGGTTTATGTGCATTCCAGCCAAAGTAATTGGGAGACACTTACTCTCTCATCTACAAACACAGATTTCTGAAAATAACATTCTGAGAGAAGACCAACCTGTTTTCAGAGAAGTGGTCTTTCATGGACCACTGCTCAGTGTTTAATTTCTTGGCATCCAAATAGGTTAAAAAACAAAACTGTTTATATGTAGTATTCATTGGTCTAAAGCAGGGATGTCAAACTCATCTGGCCCCATGGGTGGGTGAACGTACCTAGAATCAGAGAAGCAGGGATGAAAGGGACCTCCATAGGTCATCTAGTCCAAACCCCTGCCTGAGGCAGGATCATTTCTATCCCAACCATTCTATGCAAATCCATTATCTAACCTCTTAGCAAAATTACACAGATAACCCTGGCCCAAAACCCAAGACATAATACCCTAACCTGTCACAGTTAAAGCAAGGGGACCACGGTGGCCAATGTCCTGCTTCTGTAAAGGTTGTCAATATACACTTAAGAGAGCCCAGGAAGAGGGCCACATCCCTCACTACAGAGGAAGGCAAAAACCCTCATAGCCCCTATCAATCTGACCATGGGGTAAAATTCCTTCCTGACTTCAAATATAGCAATCAGTCCAACACTGAGTGCAACACCAAGACATTCTAAACAGGAACCTCTGGAGTCAAGTCCCAGCAGGAGCACTGGCATATCACAGTCCCGAGTGCAGCCAACACCTAGTACCTCTTAGAAAGACCCCTGGCATGTAGCAGAAGGTGGGGAGAATTCCCTCCCAGCCCCATGTGGTAACCAGCAAAGCCCAGAAGCATGGGCAATACCTACAGTAGAACACAGTCATATCTACACCTACCAACACCCCAACCAGTCTCTCTCCAGCTTCTTGAACACCTCCAGTGACGGAGAGTCTATAACTTCCCTACGCAGTCTATTCCACTGCTTTGCTCTTCTAGCAGTGAGGAAATTTTTCATGATATCAAATCTAAACCTATTTTACTGCAACTTCAAGCCACTGGTCTAAGACTTACGTTCTGCAGCAAGAGAGAAAAATAAATTTTCCTCCTTCTTTATGGCAGCCCTTTAAGGATTTGAAGACTCCTATCATGTCCCATCTTAAGTGCTTTTTCCACAAGCTGAACATGCCTAGTTCCTTCAGCCTCTCTCATATGGCTTGCTTTCTAAGCTTTTTATCATTCCTGTCACCTGCCTCTAGACTCTAACTTCTTCATATCCTTTTAAAGATGTGGAGCCCAAAACTGCACAAAGTCCTATAGATGAGGCCTAACCAGTACCGAGAAGAGAGGCACTATTATCTCCACTGTCTTACTTGAGCTGGTCTGTGGGTTGAACCATGGCCAACCCCATGTAGAGCATGTGTAGGTCCCAGTCCTGCCCTTACACTGCACATACTAGCCCCTGGGGCCAGCATGGGATACATGCTGCCAGCACCACGTGGGCTGGATCCAGCACTGCAGGCAAAACAGGGGGCAGTCCAGGGCACCACTTGCAGCCTGTGCTCCAGATTCCCTCTGCTCTGTGCAGCACTGGGTCCAGTACATGGCAATGCATGACCTGTGCTGGCCCCAGAGGCCATGTGCACAGTGAGCCCCAGAGCCAGTTGGTCCAACACACAGCATGCATAGGAAGATAAATGAATGAGCAAGCTGGGCACAAGCCCAGGGGCCCCTACCAATTTGGGACCCTGGCCACAGGATCCTCATCAGCAGGGAAGTGAAAGCCACAGTTTTAAACTTGGTGCCCATTTTTGGCACCAAGTTTAAAACCGAGGCTCTCACCTTTGCTTCCCTGGGAGCAGGGCCCCTCCCCCAATGGGGTGGAGTCATCTGGGCTGGGGTTGGGCCAGGAGAGATGACCCGTGCCTGGGGGAAGGGGTGGGATGGGTGGCATTGCATCTGGGGGGAGGGGGCCGAGCCGGGCTGGGAGAGCTGTGCTCCACCTGGTGGGGGGTACAGGGGTTGGGGGTGGGCCAGGAGTGCTGTGCCATGCTGTGCCCTTGTGGGCTATGGCACAGGGAGGGCCTTGGGGGTTATAGCCCCCCCAAATTCATCTTAGCCCCCACAGCCAGTCCTCCCAGTGCTACTGCCCACCCACAGAGACACAACACGGTACTCCCAGCCCAGCTCGGCCCTCTGCATCTGTGGGACTGCACAGGACAGCCAGGCAGCAGCTCCCTGCAGCTCAGCATAATGGGGGCTGGGTGTGGAGAGAGACTGAGCTGTGGTGGCTCACAGTGGGGAGATGGGGGGAGAGGTGAAAGGCTGCCTTTGTGTGATCCAAAGTAAGGGAGGGGGGAGGTCCTCTGAGGGGAAAGTGTCTGTGTGTGCATGCACACATGTGTGGGTCTGTCTGCATGTGTGTCTGTTTATCTGTGTATGTGCGTGTGTCCATGTGCAGAGAGTGAGTGGAGTGTGTGCACCTGTCTGCACGTCTGTGTGTGTGCGCATGTGTGTGTACGTTCAGCCGTAGCAGGGAGAAAAGGTGGGCATGTGCCCCCCAGCCTGGTGGGATCTACCCAGCCACGCCCACCAGCACTAGGAGGGGAAGGGGCCCAGCTCCCGTGGGGGGAAGGGGCCTCCAATTTTGTGCTTGCCCAGGGCCCCAGTACATATTAATCTGCCTCTGACAGTATCGGGGGCTGACCTGGATGCACAAGTGGCACAGGGGCAGCATGGGCCACATGCTCCATGTGATGCCCCAATGACCAGACCTGCATACTGGCTCTGGAGTGTGCCATGTGGGCCACGGTAGCCCCCTGACACCTGCCATGTGCAGCACGTATGGCCAGTCCAGCTCTACATGCTATGTACTGTACCAACCAGCCCCCAGGGACTCACTATGCATGTAACCCCTGGGGCCAATATGGGGCAGACACTTCCCAAGAGATGTGGGCTGGACCCAGCCCTGCACACAGCACAGAAGGGCTCGGAAGTTGTATGGGCAGTGCCTCAGACTGACCCCATGCTGCCTACAATGCACATGGTGCCATATCCAGCCCATGTGCTGCATGCAGCATATGGGGCCAGGGCTGGTTCAGCAGCCCATGGGCCATGTGTTTGACACCCATCATCTAGAGAGAGGTTTTGAGTCCACAGGTGGATTAAAATTATGCAAGAAATTGGCAGTGACATCAATAGATCAAACTCTTTTACATTACTCATCGCTATTATATTTTATGGGATACACGGTGCCCTGTCCAGTTGTTTTCCAACTAAGACAGGAGTACGACAAGGATGTTTGCTTACTCCGCTACTTTTTAATCTATTTCTAAAGGATCTAAAAACAGTGGTGCCCAACTTTTCTGCCCTGTGGGACAGATGGGTGGTACCAGGTCTGTCTGTTGGCTATATTCCAGCTGGTAGGCTTGATCTGGTACTCAGGTCTGGTATGGCAAGGACCCGATCCAGCCATGTGGGGGTTCACAGCTTGACCCTGATCTGTCTGCCAGGGGTGGGGGTAGGGAACAGCCCTACCCTGTTCTGGATGACCTGGTGAGGGGGAGCAGCCTGGCTCAGTCTGGACACATGGAGGAGGGCAGGCCAGGCCAGGCCAGGGGCAGAGCATTTTGGCTCCAATTGAGACAGGATGCAGGCAAGGATGGGGAGCAGCTTGGTCCAATCGGGATACACGTGGGGCTGGCCTGGCCCTGATCCTGCTGCATGGCAATGACCTGTGTGAGGCTGGATCCAGCTGTGTAGAGTTTCCATTGCTTCCCCACTGCCAAGTTTTCTGCTTGATGCGGTTCCCCACAGGCTGGATGCCATGGTGCTATGGGCCAGATTTGGCCCATAGGCTGGAGGTTAAGCACCCAGATCTAAAACAAGTGGTAACAGGGAATTGAATCCACACACCCACAATATTGAATGATTCTATCCCTGGCTTGCTTTATGCAGGTGACATGCTATGAATGTCACAATCCCAAATAGGCTGCCAAAGGTTAATAAATGCTATTCAACAGTATTGTCTCAAATAACTTAAAAATCAACTGTAGTTAAATCCAAGTTATTGTTTTTTTAGCAATGAAAAGAGGAAAAATGAGCATGGTTTTTACAGAAAGAGAGATGAGAGGCAGTGTCTTTATTTAAATACCTTAGCTATTTAAACAAAAATCTGAGCTGGAATAAACACATTGAAAATGTAAGCATTAAAGCAAAACAAGTTGTGGGTGGTGTTTTATCCTTTTTCAATAGGATGAGAAGGGCAATACTAGCAGCACTAAAGGTCTATAGATCCAAGGTACAGTCCATTTTATTGTATGGAGTGGAACTATGGGTCATTCAAAAATAAAATGGCTAGTTATAATCAATCATTAGATTTACTAAATTATGTTTTAGGGCTTTCAACTCTTCCAAATTTTATGATGGGGGGGGCGGGGGAAGAGAGAGAGAGAGAGGGCTTATGTGATCTGAAATAGGGCTGCCTAATGTGAGCACTTCAGCTCAATTAACAACTCTAAATTATTGGCTAAAAAAAATAAAAAAAAATAAATCAGAGATTGTACTCCTATCATGGCACCTTAAGAAGTGCATTTTAGAAGCCTCTCCTCTTCCATATAAAACCTTACTTGCATGGCGAAATAGCATTTATATTCTCCTCCGGGCAAATGGTCCGGAAAATGTGCTGAAAGTCACTGACCCAATAGTATCCCTATATTTAAAACAAGATACAAGTTCAACAAATAAAGATGCCAGCATGCAGATGGATAGGCAGTGAGCTCTTCTGAAACTTCCCCTTTGTAGAGGGTAATAGAGCAATCTTTTGGCCTAGAGACTAGGGCTGTGCGAAGCCTCGGTCCCCGATTCGATTCGGCAGAGATTTGGCCCGATTCAGATTTGGAGATATGGCCACCGAATCGAATCAGAGGACCCTTTAATCTCTCCGAATCGATTCAGAACCCTCTAAATTGATTCAGACAGATTTGGCGATGTAGATAGAGCTTTAAAGGTTTTTTTCCTACATACCTCTAGGTAGCAGGGACTCTGAACACTGAGGTGCTAGGGCAGATGCAGCATCCCACAGAAGCACGGGGGCCTCCCTAGCGTGCTTCGGAGCAGACCCAGAAGTGGACCAGAAGTACTTCTGGGTCCGGTGGGGAGCATGCTGGGGGCCCCCCCACACCCTCCGGCTCGGTGACTGGTGCCTCCTGGGTCTGGGGAGGGGGGGCCACCCTGTGGCCGATCATCAAGCTGGGGGTGCATGGGTTGGGGGGCAGCCCACTTTCTGGCAGACCCGGAAGTGGACTGGAAGTACTTCCAGAGCACTTCCGGGTTTGGTGCTGAGAATGCTGGAGAGCCGCCCCCCCCCGGCACTCCTATGGAATGCTCCATGTGCTCCATCATCACAGCATTCACAAGCTGCGCTGGTACCTCAAGGTATGTAGGAAAAAAAACTTTTAAAGCTGTGTCTGAATTGCTGATTTGCCAAATCAGCATGAAATCTTCAGATTCATCCGAATAGAATCAGGGACAGTGATCTGAATCAATGGATCGAATCACTGTACCCGATTTGGGCTGAATCCGAATCCAAATCAAATAGGGCTTATTTCACACAGCGTTACTAGAGACCCACCTATATGAAGTATAAAACTACAAACAATGAGGGGGCTTTACTAGTCTATAATAAGATCTGCAGTCATGGGTAGATGATGTCAGATCCCAAATACAGACAGGATATGTTCTTGCAGGAAGGAGATAGAGGACTTGTTCTTTCTTTGAATAAATAAGAGAAAAATTGATCTCTCCATTAGTAGAATATTTAAAATACTGAGTGAATGAAGAAAAAACAATTTTTCTCTACTCTAAAAACATACAGCCTGTCCTATACTCCCTAGATGAATTTGGGTTGCACAAAGAATAAAGGCCAAAATCAAATAACTCCCTGTAACAGGGTGCCTGCTCGGGGCCGATCTAACCGTGGCCCACCCACCTGTTCCTGGGCCAACCACCTGCGTTCTCGCCCGCTATGCCTTGATCTTAATTAGTTAAATAGAGGTGTTAATTAAGCGGGAGGCTGCCCATTTACTGCCCCAATGCCAGGGGGTGCTAGCTGTGGCTCCTTTCCTCCCCTACACTGCAGCCCAAGCCTTGCAGATGGCACCTAGGTGTTCTCGTCCTCACCGGCCCCCACACTGGGCCCCAGAACCCTCCTATTGAACCCCACCTGGATTCCTTCCTTTAGGCGGACTCTTCCACCATCATACTGGGCAACATAGCTCCCTGAAACTGGTTCCCCTTCGGGTGTGGTCCCCCCACCGAGACCTTTGGCTCCTCTAGCCTTGGCCCACCTCCAGGCTAGTCGGGACCTCAGGCCCTCAGCTCTTGTGCATCCCTCACGGTGGGCCCCTGGCCCTTCAACCCTTCCGGTCCTGGCCCCAGCATGGACCAGTCAGGGGAAACTCCGACAGGCCTGAGTCTGTGGCCCATTTCTCTCTCCCTTAGGGTCCACCCTCCGGGCCCTCCACCCAGTGGTGGGGGGTAGGGGTTAAGGCGCCCTGACCCACCTTTCACCAGGGTGGTAACTGGCCTGGCATTTCCTGGAGGCTCCCGCACCACTGGGAGCCCCACCAGGCCACCCACTCCCGGCAGGGTGCAGTTTTAGGTCATGCCCAAGAGCCAGGAGCCTCCTATCCTTCCCCTACAGCTCCTCCCTTACCTCCAGATGTAGATCTGCAGCCCTCCAGCCAGGCAATATTGTTGCCTGGCCTCTCACAGCAGAACTGCCCTGCTTATATGGGCAGCCCTGAATCTATGATGGCTGCCCACATTAAGCATCTGGCGGCTGCCAGCTCCAGGCCCTTAAAGTAGCAGGCACAAACAGTGCCTGCCACACTCCCCATTCTTATTTATTTATTACTCTACCATTGCATATTGTTTCATTTTATCTATCTTTTGTATCATAATTTACCATGCTTTATTTTAATTTTGTTTAAACCAGTAGAGTGTATAATTTTTGCACACTTATTAATAATCACAAATGACATGTTTTGCTATTATATTTTATATAATTGTATCGTCAACTTTATTGTATTGTTTTAGTGAGAGCTATAAATAAACTACTACCACTATAAACTCTCATACATTGTGCTACCTGATGAGGTGACACCAATTCTGGATTTGGCAGCTTGTGAAAAACTTAATCTAATTAGGCATGGGCTTGCAGTACAAGAAGATATAGGCCTGGAATATGAAACACTCATATCAAAGTGCAAGGATTTATTTGAAGGGCTAGAGGTTACCTTGCTAGGTGAACATACAATTCAGATAAATAAAGAAGTTGTTGCCATTATTCAGCCATGCAGAAAAATGTCTTCTGCTCTCAGTGATAAACTTAAGGCAGAGTTAACAATAATGGAAAAATTACAAGCGATACAGAAAATCCAGGAACCTAACATACTAGGCAAACTCTGTAGTTATTGTAGAGAAAAATAGTGCCCAGGAATATGCTCATAAATCATGTCTATGGTTTTATGATACATTTCAGCAACACAGGTGATATCAAAAGGCAGACAGAAATCTGTACCTTTCAAATGAAATACTAAGTGTTCATACTGTATCTATCTGAATTGAAGATGACTTTGAATTTAAAAAGATGCCCTCCCCCCCGATAATTCAGTTCTATACATGGAAAATTATTTGTTATAATTTTCCATGTATAGAATTTCATTATTGGAAGGTCACCTTAAATTCATCCCCACTCCCTGCTGAATCCTCAAAGTATAATCATAGAGGGCGCTTGTACATGTGAGATGGGGTTTAGTTCCCCTAAACTGAAAGGATGGGTTTTTAATTGTGATCCCTCCCCCCCACCCTCTTCCCTCCCCCCGCAGAGCCTGGTTGCCTCTCCCACAGCTGGCGGGCGAGCTGCTGGCAGGCCCTGAGCTGCAGGATTGGGAGGGGGATCCCGGTTCTTCTCTCTGCAGTGGTGGTGCCCCCCAGGTGGGATGCTAGCTGCGCAGATGCTGGCCCATCTGGGAGGCAGCACCCACCATAAACAACTCTTCCCCAAGTCCATGCAGGGAGCAGTCCCCAGGGGACACCACCACCATGGAGGGAAGGACTGGGTTGTCTTCCAGCTCAGGGCCCACTGGCAACTTCTCCTACAGCTGGGGAGCAGACAGGCAGGATCCATGAAAGGGCAGGGAAAAAAGTATTGGGCCCCTCACTGCTTTTTTTTTTTCCCTCTCAGCAGAGCCTGCCCACACCAACTGCTGTCAGATTACACAGCCCCTGGGCTGTGTGGGGCCCAGTGCTTTCCTGAGCGAAGGCGGTACCCCCCCATGTGGGGTGCTAGCTCGCAGGCAGCATCCAGCCTGGTCTAATGGTGCATGGCATGCTGGAAACCTGGGCATGGGGAAGCTTGGGCTTGGCAGGCTTCCAGCGCCCAGCACACTGTCCCCATTGTCTTCCTGCTACCTGGGACTGCTCAGGAACAGGCTGGCTTACCACTGTGCCAGTGTGGGAGGTGGCAGGAGGGCGGCTGGGTGTGATGGTGCCCAGAAGAGGTGGCAGGAATGGTGCACAGGGAGCTGGAAGCCTGCCAAGCCCAAGCTTCCCTGAGCATGCCAGGGCTTCCAGCACCCTGTGCACCATGCCCCCCACCTTCTCTGGCTACCAGCACACCCATGTGACTTGTACACGTGCATCATTTTTTAATCCATAATGGGCCAATTTGCTGTGATCAAAGTAAAATATATGGGAGGTTTTCTGGGAAGGCCTTTGACTTGGTCCCCCATGAGGCTCTTGAGATAAAACTAGGGGACTGTGGGTGCAACAATTCAATGGTCAGATGGGTGGGAAACTGCAGGGTCAGACCCAGGGAGTACTAATAGATGGATCTGTGTTGACCTGGTGGAAGGTAGCCAGTGGCGTCCCCCAGGGTTCAGTACTTGGACAAGGGCTTTTCAACATCTATATCAATGATCTGGATGTGGGGGTGAAAAGCACACTGGCAAAGTTCTCCAATGACACTAAGCTTTGGGGAAGTACGGCCATGCATCAGGGTAGGCTGATGATCCAGGCAGACCTAGACATATTAGTTAAATGGGCAGACCAGAACCAGATGCTGTTCAACACAGAAGTGTAAAGTACTCCATCTTGGGAGGAAAAATCTGCAACAAACTTACAGGCTCAGTGAGGCTACGCTAGCATTCACCATGTCCAAAACGGACCTGGGGGTCATAATTGATCATAAAATGAAAATGAGCCACCAGTGTGATGCTACAGTTAGCAGAGCAAACAATACACTGGCATGCATCAACCAATGTACCTATAGCAAAACTAAGGAAGTTATTCTCCCACTCTACTCAGCATTGGTAAAGCCACAGCTGGAGTACTGCATCCAGTTCTAGGTGTCGCACTTCAAGAAGGATGTGGAGAAGCTTGAGATAGTCCACAGAAGAGCCACTCGTATGGCTAGAGGCCTGAAGAGCAAGGCATATGAGGAAAGGCTGACAGATATGTGACTGTTCAGCCTAGAAAAGAGAAGACTTTTGGGGGATTTGTGGCAACTTACAAATATATCAGGGGTGAGCATCAGGGGCTAGGCGAACAACTATTCACCAAAGTGCCCCAGGGGAAAAATAGGCACAATGGTCATAAACTCCTAGAAGAAGGTTTCAGTTTGGATACAAGGAAAAACTTCTTCATGGCTTGTGTGACTAGACTCTGGAATAGACTCCCAGAGTGGGAGGTGCAGGCACCTATGCTGGAGATCTTCAAAAGCATACTGGATGCATACCTTGCTAGAGTTATTTGACCCCAACAGTCTTTCCTGCTCAGAGCAGGGGGGCTGGACCCAATTATCTCACACGGTCCCTTCTAGCCCTAAACTTCTGTGAATTTGTCTAAGTTGCCACACACAAAGAAATCTGTACATGAAAAATTGTGCACATGTACATGGTAATGCCGTTATGTTAGACAAATGACAATTTCTCATCACTTTATGTCATGTGTACATGGCCCCACCATCACGTGTACAAGCACCCTCAATGGATATCAGGAGATTTAAAGAATGATATTCAAGCTGCAAAATTATGATTGAATTTAGTTGTGACCTATATGCCAGGTAAATTAATGTTTATTGCAATGCACTCTCTAGAGCTATACAGCCTGTTATGAAATCGAAAAGGACCTTTGAGACCTCTGTGCAACCCTGCATAGTTATATTGTCAAGTCACTCCCTATAGCAGAGAGGAAATGGTAGCAAATAGAAACAGAAAAAGACAATTTGTTGGAACTCTTGAAATATTTTATAGTTAAAGGTTGGCCAGAGTACAAAAGTACAAAGTAGCTATAAGAGATTATTGTAGTTGCAGGCATTAACTTTCACTGGTATAAAGGGTAGTTTTAAAAAAGTCAGTAAGTTGGTGTTACCAAGGGGCTTCTGAAAGGAAGTGCCACCGATCTATGAAGGCCACTTAGGAATTTTGAGAAATGTAAAAAACAAGGGCACAATGAGATGTACTGGCCTGGGATCAGTAACATCGCAAACATAGTAGAAAACTATTACACGTTTAACATTTTAGTCACATCAATAGGCTGAGCTGCTACAACCTCATCCAGTTCCATCCAGAGCATATGAAAAGGTTTATTTATGTGGAATTCAAAAGCTAATTTAATAATTACAGGCTATTATCCCCTGTATCCAGAAGTATGTACTTTGTCCACTACTACTGGGAACTCAGTGATAGTCAACCTGGATGCCATATTAGCAAATCAGGGGATTCCAGAAACAGTTTTTAATAAAAATGGGCCTCAGTTCTCTGGTTCTGAATTTAAGGAATTTACTGAGGATTGGGATTTTAGCAGAGTATATCAAACCTTAATTATCTCCAATTGAATGGCTTTGTGGAACAGTCAATTCAGACTATAAAAATATATTGAAAAAATAATTTGACAGTGGGGGTGATTTTCTGAAAGTATTACTGGTATATGGAAGTAATCCCTGGCCAATGGTTGGTCACCAGCTCAGCTATTAATAGGTCCATGGATACATTCTAATCTACCAATCTGTCATAATTTAGTAAAGGATCAGAATGACATGTGAGAGAGACAAATGAAACTCAAAAACAGAAATAAAAAATGGTATTTCAGAGGAGCCCAGGAACTTCCAGTAATAAAATCTGGAGGCAGAGTGAGCCTGAGGAATTACATCTCAAAATACATGGGATCAACTCAGCATTTTCAAGTGCCTAGTGAATCCATGGTCATACCTGGTCTGAACAGACCAAGGGGACATGTCAAGGTACAATCATCATAATCTATGAGCACTCCTTAGGTAGCTCTCAGGACCTGAAAGAAGAGGTGGACATGAACTGTGCTCAGCTGACTGTTCCTGCCTTAGCACTGGAAACAGAAAGAGAACCAGGTCATCACCAAGCAAGCTCCTCAGGCATCTTTGAGTCAGATACTTTCTTGGCCTTAGAGAACAGTGAAACTTTCTTGAAAGACTCATAGGACACTGACAGATGTGCAGCTCCCTGATGGAACTCATGGCACTTTGCATCGCTTGTGTCAGCCTCTTGTGGGCTAAGATTGAGTTGTGTAGGAAGTATCTGAAGTCCCGGACTAAGGAGTCTGGCATGGAAGATACTTGCCTGTAGTATCTGGGGGCATCCGAACCCCAAGACCTCCAGGCTTGGGTTTGCACGTAGGATGCCTGCCAATGGATTTAGGAGTATCTGAAGTCCCAGATTTGGGATGTAGGATGCTTGTTGGTTGTAGCACTGTATGTGGCGCTTAGAATGATTGAATTGTGCCTGCTCAATCGATATGGTTTTTGAAACAACTGAGTTCTGCTCAATTAACCTGGAGCATGGAATATATTAAAAAAACCCCAAACAAACCACAAAACAAAAACAAACAAAAAAACCCCCATTCATGGTACTTCACAAGAAGGCACTCCACTTTGAATCGCCTTCATCTGAATCCTCATGTAATGAAGGTTCAGACTGTTGCTAGATTGGGCACTTTTAGAGTGCTCTGCAGCCATGCACTTCTGTAAGGGCACAGCTGTAAAGTGCTTTCAGGAGGCCGATTGCACGACAAATGTAACTTCTGTCTGCACTTGTAGAGACTGGATAAAAAGAGCTATAGAAGAGGGGGAATAAGAAAGTGAGGGTAAAGACTTAATCCAGAGTGATGTGCTAGCAGTAGTGACGTGTAGGGGGTGCACGGAGGTACAAGTGCATCCCCCCAAAAGTTCTGGTGTTCCCCCTGACAGCCAGCATTCCCCTGCTTGGGCAACCGGTGGGGGGGAGAGGGGCAGGCAAGAGCATTGGTGCCCCCCCTACCCCCCTCCTCCGCAAGAGCACTGTCCGGGGAGTGGGGGCACTAGGAGAAGTGCTGCTGGCACTTCTGCGTGCACCCCTGGCACTTCCAGCAGCAGGGGAGCCCCCCATTCCCCCAGTTGCTAACTGGCCACTGGGGGGGAGGTGGGGGGAAGTGCAAAGGTGACTACTTCTCTACAATAAACACCTGTTGTTTAGTTCCTCTTATTCATGCAGACGGTCTTCACTGATCACTACAGTAATCACTACAGAGTCATTCCCAGTTCTCAGAAGGTAGTTATGTGGCATGTAGAAGGTATGCCGCCACTTACCTCTTTTCTTTCCCAGCCAGCCTGCAAAGCCCCTCCACAATGAATGCAAAGTCCCATGGCATGGACATGTACATTTGGAGCCATTTTCAAAGGGGAATGTTTCAAAAAGGGAGAAGCTGGTATGTTCCATTTGTTACCTGTGGACAAATATAGCAAAACCTCTCCAACTTTAGCTCTGCTTCATCCAGAGTTGAAAGTTGGACCAGTTTTGCTACACTTATATTCTTCCCACCTTGTCCACATGTAACAATTGCTAAATAGCTGCTGTGCTGTTGAAATGTTCCTCTTTTGAAACAGTTCCAAATGTACATGTGTCCATACTCTTAGTAGTGCAATCAGTGCAAATGCCAAAATATGAATGTAAATTGGCTCAACCCCCTCCTCCCAGGTCTATTTCCCTGGTCATGATAGCTGCTGCTGCAGGACTGTTCTCTGCAATGCAAACAGCTTGGTAAAAGGCACATTTATTGGGTGTGAACAGACACATTTCCAGAGGGACCATATGCAGATGATGGCAAGTCTCTCTCACACATTCTTTGCTCTAGCTACCTGGGAAGGCCTGGCCTGTTTGAGCAGTCAGCCACTTTTTATTACTTGCCATTACAAGCATGAATCCAGGCCTGTTTTGTGATGGGCTCTCTTGCCACCCACCTTACAGAATCCATGCTAGGTCTGTACCCTGCATGCCAGTTCTTCCAGGTTCCTGCAACCCCCTCCTCATCCGTAGGGTACAGCATTCTCCTTTTGTCTTGGGAAGCTGGGGAAAGAGAGTCTGTTCTTTTGCTTTTCAATGCCGTGACTCTGTAAAGAGAAGAGATGCTGGCTTTTATATCTCAGCGTATGACAGAGAGATGATCTACAAGCTCTAGGCCCCCAAATTTCAGGTGAATTTAGTTTGGATGGATGAGTTGGCACCTCATGAGCCCTCCCATCATCATCCACCCTTCAGCCTCTTCCCTGCCTTTCACACCTGATCTCTTTGGCTTCTCTTTGTAGTTAGTAACAGTACCTGAGTGGCCCAAGGAATGCTGGTGAGTCACCTGGTGGGAACCTGAATTAAAAGCAGCTAACCAAACTTTAGGTATTCTATAAATTTATGTCATGGAGCATTCATAGGTGCAACAATTAGAATTACTACCAGATAGCCAATTGGAGGCACCATGGGGCTGTGTGACAGCCATAGTTGTGAAGATGGGTCCAGATAATAGCACACAGAGCGGAGTGTTTGACAGCCATTTCAAAGCGAGTTGAATGTGCATAATGATGAACGGGAGAGAAGTGGTTCTATGTAACAGCCAGTAGGAGGTGGGTGGTGAGATGTCTGCACCTGTGAAACAGAAATCAAGATGTTGATCTTGTGACTGTCAGGGCACCCTCCAAGGGAGACTCTTGGCTCTTCTCAGGATTGGCCCTTGCAGTAATTATCCCTGAAAGTGTTGCATTCCCTGCACTCCATACCAACCTGTGTTGCTATTTATGAAAGACATGGCTTGCTGTGGTGCACAGCAGTGAAATGGTTAATGTTTAACTTTTATGTGTAAGCAGAGCATGATGGAGCTACAGGGAAGTGCCTTGGGGTTGTCAGTGTCACAACCCAAAGGGTGTGATTTTTGTTTTTGTGTGTGCTTTGGCACCACTGAATTATTTTCCCGCCAAATTGTAGCTTTCTTTGCAGGGTGCATTTCTTGTTGCAGCATAGAAATGCTCATTGCAAAGAGTTCCCGCCATTTGTATTCTAATTCGAGTCCCATTATTGGCTTGCGTTAAATTATTCACACATGGCGGCTAGTTATTGGCTTGCTAGCCGTATAAAAGGCTTGGGTGGTTTCCGCCCAAGTTGGAGAACTCCGAGGAGAACCCCCGTAAGGGGGGACTCCACGAACGCCAGGAGGAGGAGACTTCACGCAGTATGAAGATCTCTAAGCGCTGCGGAGCCTATCGGACCCAGCGCATTTAAAGCAGGCAACAGGGGTCTGATTAGCCTCTCCTCGTTGCCGTTCGCAAACCTCGACGTATCCCTCTCCCTGCGCGCAAAAAAAGGACCCACGGAGCCTAGCAAACTTCGTGTGAGTGAATTGTGAGTGAACAAAAGGATTAGAGCTCTTTTGTACGAGTACTTTCTTCGGTTGACACGACGGGCTCGCGTGTTTAGAGCCTTCAGCCGGATTGGGCTAGAGTTCGCGAGTTTAGAACTCTTGTCCGCCTCTCTTCTTTCCTGTCTGTAACTGCAACCCAAGCAAGTTTTCCTGCCTGCACTGCGACCATCTTCGGTGTAAGTAAACAATCTTGAATCAACCATTACGCGTCCGTGCCTAATTCCAGTGTGTCGCCTGTTCTCTCCAACCCAGCGAGCCCGGGCTGCTGGCCACAGCCCGCGCGGCGCGAAAAAGGGCCCGGATCGCTCCCCGCCGCCCCGCACATGGCGACGAGGATGGGATCTGGAGACGGCCCGCACAGTCAGAAAAGAGCTGTAGGACTATGTCCTGTTTCAGCCTGTGCCTGCTTCCTGTCAGCCAAGAGCTGCACAAGGATATACAATGACAATGGTGTTGGCCCAGGTGGTTTTACTGTATCTGGCAGGAGAGATCCCCTTCTTCCTGGCCTTGAATGACTTGGTGCAGTTGATAGTGGAGGCCAGTCCATTACACTGTGGGCTTGCACCCCTATGAAAATCTACTATAGCCTCCTAATGGAAGGATCTCTGCTACACAATTTATGGTGATGAGGGATTTCTCTTGGGTTTTCTCCCTAGCTTGCTCCTTTGGCCTTTTGGCTAGGGGGAAGCAAGAATAGGGAGCATCTGAATCCCAAGGCCTCTGGGCTTGCATATAGGATTCCTACCATGGTTTAGGGAATATCTGAAGCCCCAGGCTGATGATTCTTGGAGGTCAGATACTACCCAGTAGTAGCACCACACAGACTTCAACAATTGAGCTCTGCTCAGTTGATAGAATTGGGAACTAAATTTGGCAAATTTAGCTTGAGACACAAGAAAACAAACAAACAAACAAACAAAAAAACCCCATGCAGCTGGAGGTCCAAGGAAGTGATCCTCCCCCTCTATGTGACATTGGTCAGGCCACAGTTGGAGTACTGCATCCAGTTCTGGGCGCCGCACTTCAGGAGGGACATGGACAGCATCGAGAGGGTCCAGAGGAGGGCCACTCACATGATCAGGGGGCAGTGGGGCAGGCCCTCCGAGGAGAGGCTATGGAACCTGAGCCTGTTCAGCCTCCACAAAAGAAGGCTGAAAGGGGATCTGGTGGCCGCCTATGAACTTGCCAAGGGGGACCAGCAGCAATGGGAGAGTCCCTGTTCCTCTGAGCACTACCGGGGGTAACAAGGAACAACGGCCATAAGTTGACAAGAGTAGATTCAGGCTAGATATCGGGAGGCACTACTTCACTGTCAGGGCGGCTAGGAGCTGGAACCAACTTTCAAGGGAAGTGGTGCTTGCCCCTACCCTGGGGGTCTTCAAAAGGAGGCTAGACAGCCACCAAGCTGGGGTCATTTGACCCCAGCATCCTTTCCTGCCTATGGCAGGGGGTCGGACTAGATGATCTACTTAGGTCCTTTCTGGCCCTACCAAATATGAAACTATGAGAGGGGCTGGCATTAAGTCTTCTTTTAAGAGCAAAGCAAGAAGTTTGCTCTTCAGCAGCACAGGCTGTCTGTCCAAACTGAGTCAGCCTATTAGCCATCCACAGAACAGGCCGTGCATTCCATTGGGCAAAGTGGAAGGACCAGTCTTACTTGGAGACCAGGCAGGTAGAAGTACCTGCTTACCACTGCATATATCCCTTGGTTCTTTCCATCTGTGTACCCGATTCAATATCCAAGTCTGTGTGGGTCCTTAGGCCTCAGCAGTCAGGTTCCTAATCCCATCTCATCTGATACCTCCTGTATCCGATTCCCAGTTGCAGCCCTGCTGAGGCCACATCGGCCATTATTTGTGGCCAGTTGTTAAACTCTAATGCCCACTTTTTGTGTTTCCATTATCCTCCTCATGTGTTCTACTCAGTTCCTGGTAATACATTTGTAATAATCCAGCTACACTCATGTGCTAGTAGCCACAAGTTACTACTTTTGCTTCCTTTCCATCTAGCAACACAAAGCAGGCAGCTAAACTGTGTTGTTCATGAAAGTGGTGCACAAGTTCCCAGGCTCTTTCTACAGACCTGTACTGGGGTGGCTCCCAGGGGGAGGTGGGTGGGGTGCACTTACACCCCACATTTGATTCCTGCTCCACACAAAGTTTAAAACAGACTGTCTGGTAGCAGCAGTATTTCGAGTCAGGGAGTGCTGCAAGAGCCAATTGATTTCATGGCTTACTATGATCTACCTACTCCCTTCTAAAAACTCTTTATTCCACAAGTGTTAAGGCGCTTCTCTTTTTTTTTTTTCCAAATTGTCTTGATGGTCCAATCAAGCTATTCTTTGATCTGCAATGCTGTTGTCTGTTAGCTGCCCCTGATGATGAAGCTCCTATTTCACACTCCTGCAGATCATTTTTAACTCAGTCCTAATGGCTAATATACTGGCTCAGTTTTTGCTTCAATCTGAATAATACAGCACTAGGCCCTTAGCATTTTAGTAAAGCTTCTAGTTTACTTTCAACTGGAGAAAAAGGTGTTGTTTTCCAGGTGATGATACACTTTACCATGTGCATCCCCCCTTTCAAAATTCTAGATCCACCCGTAGGCCTGTATTTCAGAGTCTAAGGCTGATATTTGCTTTGCAGGTGTGAAGCAGTCCCAAACCCTGTCAGCATTTAAAACATTTTCCTCAGCAGCTCAGCATGAGGGATTGTGGTGTCTACCAAGGCCCAGCAGGATTTGTTGCCCTGTTCAGCTGTCTTTCCAGATAAAGTCACTGGACTTGCTGCTTGGTACCCAACTCTACTCAGAAGAAATACAGTTTATACATGCAGGCCTTGTGGAGCCACTGGGGGCAGGTGCTAGATGAATGCTGTGCAGGGCAATGGATCCCAGGTCTCTTCTAGCACAAGCTCCTTACCTCAGTACTTTTTTTTTTGTTTGACAAGCTGCTTTATGGACATGATTTAATGGATTCTTTTTCAGTAGCTTCTACACTGTTATTGACTCACTTTAGAGAGATTTAAAAAGGCTGTAAAATAAAAAGATTTTAGAAGTAAAAATCATTTAGCTGCATGGGAAAATGTGCTTGCTGTCAGCCAGGACAGCTCTGCACCAATATCTTCAAGCCAGAGGTGAACTGAACCATCTCCTGGAATATACTTGAACTAGGAGATCCAGGGAAAAGACCCAGGAATGACTGCTTCCCAATGAACAGTGAAATCCCACCATTGTCCATTGGGATACAAGGGGAGCTTAGAGTCCAAAAGCCTTCCCATTCTACAGTAGAGCATTAGGGTCCTAGCCTGAGTTTACCTAGCAATGTAATGAGTCTAGGCCTAACTGGGGCAGACACTCCCACATCTTAGCTAGAAACAAGCAGGGAATCATGCCAAATCACCCTACAGGAAGAGGTTTTTACCATGAAACATGGTAATTACCATGCTCCAGGCTCCCTGCACGTGTATAGGTGCCCTTGGAGCCACTCTAATTAAAGCACCCCCATTCCCACAGCATGTGCATAAATGCCCTCAGTGTTAAACTTGAACCCAACCCCTGTTACTGTCTGAGGGTGGCCACTGCACCCAATGGCTACACTAATCATGTCTCACTCTAGCTCCTTAGTATACCCCCTCTGCTTTTCCTGCCATGCCTTGATGTAGATATTATATTATGTTGAGAGGCTGCCCCAGCATTCTGACGTGATCCTGGTGGTACTGCTTTTAGCCTGCCTCAACTAACTCTGTCAGACTTACAGTCCTACTTGTCATTGGATCCTCAGTCTGCTAATAAAAAACTAGTCCACTTCTCTCTGACCCTTTTTGTGTCTGACTAACACTGCAAATGCCCTGTTGGCACTAGTTCTGTCTTATGGCCAATCATGCCTTACAGATCCTAATTAATGCCCCTAGGGGCAGTAGTTGTGGCTTCCAGCCTCCCTTATAGAATAAGACCTTTGAGGCATGGGCACAGCTGTTTCATGTAGCAGGCCTTTTAGCCTTATTGTCATATTCACTCATCCAGTCCACTGGGTCCTGAACCCAGGCAAGGCTGCCTCTGCCTACAAACTGCTGTGTTTCCGTTCACCCAGCCCACTGGGTCCCTGCACCCTGCAGGGTTCTTGGCACAGGGTGTCACTCGGGCACCTCTATGGTCTCTGACTGCCTCTACAGCCATAGTCCAAGCCTTCAATCAAATAAAACCAAAACATAAACCACTCAGGTTTCTAACTTAAAGTCTTACCCCCTACCTTGTGTCTCTATACCATTGCCAAACCTACCCTACCCAGCTCGCTCCCTCCCAGCCTCTAGGATACCTTTCTTGAGCTGCAGCTTCCATTCTAGTAGCTTTTACTGTCCAGTTCTCCTCTACCTGCAGAGCTCAGAGCCAGACTGACTACTCTGGCACTGGAACTGATGTTATATTCCCCTAAGCACCACCCCTTCCAGTTACATGATTTCCCAACCACACACAGGGGTTTCTCCTTAGCCTAATGATCATCTTGCTCTCCTCTGATGCAGCCAAACCAGCTGCTCTACAGTCTTTACTCCTTTGGTCACCTGGAGTTCTGTCCCTTGTTGCACTGGCGAAGCATAGGGGATGCACGTGCACCCCCTGAGATTGGCGGTGCACACCCCTGAAAGAAGCGCTGCCGACAGAGCCTGCAGGCAGTCGTTGCTTGCCACCCCCAACCCTTTCTGGCAACTCACCTTTGTTCAGCTGTGTGTCTCAGATTAAGAAGTGAAAGGCATCTGGGAAAAACCTGAAAAATAATAGAAGTCCTTGCTCCCTGTTATGCTGCTATCCAGTGCCAGGTAGAAATGTGCCATGAAACATGAATTGATTTTATGATTTGCCCACCTTACTCAATTCCAAGGTAGAGTAGAATGCCAATACATGGGCTTAATGTTTTCACCACTGCTCCATACTGCCCTCTGCTAGGACCCTCAAACACCTCCAGATTAAGGGTTAAGAAGTAGTTTTCTCCTAGGCCAGGTCCCTGGGCTTCTGTTCTAGCTCTAGGATGTGAAGATGGAATAGTGCTTGGATCAGTCATGCTCATACCACACAGCCCACCTCCACTAGGCCTCCTGGGCTCATCTTCACCCTCCTTTTATTTTTTTACAGTTCATCTGTAGCCTGATACAGACCTCAGTTTTACCGTTTCCTCAGGAACTGCATGTATTGATACACTCACTAAGCTTCCTTATCAAGGCTACTCCACTCAGCATTCAGGGTTTCCAACTCATTTATTTTTCATGGGGCAAGCTGCTCCCTACACTCAGTCACACACACACACTAGACATGAAGAGGAACAACTTTTGCACACACTAGATATGAAGAGGAACAACTTTCTCACTCACAACTTGAAAAGAGACAACCCAAACTCTATGCTTCTTCCTCAATACCACAACCTCCTGGAGGTTTTAACTCTCTTTGTAGCTCCACCTTCATTTCCTAGTCATTAGTTACAGCTAGTACCTAGCCTTTTAGCCAGAAAGACTATTAAACACAAACTATCTGCAGCTAGGTTTCAGCCCCTTGAAGGCTGAGTTCCTCCTTATATACATGTTAGAGATCATACCCTCTAGTAAGTGTTTGACTGCCTTATAGAGCGGATCCACCTCTTCCCAGAAACCAGCTGTTAAACAAATACAGTAATTACCATATGAAGAGGTTGAGAGGTAGGCAGCTGTTTGTTGCCAGGGAAGAATCTGGCTTCTTCAGGAAACACATCCTTCACTGAGGTAGAGGGTGTAGAGCAGGGGTAGCCTGCGTTGGGGTGGCCTGTGCTGCTCAGCCAGTTTGCAGCCAAAGTGCATTTCAGCTGAATATTAGCCTAGCCCTACATTTTATCCAAGGTCACTCTAGCTTGCGAGATCTGTAGCAAACTCAGAACAGAAACTCTGTGCCCATGAAGTCCCTTCCTCTTCCCTTCTTGAGCAGAAAGCAGATTCAGTTTGTTTCTCCTGTGGAAGTTTCCTTCGAAAGTGGAAGATGCCTCCTGCCCTGCAGGTGAACGAGGCTCATGTGAAGGAGCATCTTGTTTATTTGATGTTTCCACTACATTTTCATATTTCATCATATTGACAATATGTGGTTGCATTGCAGGAGATGGAGAAGGCAGCTGGAGATTTTGGTAGCAGGCCAAAATAAAATGTGGGCTTTGGGCCCTTTCTGACTTAAGCTGCCACACAAGTCTTGATCCTTGCATGTCCTTTACAATGATGGGCTTAGCAGCTTACCATTCTTTTCATGTCTTTTTTTCTATTTACAGGTATTTATAAGCCTCTTTGTGTGCAGACCTTTGAATAATTAGAATAATTGAAGCAATTTGTATATTAGGGTGTGGTCAGATATAACACTGGCTGGAAACATTTGAGATGGGGACAAGCAGGATGTAGAAGTATATTTCCTTCAGGCTATGTTTCATATTTCACAGAAGAGTAGAAAGATGGAAAGCTCTTCTGGGCAGAAATTTCTTTTGTGGTGAGGTATCTGTCTGTCGCTATGTCTAAGCTATCTCTCAGATACCTCACCACAAAAGAAATTCCTGCCCAGTTTTCCACTCTTCTGTGAAATATGAAACATCGTAACCTGAAGGAAAAATACTTCTACATCCTGCTTGCCACCAGACAACTTTGAGGTAAAAATACTTTTTCAACATTTCTCTGTGCCTAACCTGGACAAAATGAACTATTCCAAACAGGAGACTTTTATCACACCCCTCAGCTTTCCTGTGAGATATGAATTTTCATTTCTACCTAAGAGAGCCTTTATAATCTCTGCTCTCTCCTATGCCTGATGTAGAGTGTGTGCGCCTGAAAGCTTGCAATTAAATAAATAATTTGTTTGCAAATATCTATGTCTAATAAAAGATATCACCTCTTCCATGAGTTTTGATTCCTTGAGATGGGGATTGTGGCAGAATACCATCTCTGTCTCTCCCCAAACTCTGCTATTTGACAATTTGGTTACCATGGTCACTGCAGAGGGCAGACTCCTCTGCCCCTTCTCTTCTGGTAACCCTGAGTTGTAACCTGAGCTGGATACATTCCTGAGGGAGGGGGGAACCTGCCTCTGCCTATGTGACTGGCATCACATACCTGGGTGAGGGGCTTATACTCCCTACTGTTCTAAGCAATGCCAACATGACTGGGAGGGGCCTAAAGACTCTGCCAGTCTACCCGGCAACCAGTGATGCATTTCAAATTGGTTGGCTGGCAGCCAACAGATGCTGGCCTTCATTGGATCAGGTAAATGAGGTCATAAGGGCTATATAAGTGAAAGACTGCCCAGGAGGAGGGGCAGTAGCCATTATGAGAACTTGGAGAGAAGCTGGACCATCTGAAACTTTCTCTGTCTTGAAACTCATGATCAATGAACTGTTTACATCCAGAGGAAATCTCCACCTGCCTCTGGATGATACTTGTGAGTAAGCTACCTGAGATCTAACTAGATATATAGCTGCAGTAATTGGGATGCATGATCAAAGGCTACCATGTCACTGTTTGCTCTAAGGTATTTCTCTGATATTTGCTCTACCCTGTACCCTATTCCAAACTTACCCTTGTAACTGATAATGTTCTCCTTTGTAGCTAACATAGGAGACTTATTGGGAGAAGGTCTAGATTATGCCTTGAGGTCCCCTTGGTTTAGCTGAGTAAAGGAGACCACTATTTGTGCTTCAGACTGAGGAAAGCACCCCAAGTTCTTGCAGTGGGTCAAGTACCCTCAAGGACTACAAGGCCTGTGTTTCCGAGAGGGCATAGGTCCAAGATCAGTCCAGACTCTGCATGGTGGTGGTGTTACCCCCAGGCTTGCAGGTGCGCTCCAGGAAGGGGGTCAGACGGATGTGAGGCACCCCCAGGGAGGCACACAGAGCCCGGAAGGTGGTCAGGCGCAGTGAGGTGGGTGGCTCAATGGAGGAGCACCCCCTAATGGCCCACTACAGTGGGGGACCTTCAGTGGAGGACCAGATGTGGCTCCCAGGGTGAGTAACTCTGGCCACCCCTGCTCTCACTTCTCCCCTTCCCAACCCCACAGAGAGGTGAGGTAGAGGAGCTGTGGTGGTGGGGGGGACCTCTCCAATCTGCTCTACCTGTCCCCTTCCCCCTGCCAGAATCAGGACCTAGTTCTGGCAGCTGCCACGCCCACCCACACAGTACATGGGAGACCAGCAGGACAGTAAACCTGGCTCCAGGTCTGGTGAAGGCAGATGTCCCAGTGGGGACTGGCAGTGACCCGAGACTTTGAACAGAACCCAGCAGCTGTCAGGCTGTCCACCTACTCTTCCTCTTTTCATGACACTACTGTCCCTATGCAGACATAACACAAAGTGAAACACTCCCAAATACTACTTCATGGCAATAGGTCCTATCTTGGATAATTCCAGCCACCCACAGAGTGTTCCAAAGGGTGTCTAGGTGTGTCCGTCTGGCTCTCTGAAATACTTCAAGGGTCTTTGAAATATTTTAATTGTAAAGTTTGTCCATACTCTAAAATATCCTCATCAGAAATGAATGTGGATGTTGTGCTAATATTTATGAACAGAGCAGAGCTCTTGAATGTAGGGGTTGCTTTCAAGAAACTGGGAGCAGTGTGTGTGTCCATACAGGAAGTGTGAGATCTTGCTTCCTAAATCATCATAACTTGAGTTAAACATTCCTTATTATGGAAAATAAGTTTCATCCTGAAAGTGCAATTTTAGTGCCTAAACCAGGGGTGTTCAAAATACAGCCTGTGGGCCACATCTAGCCCACCAATTGATCCTATTCAGCCTGTTGGCTGCCACCAGGAACCTGAGGAGAGAGGGCTACACCCTGTGCTGCTTCACTCTGCTGCAGCGAGGGTTGGGCTACACAGTGCATAGACTCCATTTCTCACCCCCGGCATCCATTCCCCCTCCCCCGCAGCTTCCTGTTGTTGCTGTAGCTGCATAGTCCTGGCACCATGGCTATTGGCAGCTGGGTCCACACAGGATGGACTCTAAGATGAACATGAGTCGTCAGTGTGACAAAGTCATCAGCAAAGCTAACTGCACTTTATCATGAATCAGCAAATGCATGACAAACAGAACCAAGGAGGTGATACTTCCCCTCTATCGGGCATTGCTCAGACCGCAGTTGGAATACTGAGTCCAGTTTTGGGCGCCACACTTTAAGAGGGATGTGGATAACCTAGAGAGGGTCCAGAGAAGGGCCACTCATATGGTTAAGGGCTTGCAGGCCAAGCCCTACAAGGAGAGACTAGGGCACATGGACCTCTTCAGCCTCCGCAAGAGAAGGTTGAGAGGCGACCTTGTGGCTGCCTATAAGTTCATCACGGGGGCACAGAAGGGAATTGGTGAGGTGCCCCGGGAGTTATAAGAAATAATGGCCATAAGCTAGCAGAGAGCAGATTTAGACTGGACATTAGGAGGAACTTCTTCACAGTTAGAGTGGCCAAAATCTGGAATGGGCTCCCAAGGGAGGTGGTGCTCTCCCCTACCCTGGGGGTCTTCAAGAGGAGGTTAGATGTGCATTTGGCTGGGGACATCTGAACGCAGCACACTTTCCTACCTATGCAGGGGGTCACACTCAATGATTTATTGAGGTCCCTTCTGATCCTAGTATCTACGAATCTATGAATCTAGGATGGGGTATGATGCAGTGCACTGAGTAGCTGTCCCACCCACCCACCTGCCTGCCATGCTGAGCCACTGCTGCTGCAGTGCCACTAGGAGGTAAGTCCTTGCCAGCCATGGAGGGGGGCTTGGCTTGGGGTAGCTACCCCTAACTTTCCAGTATGGCGTGTTAGCAGCAGTTCATTGTGGTGGGCGGATGGGTGGGACAGCTACCCGGCATGCTGCATCACTCCCCGGGTTGTGTGCCTGGCTGCCAGTGGCTGTGGCATGAGGGAGGACGGTGCAGCACCAGAGTGGAGGAGTCTGTGCACTGTGTAGCCCATCCCAGCTGCAGCAGAGTGTTGCAGGGTACAGCCCTCCCTCCTCAGGTTCCTGGTGGCAGCTGGCAAGCCAGGTAGGATCAACTGGCATCTTCCCAAGGTTTCTAAGTTAAAGTCTCAGAGCCCGGGTGGGCCGGGTCATGGGACGCTCAGAGCCTGGGTGGCTTGTCCAGGTGGGCCAGGGGGCACATTCCCCCCCCCCACCCCCCCTCCCCCAATCTGTGTGTGGGGCAGAGGTGGCCTGCCATTGCATGCTGGGCTCTGCACCCCACTGCCGCTGCCACTGGACCCACACAACGCCATATGCCTGCCACCACTAGGCTGCGCCATGTCCCCTGCTCTCCCAGCTGCGGAACACACATGATATCATGTGGCTCTGGAGGCAGCAGCAGCGGTGAGCAGAGCCCAGTGTGCAGCAGCAGCAGCAGCCCACTTCCATCCCACACACAGATGGCAGGGCACATATCCCCTGGGCCTCTCCCATGGTGTGTACAGTAGTGGGAGCCCCACCCCATACCCCTGGATGAGCTGCTCTGACTCTCCCATTACCTGCCCCAGCCCTGGGACCCCATTCACCCCAGTCCCTGCCTCTGCCCCACTCCTTCCGTCACCACTGTGCCTCAATTTGCCACCCCTCTATGGCCTTTCCCTCTGCCCCCCACCCATTTCCCGCACAGACATACCAGCTGGGCAGGGGGGTGGTGCGCACACATGCTTGCGCTCAGGCCCCCCAAATCATTTTTTCTCCCTCTGCCTATGGGCCCCACTCTCCGCCTCAGGGCTCTTGTTCTCACTTTCTCCTGTTGGCACTTTCTAGGTCCTACCTCACCACAAGTAGCCCCAACACTGTGACCACAAATGCCAGTAAGACACAGTTTTTGGTCATACCCAGTTCCCACCTCTAGGCTATCCTGCTCTAGTGATCCTGATATCTCACACTTCTCCTGGTCCATGGGCTTCCATCCCCATTCTTTGCCCCTCATGGGCTACAGACCTCTAGGCCCCAGCCCAGTCTTACTTCCAGGCCCTCTAGCCCCAGCTCTTTCTGCCCCTGGTCTCTCTGAGATCCCAGACTTGGCTCCTCTGTAAGCCCCAGTCCCCTCATCAGGTCCTACAGACCTGGCCCCTCTCCCTGGGCTCAGGTAGATCCCTCCCTGGGTCCCTAGGAACCTCCTCCTCCCCTTAGCTCCTCCTCAAACCTCCAGACTGCTCCAGATGTTATCCTCCATGCTACATAAAAGAAGCCAACAGACAACTCTCTGACACTACCTACTATAAAAAATTAGAGGAAGATCCTACTCCCTTTTTCTCCTCAAAACTCAAAACCATCATCACATCATTTCCATTGGAACTACAAGAAAAATGTCAGACCTTGAACCCTTCACTACCCAATCCAGGGACTTTTTACCTGCTCCCTAAAATCCACAAACAAGGAAACCCTGGCAGGCCTATCATTTGAAACCATGAAACCCTAATGGAAGAAATATCAGGTTTCACTGAATCCATCTTAAAACCGCTCATCACCCAAAGCCCGAGTTTCATCCAAGACACAGCTGACTTCCTGCAAAAACTCAAACACATTGACTACCCTCCCAGCAATACCCTCCTAGCCACCATGGATGTCACTAGCCTATACACCAAAATCCCACACCAGGATGGTATCCAAGTCTGCCTCAAATATCTGCAAGAATGAGATTACAACTCAGAGTACAGACCTCAGGATATCACTGAACTCATATACTTCATCCTCACACACAACTTCAGTTTCAACAACCAACACTTCCTCCAGACTATGGGCACAGCTTTGGGCACCAAATGTAACATAACACCCAGTTTCTTTTTTTTTTCTTTTATATATATATAGATAGATAGATATGCATTCCCTTCCCCAACTATTTCTGACTTTTTCTCCTCCTCTCTATTCCCTATAGATAATTATAAGTAAGCTAAGATATTGGATAAGCATTAACATTTTATTTTAAGTAGTAAGTTTTATTATTTCTGCAAATAAGTGCCCTGCTATTTTGATATAGATATCCACTGTTTTATAGGTGATAATTATTATGTTTATATTGATTTTTTTATTGCTTTTATATTGTGTGATTACTGTTTTAGGCCTATATATGTAAGTTAGCATAAGTCATGTCAAGTTTCCATCTTGTAATGTCAAGCCTCCATCTTGTCTCCCCTGTTGTCTAAGTCATAAGGCATTATAAGTCATAAGTCATTATAAGTCATAACCTATGACTTATACTACCCCTCTTATGTAACTTGGTTCCTAAATGAATAGGGATGAATGAGGGTGCTTGAGAGACAATGGCAGTAGGTCTAAAAATAACTCCTCCTGAATGACTGAACCGTCAACACCAATACCTGGACCAACGACGCAGCCATTGGAACCACCCTCAGCATTCAAGAAACAAAAGATGAGGCAACCCACCAGTGTGCCAAGGCTGCACATGCTCAGTATGAACATCTGGAACCCTCTTGAACAGGACAGACCTTGCCTGGACAGGCCCTCCCATAGGGGACCATAGGTAGTCTACCCCATAAAAAGAGGTAGTGAAGACTCCTTGGGAACACCATTTCCATCTGGACCAGACTAGCTCCACATCACACCACCTATCCACCCCAGAGGCCCTGCTGGCAACCCCCTCTGGATAACACTGAGCTCCAGGAGATCCCGACTGGCCATTGAGGACCCAATTTCAGCCTGGGATAGGTAGATATCACCTTTCTTCCTCCAATTTGGACTCTATCTCTCTCCTTCCAGACTTTAGCCCCTGCACCAAGCCTCTTTAACCCCTACTGCCATTGTCTGTGTGTGTGCATGCAAAGGAACCAATAAAATATCATGTCACCATCTCCCCTGTTCAATAAAACCACTATCATTTGTAACCCTGAGTTGGGTTGTGTTTTACTGAGCCCCGGTCCCTTCCCTATCTTAAATTCCGGTCTCTGTCTCCCTCTCTCTCTCTCGGCTCCAGCCCCCCATTTTCCTGATCTCTCAATTCTGTCTCCCCTTTCCTGCCACCTCTCAGCTCCTCTCTGTCCCTTCTCTGTTCCCCTTCTGCAGCCTCTTGGCCCCGTTGCTCTCTGCAGGCTCTCAGCCCCACTCCTGCAGCTTTTTGCCTCCTCTCTGTCCCTCTTCTGCAGGCTCTCAGCCCCACTCCTGCCATTTTTTGCCTCCTGCCACCTCTCCCCAATCCCTATGTCTCTCTGCCTTCTCTGTCACTCTCTCTCTCTCTCTGTGTTCTCCAGCCTCTCCCCACACCCCCACTCCCAGTTTTCCTCTCCCCACATAACTCTCGGCTCCTCTGTAGCCTCCTTGCTCCAGCTCCAGCCTCTGGACTTCTCCCCGGCATTGCTCCTTTGCTTTGCCAGCTTTCTGCTTTCAATTAACACCAATTAACCTTAAGTTACCCCAACTCCCCTCCAGTCTGTCAGTTCTAATACCAACACTGACAACTTTCATCTCAGTCTCCATCAGCAGTAACCTAAAGTAACCCCAAGCCTCACCTCCTCAGCCCAGCTCTCTCTAGTCAACTGGTTCTAATCCTGGTCCCAGCAACTTTCACCCCCAACACTTTCACTCTCTCTCTTACCTTAACCTTCTCCCAGGTATCCCAAGTACACCAAGCACATACATACACACTACAACACCCAAGTTAGGAACTCACCTGTGTGTGTGTGTGTGTAGGTGAGTGGTATGTATGTGAACTGATATACATATATGTCACTGTGTGCATGATATATGAATTAGTGATCCGTGTACGTGTATTATTGATTCTAGTCTAATTTATTTTTGTGTGTGTAGGTGCTTGAATTGGTGATAGGTGTGCATTTGCCTAGGCTGGTAATTTTGGATGTGTATGTGGCTGAATTGGTAGTGTGTATGCATGTCTCATGAGGGTGCATGCACCTAGAATATGTGTATGCACCTAGTATGTGTATGCACCTAATTGATTTTTGAGTCTGTGCGTGTGCAATTGTACACCATGACCTCCTCTCTAACAGCGTAATATTGAAATCCTGAGAGTTGGCCTGATCTCACAGGACAACACCAAAATGGTCCCACAATATTCCAACCTTTTTATGGCCCGCCTAGAAAAACACTTTTTCAAGAATTGCACCATGAAACCCTTACTATACATGAGATACATAGATGACATCTTCATAATTTGGACCGAAACCCTGCAGTCCCTGATTGAGTTCCACCAAAAATTTAACAATCATCACCCCTCCATCAGACTGTTGCTTGAATACCTTTCCTTTTTGGACACCATGATCAATATCCAAGATGGTAAAATTCAAACCACCACATATAAGAAACCAACATACATATCTACACAAAACCATCAATCACCCTAAACACACTAAGAAAGCTGTAACATACAGCCAAGTTCTCCACTACCACTGAATTTGCAGCAAGGAGAATACCCGTGACCACCACCTCACAAATCTCAAAAGGGCCTTCAGCCAACAAGGACACTCCTCCAGAGAGATAGATCGCACTTTTGAAAGAGCCACCCGGATACCACATGAAGATTTGTTGCAGTACAAAAAGAGAATCCCCATAAATCGCACACTATTAGTTATGACATATCACCCTTCCCTGGGACCTACATGGAAAATCCTCAAACAATTGCAACCCATAGATCTTTTCAGAACCACCCATCCTAGCCTTTAAACAAGCAGTGAACCTCACTAACCTCATCACCAGAAGAAAACTCCCTATGACCCAAACCACACTGAATGGATCCAGACCATGCCAGGACAAGAAATGCAAAACCTGCCAACATACCTCCAGTACCCCCACAATAGCTATAACCTGTAACAGGACCATCACCATTCCTGGATCTTACAGCTGCACCTCCAGAAATGTAATACATCTCATCCAGTACACCAAATGCCCTGATGGGAAATATGTAGGAGAAACCAAACAACAACTGCACACCAGAATGAACACACACGGAAAATCTATCAAAGACAAGAATACACAACTACCTGTGGGGGCACACTTCTCACAGGACAGTCACTCCCTCTCGGATCTCTTAGTTCAAATCCTCAAAGGGAACTTACAAAACACCTTCCATAGATAAGTCTACGTACTTCATTTCATAAATCTACTGGATACAAAAAATCATGGACTCAATATAAACATTGGTTTTATGACACATTACAGCCTGCCTGACATCTGATTCATCAGGTACCTGCCTGACCCTACTTCTTACATTCTTCTTTTCCCCCACCTTTTCTCCCCTCCCCTACTTTTCTGCCCTCTGTCTCCCTGATTTCCTACTATTTCCTTCTTCATTGAGAGCCTGTTTCTTACCTTGTATTATTACCACTGTAGTGTCTCAGACCAGCAGAGATTCCCTATGCCTGAAGAAGAGTGATTGCACTCAAAAGTTTGCCAAGACCTTTTTTCCAACTACTCAGTTGGTCTAATAAAAGTTCTACTCAAAGAGCCTTGCCTACCTATGTCCTTAGACCAACATGGCTACAAGCAAAAACCCACCCTCCATGCTGGCATTCTGGAGCTGCAGGCATCCTGCTTGGGTAGGGTTTTCTCAGTAGACTCTAACACAGGGGTGGGCAATTATTTTGGATGGAGGGCCGCTTACCAAGTTTTGGCAAGCTGTTGAGGGCTGCATGGGTATCCGCACCCCTTGACAGGTGCTCCGCCTCCTAGTTGCCATCTTGGGACTGGAAGTCCTGCCCCCTAACCCCCGACCTTTGCTGCCAGAAGTCCCTCCCCTTGCCCTCAGAAATACTCCTTTCAGCAAGTGGTTTTGCCATCTTGGAACCAGAAAAATACCAAATTATATTCTAAAAAGTGAACATATGACGTTCATTAATTTTATTACAAAAAATATTTTTGTCCTGATTTAAATATGTTTGTGTAGTGTACATAGAGGTGATTGCACAATAGCTTAAAATGAAGTCTTCCTTTTGTATACTGTGGGGGGCGGGCATGGGGGTGGGTATCAATGTGTGGGGAGCTGTGGATGTGTGAGTATGAGAGTGAGGGTGTAGGTGTGTCTGTGGGGGGGTGGGTAGGTGTGGGGTGAGGGGTAGGTACATGTGTATGGTGGGGTGTGCTTGTGGGACTCACCCTATGAACACACACACACATACACATACACGCACACTCTCCCTCTCCCTCCCTCCCTCATTGCACACACACACTCTGTGCCTCTCTCACTATACACACACATACTCTCTGTGCTTTCCTTATGCTACACACACACACATCCTCCCTCTTCTGGCCCCAGGGTACTGGTGTGGCCCTGCCCACGGTTTGGTGATGCAGCCCGGGGCCACATGGTGCTGGAGCAGCTGGCCATGTGCAGGGAAGTAGGGAACCCTGCCACAGGCAGAGACTTCTGGGGGCAGGTGTTGGAGGGGGCTGGGGGTGGAGCAGGGCGAGCTGGCCTTGCTGGTGAGTCCTGCTGGCTTCCCCTGGGTCCTACTGCCCCTGGCTCCTGTCATCTTTGACAGGCAGCCAGGAGCAGATAATAATCTTCTAAATATAAAATATTAAATAAATATTAATCTTCTAAACTTTTTAGGTGCCCCATGGGGCTGGATAGAATGGCCTGGCAAGCTGGATCTGTCCCATGGGCTGTATTTTACCCAGCTCTGCTCTAAGATCTTACTGCTGGGCTTCCCTCATGGCCTGGGCTAATACCTGCTCTAAGCTTGGCCCTCCTTAGAGTCAGATGTCTCTCTATCAGGCCTAGCCTCATCTGCTGGCTCCTTGGGTCAGCTGACTCCCCAGTTAGCCCAGCCCTGCCGGTGGCTCCACAAGCTACCTGACCACCCTAAGTGCCTGGCCACACCCACCACTGACAGCTCTACATGTGCCCACCCCCAAGATTAACCGTCACTGCTGCTGGCTTCTGCAGGCAGTTTGCAGCTCGCTGCCCCCACCATCGCTACCACCGCCAGCTTCCCTATTATTCTTTTATTCTAGGAAGGCAAGTGCTCCTCTTCTCTTCTCTGCCCCATTCCTATTTGGATGCATCTGTCTCATATCAGGGTATTTGAGTTGTTATTACAGTGTAAGGGTCATGTCCAGGATGGCTGCTGGAGTATGACCCATGTAGCTCTGAATTACCAGGATTTCAAAATAGTTGAAGCAGAATGGAAAG
>NW_005841972.1:446089-448044 GCF_000455745.1 Alligator sinensis
TGACTTGGCATGGTCAGTGAGAACCCCAGACCAGCTGCTACTGTGCTTAACAATAGTATCCTGGTGATGGCTGTCCTGTCCTCTTGGGATTTTTCTGAGCTCCCATTTAAGGCAGACTTTGAGCACTGGGGGCCAGCAGCCTTTGCACTTACAGTCTTAAGGAACCACTAGCTTCAATGGTCCTTAGTTGAACACTTCTGATGCAATGCAGAGGGGCCTTGGTTACACTGCTTAAGCAAGACAGAGCTATATGAGCAAGGCCATTAGTACACGTCCCATTATCTTACCTTGACTGAGCACTCTCCCCTATGTGCTTTGCTCCTCAGTCAGTGGGGTTTAATTTGCACAAAATGCTGTTGTGGATTTGGCTGTAAGTGAGAGGCTGAGGAGAAAATGCACTGTGCAATCCAGGTCGGGCAAGGGTGTGCAGCCAGGGAGATGACATTAAGCTGTGACTCCTTCATTAAGTTCTACAGATGCTCTGCAGTCTGTTGTATGGAGAAGTGTCAATTACCCTGTGCTTGAATAAGCCAGCCAGTCAGGACAGGGAAGCTGCACGCAACTAATTCCATTTAATTTGATCCCCAGTGACCTTGCCCATTATTCCACTGTGCAACAGGCAAGACAGTCATGTCTTTATGAAGGCTCAGAATGGGATGGGAGCATGGCTGCAGATACCATTGCTTAGCTGCCTTCCCCTCACTGTCCATTTAAGGAATAGGAAACTAATCTTCCTATGACCAGCTCCTTGCAGGGAAGGGCTCCCCAGCTACCTGTTTCCTGGGGAGCTTTCTGACCCCCTCTCTTTCACATGCTTAATCCCCTGCTATGCCTGGACTCCTGCAAATTGATTCAGCACCCCCTTAGCCTGGGGTCAGTGCAAAAAACCTCCTGTCCTGAATTGCTCTTCTTATGGGATGTTTCACAGCTCTTCTACAGAGAACTCTCTTGGAGGTCCTGTAGAAGGCAGATGCCCCCCGAGGAATCTTCTCTCACTCTTCTCATCTACCTTCAGTCCATTCCCTTTCCTAAGTCCATGATGGATGCATCCCAAATAAGCCACCACCAGCTAAATCAGTTCTTTCACCTCCCTGAGCAGCTGAGACCTAGGGCTATTCTGTTATTATACTGCTGTGACTCAAAGGTACTTCTGAAGCCATGGAGTGAGTGGGCCTGTGACCTGGGCATGTTCTTTGTCTCCTCCATCTCTCACCCTGCTTATAACTAGGCTGGGTTCCAGTCCCACTACTACTTCTTGTCCTATCATAGGAGACTTACCCCAGACACTCCCCATCTGCTCACAACCCAGGCATGAGATGGCATTTCTGTAAGAACCTTCTGCAGGGATAGGACAGGAGAGCAGGAGTGTCTCTAGGCCTGGGAAGCAAGACCCCTTGTCCAGGCCTTCAGCATCTCTCACCTCAACTAGTCTGATTAGAAATCATCATTTATATTGTTCCACTGCTGAGAGAGTCAGTCTTGCAACAGAACCCCCGTGCACCAAGTCCTGGGCAGACACAGCACAAGGCAGTTCCTACTTCAGACAGCTGACACTAAATGTGGTGGTCAGACTAGCAGGCCTGGTAAGCGCCCTGTATTCTCCTTTCTGAAATTCCCTGCTCTCCCCTATGCTTGTGTTCAAATACCCCATAACCTCAGTGGTCTCCTACAAGCATGTTGTGCCTTTCCCACCCCAAACCAGCTTACCAAGCCACTTCTGCTCACTGACAAGGCTCCTTAATGACCATTCCCCCCCTGCATGGCCCACAGGAAGCGATTCATCCAGGTCATATTTCCTGTGAGTAGGTACTACATGTTGAACCATCACTGTGCTGGGCAGGTACTTTGCTTAATTACCAGGAAATCTTGTGCTGCTTGTGCTGACTGTACACCTAGCTCCATCAGGCTGAGACCCTGTTGCATGACCCATCAATCAGCCCATGAATGCCAGCTCT
>NW_005841972.1:448075-452695 GCF_000455745.1 Alligator sinensis
TTAGCATGCTTGTTCCAATGGCAAAATAATTGAGGTGTAGCTGGCTCTTTCAGGGGGTTACCAACCTTGGAACATCAGTTCTAGTTCCTGCAGCCTGAGATAAATAGGCACAAACCAATACTAACATTACCTAACCCACACAGAGAGAAAGTAGGGAGGCTGTGTTGTGCTCCACAGGGGCAGCAATGGAGAGATTGCTGTCCAGCTCCTGGGATCTGACTGGAGGATACTGCAGTATGTACATGAGGCTGTTAGAGGTGACAGCCTGGCTGCCAGACAAGTACTGATAGCATTTGGCTCTGGGCCTAATCTTCCTCATGTCTGTGTGTCAGTGTTTCTGGGATCTTTCTGGATGAACAGTGATTACTGGTGCATAGTCTGCCCTGTGAACACTTACCATACTGAGCAGCCAGGGGAATGATGTCACACCGAGATGCCTCACACAACCTTGCCTATGTCACACTGGGGTGCCTCCCACACAATGACTTCCATAACCTTGTGTGGTAAGTGGGCAGTGAGGAGCATCCTGTCCATGTCTCTTCCACTTCTGGCAGTGCAATCTGTGTGGGCTCGTGCACTGTAAGGTGCACTTGTTTGAAGTCGGCTAGCAGCAATCCCACAATACCTCTTCTGGTCCTTCTGCACTTTCCCTTCTCTCTCTACTGCCTGGAAGCTGGGCTACCCTTTTTAGCCACCTGATGCTGTTTAACAATGTGTTTTCCTCATGGCTCACCCAGCACTTAGCCCAACCTTCCATTGCAAACATGCCAACCATGTTTAAGTGCTTTTGAAAATCCTACTCAGAAGTCTCATTCTCTCTACCAAAGTCTCTTTGCTCTCTCGGTAGAACTGGTACCTGATACTTGGGAGTTGGAAAGAAACCACCTCTAATTGCATTTGACCAATTTTGCAATCCTACATATACAGAAAAATACCATCCTAGGCAATATCATCCAGCAGGGCTCAGGAATATGTGGAGCCTTTTGCTGTTGCTGTGGACAGATAGAGTTGGGGACAGCTTGGAAGAGGTCTGGAGGCAAGGTGGGGGGCATGAGGTGAGAAATGGTTCTGAATGAGTAGCTGTGAGCTAGATGAGGGGACAAAAGACACTTCTGGGAAGAAATGCTGTCAAGAAGAGAACATAAGCTTTGAGGAATGCATATGAGACAGAGGTACTGGATGGCTTGAAAGGGAGACAGTAATGGGAGAAGCCTAAATTGGGAATGTAATTTCCCAACCAGGCCCCCAGCCAGGGCCAGATTAATGCATAGGCAAATTAGGAACATGCCTCGGGCCCTGAAGGGGAGGCCCCGGTCCTTCCCTTCACCTCCATGGTGCAAATGGCCCTGTCCGCCTTCCTTCCTTTTCCCTCCCCTCCGCCAGCCTTGCCACAGTGGCGGCTACTTCCTAGCAGTGGCTCCGAGCCCCGCTTCCTGCAGGCGGCAGTGCCAGGGTGGGGAAGGGGATCTCAACTGGTCCGGGGCCCATGAGTTTGTTTGCCTAGGGCCCACTAAAGGGTTAATCTGGCCCTGCCTCCAGCATAGCACCTGCTTCCCAATGGTGTCCCAACTGAGGGATCTCTACCTCAGATAAAGAAAGGGGACCTAGCAGCACTGAACTCTGGGCATCTGTAATGGGTCCCCCACCCTGTTACTAGAAGGGGGAGAAGCCAGGCACCCCTGGCCTATTCCCCCCTCCTTCAACCTCTTTCTCTTCTTGCACTTTTGCCTCCCCTACCTTGCTATGCGCTTGCTGGTGTCTTTCCCCTGGTGGATGTACCTTTCCCCTCGTCTTGGTCCTTCACCTCTTTCCTTTTCTGCCTGTGCCACAGGGATGAATACAGGACTCAACCCACTGGCAGAAAGGACCTACAACAAGATAGCTGCTTGGTCCAGGTGCAAGCATAGCTGGAGGACTCAGGGAGGAGAAGTAGAGGAGTTATGTTTTTCAGAGAGCCCTGTATAAGCCCTTGTCTTGGGCCAGAAGGACAGTTGGGCTGTGGAAGCTGCTGGGGATAGACTCCTCTGTGACAGGTGTGAGGACTGGAGCCCAGACTGTGGAGGTGACTCAGGAAGCAGCCCTGAGTGCAGGGAAACGGGGAACCTGCATAGGAAGGACGTTAAGTACCCCTGACCATTTTCTGTTGGCTTCTGGCTTTTTTACGTGAATTGCAACACCAAAAGGCATGGTGATCCTCATGCAGGACATTTTTTGTAACTGAAGCTGATGCTTGCTTTTTGGGAGTCTCATCCCCTCAGAGGAGTGGGTATGTGCACAGTGCCCAGCATAAAAAGGTCAATCCTTGGCTGTAAGTGGAATGCCTAGCCTACTGGGTTCTGCAGGCAGGTTTTGCTCACTAAGGAACTCCTCAGCAGCGACTCGTAATTAAAACACAGTTTTTGAGAGGTAAATGAATGAATGAACAAACAGACAAAACCAAATTTTCGGTCCTATTCTGGGTACTAGGGGAGCTTGTACACAAATGCAGAGGCTGCTCCAATGCACTGTAATTATAGTGTGTTAAAGCAGACCTGATTAATTGAGTCTGTTGGAGTGTGGCAATTGTGCTCCAACAGCCTCCCATGTCGCATGCATCAGCATCCATGCACTTCAAAATGGAGGTGGGGGTGCTTGACCTAAAGCTTGTCAAATAAGCTTTAGGTTGAACACTGCTGCCACCACTTTGAAGTGTGGGGTTGCTGATGCACGAGATGCTGTCACGCTTTAATTGAAGCAGCTCTCTGAGCTGCTCTAATTAAAGCACTGCTCCCTCCACCCCCAGAGCACGTGTAAAAGCGTGTTGGGAGGGCAGCCCTTTGTCTTTGTCCCCAGCACAGTCCCTGGACCCTCCTTGACAGCAAAATTGTTCTGCTCACAATGTGCTTCCTGCCCCCAAACTGTTCCCCCACCATTTGTTACTTTTCTGCACTTTCTCTGGGGATTTTAAGGTCCCAGTGTGTCACTTCCTCGTTATACAAATGTCCTGAAACTGGACTTTCTCAACAGGGCTGACGGTTTCCTTTTGTACTTAAACAGTTTTGTCTGTTTCTGAAGAATAGCCCCTAAGCCATCTGACCATTCCCCTTAAGTTATTCAAAACTGGCCATGATTGTCTAAAGCAGGTGTGTGCAACTCACTTGGGCCCCTGGCTGGATCTGGACTGTGGGAAGCTGCATGGGCCAGATCCAGACACACCTCTGGTGGCAGGTTGAAGAGTGGCAGTGGTGAAAGAAGTGGCATTAAGGAGCCATGGGGGTTAATACATTCATCCCTCACCCTACTGCTGATGCCCTGCCCCTGCTCACTCGCACCTAAATTCCCAGTCCTCCAGGCAATAGGAACCAGATTTGGCCCCGAGTTTGAAAGAGGAGCCATGCCCTAAGTCAGTTTCATTGCAGGGTTGGAGATGAACTGGAATGACTTGCAGGCCTGGATAGTCCAAGATTGCTTAAGCACATTCAGCCAGTCTGAGCAATAAAAGGCCTGAGATAAGCTCTTGAATTATGCCTGCTCTGGCTGGTAATAGGAAACCTTAAATTGTGGACACAGAGAGGCTCAGGTAGCTCTTGCAATTGATGGGCCAGGTTTGCTGGGAAGCTCATGTTGATGTAGTCTTCTGGGGCAACACAAAGCAGAAGTTTGGCTGTACTGTGTCATTTGAATACTTACAGGGACCCTAGCCCATGGCACTCGCACTTCCTATTTATTTTGAACTCAAAGTTTGATGCAGAGAAATAATAGTTAATTAGTGTATTTATTATTATTTATTAGTGTATTTATTATATTATCACCTAGTAACAAATGTCACCAAAGGCCAATTCAGTACATGTTCAAGAGGACACATACTATACATAATGTCCACAAGCAGCAGCATTAGTGTTTCTCTCTGTTGCAGTCATGCAGTGGTTTGGAGGAGAGACTTCAAGACTTGCCTCCACTGAGGGGTGAGGAGAAAACCAAGATGAAATAAGAAGTAGGAATAGCTGCTCAGGATATTGAAGCCAAATAGTGGAGGATTCTCTGGCATTTACCAGTACAATGTCCCAGCTAGGAAAGCTCAGTACCCTGTCCCAGGAGTGCGGTGGGGAGGGGGGGATTTGGGAAGGTGGGTGAAAAAATAGTTCCCCTGCAGCAGCAGCTGACTGCACTGTTGTAATCAGAAGGACTGTGTGAAGCTTCAGGTGCTGATTCGATTTGGAGGAGATTCGGCCTAATTTGGTGGCCCAGTCTTTGAATCTGAATCGAACTGGGGAACAGTTAAAAGGCCCTAATTAATTTGAAGCTCTCCAAATTGATTCAGAAAAGATTTGAAGAGCTTCAGCAATTCAGACAGTCCCTGCTGCAGTGGACCCGGACTCCATGCTGGTTAGTAGGCAGAGGAGGGGAGGGTGGAGGGGACCATGGGGAGACCCCACCAGGCCCCATCCCCTGCCTGCTCCCCCAGGCCCTCTGAGTGCCCCTCGACCCCCACCCACTCCCCCAGCTTCCCCCATGGCTGCCCTGCCTGGCCTCAGTTCCTGGTCCTTTAAAAAAAAGCCCCTACTCACCAGCTGCTTCCAGGCAGGGGAGTGATCCACACTGACCCTCACCATGTGGCAGGGCTCAGTCACAAGTCACCCG
>NW_005841972.1:452754-467940 GCF_000455745.1 Alligator sinensis
GTGACAGAGCCCCCCACACAGTGGGGGGGCAGCATGGATTGCCCTCCCCCCCTCCCACCCCCCTGCTTGGCAGCAGCTGGTGATTGGGGGCTTTTCTTTCCCAAAGAGTCAGGAGCTGGGGCTGGGTGGGCTTGGGGCCTGTGTGATTTGGAGATTCATCCTATTCTGCAGCAGCTGAATCTCCAAGTCAGATTCGGCTGAATCGATTTGGGATAGTGATTCGAATTACCAAATCAAATAACTGTCCCCCGAATCAGATGAATCCAAATCTGAAGCAAATACTAGCCGCTTTGCACAGGGCTAGTAATCAGCACTGCCTCAGCCAGCACTGCCATGTGCATTGAGGCTACCCTAGGCATGGAGCTGTCCTACTATCTCCCATATTGTGAGCTTGTCTCTAAACTACAGCATCCTTCAGAGTGGTGGGAACAGGAAACAGGCAGGGAGGCAATGTCTCCTAAAGAAGAATAAGAATACATACAGAAGCATAGGTGGGGATTTCTGTATTCCATCCAGGTGAGTGTCTCTTTGTCCTCCACACCAATGTGCTCAAGAAAATAGTAGCAGAGCCTGCTGAAGAGGGCACATATTTACTACATAGAAGCAGCAAAAACAGTGGCAACTTAGTCCATCAGAACTAAAATCAGCTGGCTGCCTTTCTGCCCCAGGACAGTAGTCTCATTGTGCTTTGGCTATTTCTTGTAAGAGAAGAGCTTTGTCTCCTGAAATCCCCAAGTTTTCATTCCTTCTCCTCCTGTGTATCTGGGTACATGGACTCTGCAACTCCTCATTAGCAAACTGATGCTGTCCCTTTTCTTGGCCAGCTGCATGATTAACCCATGACTGCAGCCCCACTGGAGACGTGGATGACATGTTTATTTATGTATACACTCCAGGCTGAGTGGTTTTCATGATTGTCTGTATTCTGCATATCAGCCGAAGCAGGGAGAGTCTGTGTCTGGGCTTCTGGCCTTCCAGCCTGATGTCATGTGGCCACTGATTGCTTGTGACAAGGCTAGTGCATTGGCCAGCTCAGGCTGGCACTTCCTACCTGCATGGTGCAGACTGTGTGGAAGTGATACATATTCTAGCTTGATACTGGAACTTCCCTCAAGGGGATGCAGGCCTCTGATCCCTCTCTAGTCAGGGCAGCTTTTACAGCTGCAAGCAACCATGTGCTCCTAGATTAGCAGGCACTGCACTGTTGGGTAAACACGCTGATATTAGGGCTGTGCAAAGCTTTGGGTGGCGATTCGATTCAGAGGAGATTTGGCCCAATTCAGTGGCTGAATCTCCAAATCCGAACTGAATCAGGGGACCAATTTAAAGGCTTGAATCAATTTAAAAGCTCTCTGAATCTTTGGCAAGGATTCAGAGAGCTTTGATGATTTGGGCAGTCCCCGGTGGCTGCAGCAGGGAGCTGCAGCCACTCCGAGCTGGTAAGTACTAGGGCCGGAGAAGGGGGTCTAGGGGAAGGGGACCATGGGGGACTCCTGCCAGGCCCCCCAACTTCTGCTTGCTCCCTCAGCCCCTCCATGGCTGCCCCTGCCTGCCCCAGCTCCCAGTACTTTAAAAAAAAGTCCCTGTCCTCACCGGGTGCTGCTGGGTGGGGGGCGATCCCCACTGTCCCCCACTGCCCCACGCTGCATGGGGAGCTCTGCACAAGCCCCACAACACCCCTCCCCACCCCCCCCAGCTGCCTTGCCTGCCAGGGCTTTGGCCTTTTAAGAAAAAAAAAAAGTAGAGAAAAGCCATGGGACTCGCCACTTCTGCAGCAAGAGGTAGTGGGTGGCAGCGGGGATCACCCCCCACCCAGCAGCACCCGCTGAGCCAGGGCTTTTTTTTCCCCGCCAAGTGCTGGGAGCTGGGGCAGGCAGGGTGGCCATTGCTAGGCTGGGAGAGGGGCGGGGCATGGGCCTGACCTGGCTGATTCGGAGATTCAACAGCTGCTGAATCTCTGAATCAGATTTGGCCGAATCGAATTGGATCAGTCGAATCACTGTCTCCTCAATCAGCCAAACCTGAATCTGAAGCAAATACTAGCCGCTTTGCACAGGCCTAACTGATATCCCATGAAGAAGTCTGAGCAGCAACTAAATGTGAAGCTGTGGGAAGTTCCTGCAGGACAGGTGATGGTGTGTGGCTGTTCTGTGGAGACAGACTTAGAGGAGCATCTCGGACTCCTAACTGGTGGTTTTGGAGAGGCTCAAGCCAGTGAGGCTTGGTGACTTCAGAGCTCAGGTTGGGATTCTTGTAGATAGGATCATGAATCCATGGCTTTCCTGATAACTATGGAAGTAAGTCAAGTGATTTTTGGCCCATTTTGGAACTTGGTGCTTAGGCTGGGACTGTAATTAGGGGATTTTGCCTTTGTTGTGGGCTGACCAGTGCCTCTGCTGCTCTATGCTTTGCCTTGGCGGTAAGGCAAGCTTCCTTCTCAGAGACTGTATAGCACTTGGAAGACTCTGTATGTCACAAATAAGAGATCTCAGAATGAAACTCCTGCCCTGGCCTCCAGCTCCTGGTCCTCAAGGGAACGATCATTCAGGCACAGGTGACAATCCCATTGCACATAAAGGGTGACAAGGGGGCCAAGAAACCCTCTTGGCTGAACAGGGAAATGCAGGAAAGCCTAGGACTGAAAAAAGAAGCATACAGACTGGAAGCAGGGGGTAGCCACCAAGGAGGAATATACCTATTTGGCTTCCACTTGCAAGGAGTTAGTAAGAAAGGCCAAAGCAGCAAAAGAACTCAGGCTGGCAACAAAAATTAAAGACAACAAAAAGTCCCTTTTCAGGTGTATAGGGAACAAAAAGAAGGTGCATGGTAACATAGGACTCCTACAGGACAGGCTAGGGCAATTAGTGACAGATAGGCGGGACAAAGCTGAGCTCTTCAATGAGTTTTTTGCATCAGTATTCCTGAACACGGATGAAGACATATCACCAAACTGGACTATAGACAGGCACAGAAGGGACAACAGCCCACTAACGGTTAGTCTCGACCTAGTGAAGGGACACTTGGAGGGGCTTGATGTGTTCAAGTCAGCAGGCCCAGATGATCTTCATCCAAGGGTGCTGAAGGAACTGGCCGATGTCATAGCAGAACCACTGGCAAAACTGTCTGAGCACTCATGGTGCTCAGGGCAGGTCCCAAGGGAGTGGAAAAGGGCCAACGTGGTCCCTATTTTCAAAAAGGGGAGACAGGAGGATCCAGGTAACTACAAAACACTTACTCTCACCTCTGTTGGGAAAATATTTGAAAAAATTATTAAGGATTACATTTGTGTGAGTCCATCAGGAAAAATAATGCTGAAGGGCAACCAGCATGGATTCACAGCAGGTAGATCCTGCCTGACAAACCTTGTTTCTTTTTACAATCGGGTCACAAACTGCTTAGATGCAGGAGTCGTGGTGGATGTCATATACTTGGATTTAAAAAAAACCAAAAAACCTTTGATACGGTATCACATCCCATTCTCATAAAAAAAAAAAAACCAAACAAAAAACCAAACTGAGCAGCTGTGACTTAGATGATTACACGGTCAGGTGGGTGGCAAATTGGCTAATGGGACACACCCAGAGAGTGGTGGCTGTCAGGGGGTGGGGTCCCTAGAGACAGCCATGGTACCCCTAGGGCCCTGTGACCATGCCAGCTTCATACTTCTAATCTCTTCTGCCATGTCTTGATGGTTAAGGTAATAGTACATAGGGAGGCTGCCCTCAAGTTGCTACACAGTCATGGTCCTGGTGGACCCCACTAAACCATGTGTGCTCTTAGACCACTTGCTGGGCCATGCTCTAAGTGCCTCACGGGACACTCCAAGCCTTATGGGCTAGATGCATGGCTCCAAAACAGCCCCTTTACCACGCCCCATGCCTCACAGGTGGTATTCAAACATTGTCCCTCTCAGGCCTTGATCTAGCTTGGCCTCCTGTCATCACTGGGCCTGTGGCCCGTCTGTGCGCCCTGACTGGTGCTGGGCTCTCCGCAGCCCTGTCTGTGTGCCCCCAGTGAGGCCTCCTCCTTCCCAATAGCTTCAGCCTGGTCCACCAGATTAAACAACTAACAGCATAAATACAAGCCCTTGGGCTATAATGTAATAACAACAACAGTGGAGGTCACACTCTGCCCCTTTAAGGGGCAAGCTTCTCCCTCAACAATGTGTACCCCCTAGCCCCAGATACTTTAGGAGCTCCTAGATCCCCTCAGTCTTGCCAGCTGCGGAATGGCAAATAAGCATCTCTGAATAGAGCTCCTGCAAGAGCTCCTTTCCCCTGGTTGCTGCCAGAGCACTAACTACCTCCAGTCTCAGCCCTGGGGCTTATATGTGCCCAGGGCCCTGCCTTCTTCCGGTCAGCTGACCGGGTACAGGTGCAGGCTAATTCCCTCATTAGCCTGCTGCTACAGCAGCCTGCACCTGTGGGGAGTTCTGCCCGGCTCCTAGGGCTCTCTCTCTAGGCAGTTTCTGCCCTTAAAAGAGCAGGCACACCTTAGTGCCCTGCAACAGTGGTAGACAGGTCGGTATCAACCTGGAAAGATGTGGGCAGTGGTGTCCCCCAAGGCTTGGTCCTTGGGCCAGTGCTGTTCAACTTCTTCATCAGTGATTTGGACAAGGGCGTAGTGAGCACAGTGTCCAAATTCGTGTATGACACTAAATTGTGGGGCAAAGTAGACACACTGGAGGGCAGGCAGATTTCAACAGGCTGGAAAGGCAGGAAGAACAAAATAGGATACAGTTTAACTAGGATAAGTGCAGAGTACTGTACCTAGGGAGAAGGAGTCACCAACACATAGAGATTGGGAGATGACTTTCTAAGCAGCACAGAAGCAGAAAGGGATCTCAGAGTCATAGTTGACTCAAAGATAAACATGAATCAACAATGTGACAAAGTGATCAATAGTGCTAACTGCACTCTATCATGCATTAACAGGAGCATCATGAACAGGTCTAAGGAGGTGATGCTTCCCCTCTATGCGGCACTGGTAAGGTTACAGCTAGAGTACTGCATTCAGTTTTGGGCACTGCACTTCAAAAGGGACGTGGATAACCTTGAGAGGGTCCAGAGGAGGGCCACTCATATGGTTAGGGGCCTGCAGGATAGGTCCTATGAGGAGAGGTTAAGGAACCTGGATTTCTTCAGCCTCCATAAGAGAAGGCTGAGAGGTGATCTGGTGGCCATCTACAAATGTCTCAGGGTGAGGGGAAAGGGGAGCAGCAGAAAACAAGAGAGACTCTGTTTACCAAGGCACCCCTTGGAGTAACTAGAAACAATGGCCACAAACTGACAGAGAGCAGATTTAGGCTAGACATTAGGAAGAACTTCTTTATGGTAAGGGTTACCAGAATCTGGAATGGGCTTCCAAGTGAGGTGGTGCTCTCTGGTGTGCGAAGCGGGCCCTATTCGATTTGGATTCAGATTCGGTCCAAATCAGGAATAGTGATTCAATTAATTGATTTGGATCACTGTCCCTGATTTGATTTGGCCAAATCTGAATCTGAAGATTTGATGCTGATTTGGAGAATCAGTGATTTGGACATAGACACAGCTTTAAAGGTTTTTTCTACATATCTCGAGGTACCAGCATGGCTCATGAGTGCTGTGATGCTGGGGCACATGGAGTGTCCCACAGAAGCACAGGGGATTCCCAGCGTGCTGGGCAGAAGACCCAGAAGTGGACCAGAAGTACTTCCGGTCCACTTCTGGGTCTGCCAGGGGGCACATGGCGGGCTCCCCTGCATCCCCCAGCTTGGCGATTGGCTGCAGGGGAACCCCAGGTGCCCCCCCAGACCCAGGAGGCACTAGTCACTGAGTTGGGGGGCCTGAGGAGGCCCCCAGAATGCTCTCCAGCATACCTGGTCCACTTCCAGGTCTGCTGCTGAGTGCACTGGGTCCCCCCCATGCTTCTGTGGGACACTCCATGCGCCCCAGCATCACAGCATTCACGAGCTGCCTGCTACCTCGAGGTATGTAGAAAAAACATTTAAAGCTGTGTCTATGTCTGAATCGGAAAATCTTTCCAAATCTCTGAATCAATTCAGAGGGTTCCGATTTGATTCAGAGAGATTAAAAGCTCCTCTGATTCGATTCAGATTTGGAGATTCAGCCACTGAATCAGGCTGAATCTCTGCCAAATCAAATCAGGGACTGAAGCTTTGCACAGCCTTAGTCCTCTCCCCTGCCTTGGAGGTCTTCAAGAGGAGACTTGACTTACACCTGGCTGGGGTGATCTGACCCCAACACTTTTTCCTGCCCAGGGGAGGAGGTCAGACTTGATGATCTACTGAGGTCCCTTCCAACCCTGAAAATCTATGACATCTTGAAATTCTCCCTCCAACTTCCTGCATATGGTGTCATATGAGGACAAGGCCAGTAGAGAAGCTGTGTTTTGGTCACTCAACTGATAGTTGTGAACAAGAGTTCAGCGCACAATTCAGCTACACTCACATTACATGCTGAGTGGTTTTTAACAATATAATACACTTCCTTATGGGGTCTGAGACAGCAGGGAGGGGCACCAAAACAGGCCCCTCATCCTTCTGACTTCACTAGAGGACTGTCTCTTATTGGTCCCCCAAGCCTGCTTTGTCTGCCCCTCCTGCACAGAATGGCCACGAGGCTAATAAGAGATATAGTGCAGGGCTGGAGACTGGGTTTTCCTCTTCCTATTGCTGGCATGCTGTTACTCTTGAGCCTTGCCAGGATGGAGCCTTGCTAGATGGGATGAGACCTCATGTCCAGCAGAATTGCAAAGTGTTTCTTTTCTTTTTTTTCATTTCCCCATTGAAATGTTGACATTTTCCCATACAGCCTTAATATTTAACCTTTCTAGCCAAAAATGTTTTTGGCCCACTATCTCTGAGAGACCACCCTTCTCCCCAGGCTTCATCACCTTGGCAATGGTCAGTAAAAACACATGAGCAGGGGTAAGGGGTGGTCTTTTGAAAGGATCTTGAGAGGAATTCATTTGCCTACTTGGTCCACAGGACATGCTGCAAGGTCTCTCTTCTGTGGGAGGAGCGAGAAAAGGGTGGAAGGTGTTTGGGGAAGATGCTTCCAGTGCAGGGTATCTGTGAGAGGACTGGCCATTTTCTGAGTTCTGCAAAGCTGTGATGTACATTATTTTTAATTTAATGTAATATATCTCATCCAATGCACCAAATGCCCTGATGGAAAATACGTAGGAGAGACCAAACAACAACCGTGCACCAGAATGAACGCACACCGGAAATCTATCAAAGACAGGAATACCCAATTACCTGTGGGGGCACATTTCTCACAAGAAAACCATTCTCTCCAATCTCTCAGTCCTGATCCTCAAAGGAAACTTCCACAACACTTCCCAGAGACGAGCCTATGAACTCCACTTCATCAACCTCCTGGATACTAAAAATCATGGACTAAATATAGACATTGGATTTATGACATGTTATAACCTGCCTGACACCTGACTTCCCAGGTACTTCTCCACTTTCATCCCCCTTTTCTCCCCCCCCATCCAGCCTGTCTCTCACCCATTAACTCCTCAATCTACATTTTCACCGACTGCCTGTCTTGTATGCATACCAGCCTCTGCCTTTTTTCCTTTCCATGCCATCCAGGAAGACCACACATCAAATGCTGAAACTTCCTTAGCCTGACTGTGGCGAAGTGGGTTTCTCTCAGGCCAGCCATTGCCGGCCTCCCACCTGTCTCTGGGCACACTACCTGCCTGTCTCGACTGCCATGACTTATTGGAAAATTAATAAGTAGATGTTGATTAAGTGGGAGGCTGCCAATTTCTTGCCCTGAAGCCAAGGGGCTCTGTTCCTCCCCTACACCACAGCCCAAGCCTTGCAGATGGCATCCAGATGTTAATAGTCACACCAGCCCCACACTAGGCTCCAGCATCCTCCTAACAGGACCCTCATTTGGTCCCTCTGCTCCAGCAGCCTACGCCGCCTTCATCCGGGCTGCCAAGCTCCTCGTAGCTGGTTCCCCTCTCGCGCGTGGTCTCCACTCAGGACCTTCAGCCATACACAGGCCCTAGCCTCATTTCAAAGGCCAGGTGGGGACCCAGGCCCACAACTCTGGGTGCCCCTCGTGGTGGGTGCCTGGCCCTTTTGACCTTCTCAGTCCTGGCCCCAGCATGGACCAGTCAAGGGGGCACTCTACCTCCGGCCTCACTAGCCCCACACTCTCTCTGGGTCCCCCTTCCTGGACGTGGGGAGCTGGGGTACCTCACACCATAACTGGTGCCGCAGGGTCTCAGAGGGGACTCTCACTCCCCCCTGGGGCAGCAGGTTGTGGTGCTACTATGGATGTTACATTTGGCCCACACTCTGGCTCCCAGCAGTGGAGGACTTACCGGGGTTAGGACTCACCTTTTTCACTCTCTGGCTGAGCCCCCATTCACTCAGCCCCTGGCCCAAATCTTGGCCTCAGGTGTCCGGATACTTACCTGGACCTACTCCCCTTGCTTGGGGCTCCACATCACCCCCCTCACTTGGGGCTCCAGACCTCTGCCCCCTCACTAGGGCTACCCCCTCACTAGGGCTACCCCCTCACTGGGGCTCCACAACTCTGCCCCTCCCTTGGGGTTAGCACATCACTCCTCACTTGGGGCTACAGATTTCAGCCCCCTTCACTGCGGGGCTCCAGGGGGGGGCTTTGCTCCCTGGTGGGCCCAGGTGGCCGTAGCTGTGCCTGGCCCCAGTTCTCCCTCTTGGGGTCTCACACCCCACAGGGTTCAGGAGGCCTCGGCTGTACCTGGCCCCACTCTCCCCCTCGAGGTCTCGAGCCCCGACAGGGCTCAGGTGGCCTCGGCCGTACCTGGCCCCAACTCTCCCTCACGGGGTCTCGCACCCCCGCAGGGCTCAGGTGGCCTCAGCCATACCTGGCCCCCACTCTCCTCCTCAGGGTGTGCACCCCTGCCACTACCTCTGATGGAACGCAAACCCACCCGAAGGTGAGAGCTAGGGTCAAGGCACCCCTACCTGCCTTTCACCAGGGTGATAACTGGTCTGGCATTTTCTGGGGGCTCCTGCACCACTGGGAGCCCCACCAGGCCACCCACTCCCGGCAGGGTGCAGTTTTCATAGATTGCATAGACATTAGGGCTGGAAGGGACCTTGGAAGATCATCAAGTCCAGCCCCCCGCCCGAAGGGCAGGAAGTCAGCTGGGGTCATAGGATCGCAACAAGATAAGCATCCAATTTTTTCAGTCCAATGTTTTAGGTCATGCCCAGGACCAGGAGCCTCCTGACCATTCCCTACAGCTCCTCCCTTACCTCCAGATGGTACCAGCAGCGCGACCAGGAAATGTTGTTGCCTGGCCTCCAGTAGCAAAACTGCCCAGTTTGTATGGGCAGCCATAGATCCAAAATGGCTGCCCTCATACAAGATAAGCATCCAATTTTTTCAGTCCAATGTTTTAGGTCATGCCCAGGACCAGGAGCCTCCTGACCATTCCCTACAGCTCCTCCCTTACCTCCAGATGGTACCAGCAGCGCGACCAGGAAATGTTGTTGCCTGGCCTCCAGTAGCAAAACTGCCCAGTTTGTATGGGCAGCCATAGATCCAAAATGGCTGCCCTCATCAGGCACCCATCCGCTGCTAACTTCAGGCCCTTAAAGTGGCAGGCACCCACAGTGCCCAGCCCCCCTGATGAAAGGGTTTTGAACCCGAAAGCTTGCTTAAAAATTGTTTTCCAACTATTTTAGTTGGTCTAATAAAAGATATCAGATTCACCCAAAGAACCTTGTCTGCCTATGTAATAGGAAGACTTTTATGCAAGACTGTGTACAGTATCAGATCAATACAATTCCTGTACACTGAAGACAGGCAGTACAGTACAACTCTCAAATGCAAGAGCAAGATGCACTTCTGGCCCCAAGGGGCACAGCCATTTTCACAAGAGAAGGAAGAAGGATTCAGTGCCTTCTTTGCTTGTGGACTTTCTCTATTGTTGATTTTGATCTAGAGCTTGGTGGATCTGTTCCTGTCCTCCTGACTAGGCCTCAAAGGACTGGGAGTGGACACTGGCTGCAGCATTCATTCATTCCTGTAGAGATTAGAAACAAGAAGCTTATTGCCCTGCTTGCTTAAAAGCCTCAGGAGAAGAGACAGAGCAAGTCTAAAGGTTTGGTGTTGGAAGAAACCTGCCTCCTCCTGGCCCTGTGACCTTGAGATCCACAGAAATACAGAAGCAGCACAAAGGAGCTGAAAGAAAGTATACTTCTTTATTGAAAGGTAAGAGTTTAAATTTCTCTGAATTCAGTATATTAAACTAATTTTAGCTTCATTAGGATATTTTCATAACCTATGTAATTCATAATTGAATTCCTACTAATTTGATGTGTTGTGACAAATCACCCAACCATAGCAGTGAGGTGAGGTCTGCAGGGCAGGGAAGTTGTTGACAGGTAACTCTGAGGAGGCCTCTCCTCCATCCATTACTAAATTTGTACATGCTGTAGCTTAGTGTTTATATATGCAACCGAGCCACTAAATTACATTTTTCTTTTTTCTCCCTCAGCAAAATGGTGCGAGCAACTTCTAGCATATGGAAGCATTTCCACACTGCAAGTTATTCTGAGGAAAAAAAATGTGATTTGCAAATACTGTCAAATGAAATATGCATTTCCAAATGCTACTAGGATGACCAAATACATCCTTGTAGGTAAGAAGTGTCCTGTAGACATTAAAAAATCCTTCATGGGTCTAAGTGAAGAGGAGGTAGATCATGATGATGAAAGTAGAAGTAAACTCTTTCCAATGTTCTCGATCCAGAAGTCCTCCTGCTGCTGCTGCTGCTTCTATAACATCAGCATCACAAAGGGTTGCCCAATCAACATCCTTAAGTAACCAAATATTGCAACCAACTGTATAGACTCTCATTAGCTTCATTTGTAGACAAGAGGACAGCTGAAAATCAGGAAAAAATTGACCAAGCTCTTACAAGAGCAACACATTTTTCTGGGATGCCATTGTCACTCTTCTAGGATGCCATTGTGAATAACTGAAAATGCATACTGGCAGGAAGCTTTTAAATTACTAAGACCATCATACCGTTTGCCCAACAGACATTCTTTGAGCAAGTCTCTTTTAGAGTCACAATATGAACATGTAATGCAGTCAGTGCAAGGGAAAATCAATAAAGCACTGTGTCTTGTAGTACTTACAGATAGATGGAAAAATGTGTGGGGAGAAGGAATCATAAACATTGTGATAACACCTCAACCAGTTTTTACAGGAGCATTGAAACGAGAGAACAGGCATACTGCAGAGTATATCAGTAATAAAATATGTGAAGTCCTACAAAAGACTGGGAGTAGTAAAGTGTTTGCTTTGCTGACTGACAATGCAAATAACATGAAAGCAGCCCAGGAGACCATAATGGATAAAAATCCACATATTACTGCAATAGGATGTGCATCCCATGAGCTAAACTTGCTTCTTAAAGATGTCATGAAGTTGGAAACTCTGCAAAAGATCTATAGAAGAGCCAAAGAAGTTCTAAAACATGTAAAAGCTACTCATGTTGTAGCTGCAGGCTTTAAGAAGAAGCAGGAAGAAAAGAATGCAAAGAATAAAATAGTGACATTCGAACTCTGTAGTAAAACTAGATGGGGTGGAGTGGTGATCTCATTTGAAAGTTTACTAAAAAACAAAGAAGCTCTTCAAGAAACAGTAATAATTGAGGATCTTAAAGTACCCAGAAGTGTAAGGAACTCTGTACTTGATGAGGATGTCTTCTAGGTTCAGCTGCAGAACTCCCTGAAGATTCTAAAGCCAATTCCTTCAGCAATCACTGCATCTGAAGCAGACAGTGCACTTTTGTCAGACATTCCTTACCAAATGGCCCAGATAAAATCAACTATTTCTGAGAATCTAAGTGTATCTCCGCTTACAAGTATAGAAGAAAGACAAGTGAAAGACTTTATTAACAGACAGGAAGAATTTTGTGGCCAATCAATTCATGCTGCTGCAAATCTCTTGGATCCAAGATTCAAAGGCAAAAATGTTAGTGATGATAACACTGCTACTGCATTTGACTGGATTACAAAACAAGCAACACATGTAGGACTTGATGTTGGAAAGGTGCTTTCAAATGTTGCAGAATACAGAACATCTTCAGGTATTTGGGTCCAGGAATGCAGGCTGGGACTCTGCCAAGCATATCCCTCCTGCAACATGGTGGCAAGGCCTTTGCACGACACAGCCTCTGACTCTTCTTGCTTCTCGCCTGCTTCAGATTCCTCCATCTTCTGCAGCATGTGAAAGAAACTGATGTATGTTTGGAAACACTCACACCAAATCAAGAAATAAACTAACATGTGAAAGAGTAGAGAAGCTTGTCTCAATCTGGGCAAACCTTCAGTTTTCAGAAGTCCATGAAGATGATAAAAATGAAGGATCAGAAGAAGCAGAAACTGCTAATAGTGATAGCTCAGAAAATGAGACTGATAAGACAAAGTTTCATGTAGCAAAATTTGTATTGAATGAGTCTTGTTTTTTTTTTCTTTTTTTCCCCAGCTCTTTTTTCTAAAAATGAGTGCTTTCTGTAACTGCATGACACTGGGGAGGAGACTAAGGCCAGAATACATAATAACTTCTTTTGTTTTAGTATAATGTTTATGGTTTCTTCTATTTTCAACTTTAATTTTTACCTGCTTCTCATAAACTGGCAAAAACTAAGAGATGCTAGGTTCCTTAGAGTTCAGCATCTTGTACGTCCATTTGTAACAAAAGTTAAAACTATTTTAAAGTAAATTCAGTTAGTAAATGTGGAATTATTGTCTGAATAAACTATACTTTTAAATTTTAATAAACATGACAAACATGCTAATTTTATGAACAAGCCAAGTTATGCATAATAAATGTTATATTCTTAAAGTAGGATAGCGAATTCAGATCTGTAAAGGGTGCTAAGAAAATAAGTATTGCATATATTTCAATTTTTCCCAACATTTCTGGGGGGGGTTTCAGAAAAAAATGGGGAAAAATGTTCTTTTTTCCATGGCTTCAAAATTTCCAGAAATTTTACTTCTCTAGGCAAAGTAACCTTATGACTCTGAGAGAATATCCAGTGTTGACTGGAGGTCCAACGGTGGTGAGAGTCCCCCAGTTCTGATTATTTATACACTGCTTCAAAAGTACCCTTGAAGAGGAATGCTTCAAGTATGCCCTGCTCACCCACTTCTGCTCTCATAAACAAAACTTGGAAATTCAGTGGTGAAGTTGATCTCAGGGCACCCCCATCACTGCTCTTAAGACTTTGGTTTCTAGTACATTTGAGAGCTGCCAGAGGGGACATCTCCAGAGTAGCTTCACCCCCCATTTCTGGGCATTGCATATTTGAGTGGGACTGGGTGGAGGAGTGGGCATGAGGGAGTCCATCCCTGTGAGCATTGTAGTTATGGTGTACAGAGATCTTTTGTCTGCCAGATTCAAAGCACTTTACTGTGAGAAATTTCCTACCACTACCTAAGACATCTCTTCACTTTTTCTTGTGTAGGTTGGCTATAAAACAGATCTTAAATCATTCAATCTCACTAGCAATTTGCTTCTTGTGCTCGGTCTTGAAAGGAACTCAACTCGCTGTTGAGGAGCTTGCAAGGAGTTTGTAGCAACTCATGAATGCCACGTGCCCCTGGAGGCTGGGAAGGCACAGCAACCACCTGCAGATGGCCATGGTGGTGTCGGCGGTAAGGGGAGGGGAGTAGTGAGCGGTGATTGCCTGCCAGCAGCGTCGGAGGCATTTTTTGCAGGGGGTACACTGCCAAGCTCAGGGGGTGCACGTGCACCCACATGCACCCTCTACGCATCACCAATGTGGCAACTCCACAGCTAAAATTTGTCTAAAACTGTTACTTTGAAATAGGACTCAATACACCATTTCATACTTTAATAAAACAATTTGGCTCCCTAATTTTGCATAAACTGCCATATTTTTCATGCGATTATATATTTAGAAAAGTATTTACTGAATCTGAAAGAGCATTTAACAACAATCTTTTTGAAAATATGCCCTAGTTTCTTGAGATTCTTTTGTAATCCTCTAATCCCTCAATCTCCCAGCCTCCACATTTTTCACATGTGCATGCATATATCCACTCATGCACATATAGATGCACTGAGCCATAACCTATTTTTTAATTTTTAAAATTAAACACAGAGGATGGGATTTTCAAAAGTGCCCAAATGACTTGAGAGTACAAGTCTAAATAACTCTGAGAGGGACTTTGTACCCCTAAATCACAAAGGGTATAGCCATAGGCTTGCTTGAGTTAACTGAAAAAAACCCAGACCTGCTGCTCCCCCTTACTCTAAGTCTCTAAACTCCTGCCTGAGTGCCACCACTGAAGGCCTACCTGAAGTTCAAAGCCTAAACTTGCATCCTGTCCATGTCCCGTCCACTTCTGGCAGTGCAATCTGTGTGGGCTCGTGCACTGTAAGGTGCACTTGTTTGAAGTCAGCTAGCAGCAATCTCACAATACCTCTTCTGGTCCTTCTGTACCTTCCCTTCTCTCTCTACTGCCCAATAGCCAGGCTACCCTTTTTAGCCACCTGCATGCTGTTTAACAATGTGTTTTCCTCATGGCTCACCCAGCACTTAGATTTTCCAAATGTAAAGTTGAGCTACTCAGAAGTCTCGTTCTCTGGTAGTGCTGGGACTAGTTGGAAAGAAACCATCTCTAATTGCATTTGACCAATTTTGCAGCGCTACATATACAGAAAAATCCTGGCAGGTAATAATAGGCTTGCCAGGTTGGGTCAGGCTCTCTAGCTCTTTCTCTTGTCTCTCAGGGCCTTGTTACACATTGCACTTTTAGCTGCTCAAAAGTTGACGAGTGTTAGTGCCAGCTTGAGTTTGGAGCAGTCACACTTTAAGGCTAAAAATCTTCTCCGACTATCTCCCACTGCAGAGCTGTGACTTGCAACTAGAGGGCTGGTTAACAGGGCCTGACTAGGAGCTACATCTATGAGTTGCCACTGCAGAGCTGATCAGCTGGGATCTGGATTTTCTGTTTGCTGTGGCAAATAAGATGTTTCTCCTTTAAAGGAGAAAAGTGCAGAAAACCATTGGTTTCCTGCTTTCAGGCTAGCAGATGTCAAGGGCTGCTTGGGGCACGGGGGAGGACGCAGGTGGTGCCACACACATGTGTGCATGCACATGCACACATGTGGCCAGTCATGCCAC
>NW_005841972.1:467950-489704 GCF_000455745.1 Alligator sinensis
GGAGGGGGGGAGACACAGATTGAAGTGGCCATGGTGAGGGAGGGAGTGGGGCAGGGTTGGAGGCTGGGCCTGTGGGCTCTGCCCAGCTGGGGCATTCCCTGGGGCCTGGGGCTGGTGTGGGAATGCACAGTTGCTGAGCTCAGCTGGGGAAGCAAGACAGAACTACAGGTGGGTTGTCTAGAGGGCGGTGGGGGGTTGGCTCCCTGCTGCTGTATGCACTCTGGGGATGAGGCCCAACCCACCTGTGGTTGCCAGGTGGGCAACATGGCTGGCATAGTAGCAGTGGCACCAAGCCTTCCTGCCCCACTCCACCCTCCTGTGCTGGGTCCCACCTGCTGGGCCGCAGAGGCCCCAGGGGGAGGGCAGAAGGGCAGGGAAACCTGAGCCCTGCAGCGGACAGCCTCCACATGGGATTTGCTCAGCTTTGCTCTGGATGTGCCACCCATGGGGGTTGGGGGTCAGATTCCACTGTCCACAGCAGCTGCCACATCCCATAGCCCTGGCAGCTGGGGCCCCCCTCCAATAGAAATGGAGGGATGCAGGTGGCTGGAGGTCAGGAGTGAAGGACACCAGCAGGGTTGAGGGGGCTGTGGGTTGAGAGTGAGGGGCACTGGGAGGGGCAGGGCACTGGCATATCAGGCTTGCTCAGTGCCACAAAGCAGCACAGGGGTGGGAGGGACAGCTGCAGCTGGACCCGAGTCCTCGGGAGCAAAGGGAGCAGGAGGAGCTCTGATTTTTTTTCCATGATAAACCAAAATCAAATGCCAAAATATGTAGGTATTTAGATTTTATTTTATTATAGTGTTTGAGACACCAGTAAGCTTCTGAACTGTTTTAAAATTGTAAATATATCAATAAAACATTGTGTTCAACTGATATCTGTATATATAGTGGTGTTTCATTTTAATCATGGAAAAATGCAGATTTAGAGTCTTTTTATCAGAGAATTTGGGATTTTTTTAAATCAGAGATTTTTAGGGTTTTTACATGGAGAAAACCCTGCTGATGAACTAGGACAGTCTTCTATCCTGCTTTAGGTGGGGGGCATGTGAGAGAGGGGTTGCAGAGGGCAGGAACATGAAGCTGAGAGGCAAAGAGTTAATGGGATGGGGGTAGATAATGAAATAGGAGGTGGAAAGGAAATGGGGGTGGAGGAAGGGTGTTGAAATGAAGGAAATCAGCTACTGAAGAATAAAATAAAAGAAGTAAAAATAAATAAAGAGAAAGTAAATTAAAGAAGGTCTCGTGTTTTAATAAATTGGAACTGGGTGTGGAGGCTGATGGTCCTGCTTTCCAGGTTCACTTGGAGGTGGGAGTGGTGAGGAAAGGCACTTTTGGGGGAGCTGTGTATCTCAGAGCTGTGCCTCCTGGCTCTATGCAAAGCTGTGCTTGCAAGCTGTGCCAGGTCAGGCCAAGTCCTGCCAGGTCCGTTCTCCCTACACATCCTGCTGGCGCTGCAAGGGATGGGGGGGGTGGGCATGTGGCGGCCCACTCACAAACCCAACATCCCTCCACAACACCCCACATCCCCCCACCCTCCCCCTGCAAACTACACACCACACCCACCAACACACCCCACACTCCCCTCCTGCAAATCCTATACCACCCCCACCCACCCCTCCTTCAAACCCCACACCACACCCAGCCACACACCCACCAACCCTACCCATCACCCTCCTACAAACTCCACAACACCCCCACACCCACCCACATCCCCTCACAGCTCTTCCCACCCCCACTCCTGCAAACCTCGCATCCCCCCATCACACACCATGCCCAGATGCCAGACAGTAGAATTCAGGGGCTAGAAAGTTTGTCCATACAGAACAGTGGGAGAGGAGACCACAGCAGAAGCTGTGGATGCAGGGGCAGCTGTCCCCTCATCCTGGTTAGTGAAGGGGTCAGCTCTAATTTTTCAATAATAAGGAAGAGAGAGAGTCCAGAGAAGAGCCACGCGCATGATCAGAGGTCAGGGAAGCAGACCCTACAATGACAGGCTGAGAGCCCTGGGGCTCTTTAGCCTGGAAAAGCGCAGGCTCAGGGGGGATCTGGTGGCCACCTATAAGTTTATCAGGGGTGACCACCAGTATCTGGGGGAACGTTTGTTCACCAGAGCGCCCCTAGGGATGACAACTAGGTCGAACAGTCATAAACTACTACAAGACCGTTTCAGGCTGGACATAAGGAAGAATTTCTTTACTGTCCGAGCCCCCAAGGTCTGGAACAGCCTGCCACCGGAGGTGGTTCAAGTGCCTACATTGAACACCTTCAAGAGCAAACTGGATGCTTATCTTGCTGGGATCCTATGACCCCAGCTGACTTCCTGCCCTTTGGGCAGGGGGCTGGACTCGATGATCTTCCGAGGTCCCTTCCAGCCCTAATGTCTATGAAATCTATGAAATCTATGAAGCCAAAAGCAAAAATAAAAGCATATGGATATTCAGAATTTAAAGGTTTCCCTTGCTTTATGCGGGTTTTGTATATGCGAATTCGCTCTTTTGTGATGACCCTTTTAATACCAAAAATTCATTATACATGAGATAAATTCACTCTTATGCGATTGGTGTGGTAGAAGCCCTCAGTCAGCTGCTTTGTGCAGTGTATTGTGGGAGTGATGTGCACCAAAATATAGCCTCCTGTGTAGATCTGTGCTCCTTGCTCATTGTCTGTGACACGTGTTTCTATAGTTGCCATCCCACATTGTGACTTCTAAGCGTCCCACTAGCTTATCTCCTACCCCTCTCTGTTGTTGGTGAGTACCCAAATTATCTTGTCAAAGTGGTAGAAATGGGTCTGGGGTCAGTACAATCAAGGTCTTGGAACATATCCCTATTTGTTACATTGTAAAGTGGGTTCCCTTTATGGAAATTTGAGTTATGTGCCATTTTCCAGGAACACATTACAGCATAAAGCGAGGGAAACCTGTATTTTATTATGATGATAGAGACATTGGTAGGCTTCCAAATTGCTTTAAAATTGTAAGTATATGAATAAAACATTGCCCAGCTGACCGATCTCTCTGTCTCTCTCTATATAGTGGTCTTTTGTTTTAATTGTGCAAGAACATGGATTTTGGGGTATTTTAAAGAGTGAATTTGGGATTTTTTTTTATCAGAGAATTTGCATTTTTTAATAGGGAACACCAGGATTCCTGCTAGTGAGGCAAGTGGCAGGACACAGTCAGAGGAGCCTGCTCAGGGTTGGCACCCAGGGCCCAGCTAGAGGGCAAATGAGGTGACTGACCTCCTGGCCATTTGGGGCCAGAAGAACAGGCCTTGGCAGTTCAAAGCAGGCCACCATGCTGAGAACATCTTCTGGGCAATAGCTGTCCAGATGGCAGGGCGGGGGCACACATGGCAGCAGTGCAGCCACGGCCCACTGGCAGCTAGCTGCCCCAGAGGCGCAGATGCCTTTGCTGTGGCCATGCAGTCCCCATCCAGGTCTGGCAGACACACAGCCTTGGGGCCACATGCTGTCGCAGGTGGCAGAGGGACATATCCAGGCAGCAGCCCCCACTGCCAGACTGCTGCAGTGTGTAGAGGATGCAGGGAATTCTAGGTTAGGACCTAGCAGTCCAGCTGGCAAGAGGGGCTAATGTCCTGAGATACCAATTGGCCGAGCCCCAGAAGCTCCTGTCTATTTGTCTCATTCAATCAGTGTCGTGTGGGCCAAGGGCTCAAAATGTGAAAATGAGTGCTCCTAAGGGGAACACCAAGCAGAACCCCCTGGGCCTTGCCCGCCGGTCCTCAAAGGCATCCAAGGAGCCAGTGGACCCCAGAAGCACTTGTCTATTTGTATCAATCAAGCATCATAGGCCCTAAAACCCACCCAGCTAACTAATAGCCCCTACTGTGTGGGGCTACCGGGTGAAAGATACAACACAATTCTTGGGACAACAGAGGCAAAAAACAGGACAGGAGTGACGTGAGGGTGAAAGGGTCAAAACATGAAAATGAGTGCTCCTGAGGGGGACACTGAGCAGAGCCCCCTTGGACATGCCCACCGGTCCTCAAAGGCATCCAAGGAGCCGGTGGACCCCAAAAGCTCCTGAGAGCAAGTAGCCCTGGGCAGCTTTTTATTCTGCTGGGCCCAGCACAGCTGCTAGCCCCTTTGGCTGCAGATCTGGGAGGAGCTGGGCAGGGTCATTTTGCCCCAAGTAGCACAACTTGTCCCACACCAAAGTGCATGTCCAGACATGTGTGCTGAGGCAAAAATCCCCAGCACAAATTTGTGCCATTCCTATTTGAGCTGCTGCAAGTGCACATGCCTGCATGTGTGGATGCAACCATCATGGCTGCAGGGATGAAGAGTAGGCCTGTGCGAGTTGGCAGCGATCCCATCTGGCTTTGGGTCTGGCCACTTGGGATGGGTGTGATCCCATCTGGAGCACTGGACTGGGTTTCTGCCTCAATCCGGCCGAAGCTTCAGAGCCGCCTCCGAGATCCAGCCATAGGGTATAATGGGAGAATCAATGAAAATCTATAACTTTGTTTCTTTTTGTCCAATTCAGATGAAATTTGCAGGGATGGTAGCCTCTGTGGAGAGCATGAAATCTGCCAAGTTTCAAGAAGATCGATGCAGGGGTTTGGGGGGAACTGCACCTCAAGCTGTGGACAAGCAAAACTCATGCCATGGGTGACACTGTGTGTGTTAAGGTGCAACGGGGTGACAGCTGCAGGGATGGTGGCCCCTGCAGAGGCCACGACACCTGCCAGCTACCGAGGAGATTGATGCAGCGGGGTTCTGGGGCCCTGCACCCATAGCCGCCAACAGGCAAAACTCGTGCCAAGACTGTGTCTGTCTTGGGGCAGTTGATTGTCTGTATTGATTCTTTCCTCCTCTTAGCCTGGTTTTGTAGGGGATAATTGATGCTCGTTAAGTCATTATGTACTAGCTAGGTCCTGTGTATTGAGCTGGTCCCTGAGTCCCTGGTCTCCGAGTGAATCATGATTGATTGATTGGTAACTGGGAACACAGCTGCTTAGCAGCCAGGCCTGCAGTAGTGTCTCCCAAGGCCAAGGCAGACATAGTCAGTCCCACAAGCACCCATGGCACCAGTTTTGCTTGTCCGCAGCTTGAGGGGCAGTCCCCCCAAAGCCCTGCATTAATCTTCTTGCAACTTGGCAGGCTTTGTGGCCTCAGTAAGAGCTACCACCCCTGCAGTTTTGACTCCTCTGTGTTGTAACGCCTAGATATGACATGAGTTTTGCTTTCAAGAATTTGGGGTGCTGTTCCCCCCAAACCTCTGCACCGATCTTCTTGAAACTTGGCATGCTTCATCCTCTCTGCAGTGTCTACCATCTCTGAAAATTTAATCCAAGTTGGACAAAAAACAACAAATTTATAGATATTTTATTGTTTCCCCATTATACCCTACGGCCGGATCTCAGAGGTGGCTCCAAAGCTTTGGAAGCTTTGAACCACTTCGGAAAGCCTAACAAGGCCAACGCTTCAACCCGGATGTGCTGCTTAAGACCCCGAAACGTCCAAAGCTGCTCTGGATCCGAAGCTCCACAGTCCTAATGAAGAGTGGGATGGTGTGCAGTCTGAAGTGTCATGGTTAGTGTTAACCCTTTCACAGATGCTGGTGAATTGGCAGCAGCTTTTGGATGAGCAGCCATAAACTCTGGTATTGATTGTAAGATGGTTCAAACTAATTTTTGCCTGAGCAGCAATGGTCAAGATTCAACTATGCAGTCAGTCAGGATCCCCTGCATTCAGGATTCAGCCATGATTCTGGAAAGATGTTTTTTTTTCCTTCATTCTGCCTTTTCAAAACAAAATGTGGGTCTCATCTGGGGACATGTGGTATGCAATAAAAGCAATATCTTGTACTTCTTTGAACTCCATTTTTTTCTGCTAGGCAACCCAAAACTTTGTGGCTGCAGATTCTAAAAAGTAAGTACTTACTATGGACTTACTTTAAAAAAAAATAACTTTTAATGGGTTGCTTTTACTGAGTGTCCAGATTTTTATGAAGGTAAACAGGAGGTTTGATTGACCTCTTATCAGAAGTCTAGCCCAGAGGAAGACTAGATGTGGGACACATGGTACAATTCTTTGGCATGGTATACAGGATATCAGACCGAATAATCTCAATGATCCATTCTCCTCTTCACTTCTGTTTTCTATTTTGCTTGTCTGTCTTTATTTCTTTTCTAAATGTTGTCAGATTTTCTTTTTCCTTCTCATGTGAAAATATTTCCAGGTCTTGATCATTACTGTTGTCCTTCTCAGGACCTTCTTCTCCATTATTTCAACATGTTTTGAATTTGTTCTGAATGCATTGGTTATTGGCATGAATGGATAATCTTGTTTGCATCTTGCTAGGTTCTTGGCCTCAATGCTTTCTCGGGGCAGTGAATTCAATAGTTTAATCACACATTGTGTGATTTATCAACTGTCCTTTGTTTTTGTGTTAGGAGGCAGAAAGAATGGAAGTCCCCTAGTTTCTCCAGAAAAGACATTCTTAATACATTTTTTTCATGTCCCCTCTTCTTTGTCTCTCTAAGGTAACAATCCCAATCCTTTTTTCCTAAGAGAAGTTTTCTGGCCCTCATGTTTCTTATCATAGTTGTCTGAACCCCCAACAGTTCTGTACTATTCTTTTATGAGACTGAGGAGGGGAGAGAAGAACAGTCCTGCACAGTTTCCAGAAGCCATTGAACCACTGACCTAAATAAGGCCAGAGTATATTTACTTACTGTTCCCCATCCTTACTTGTGTGATAAAATATAATGCTTGCTTTTTTACTTCAGTTGCACATGGAGCCAGGGTCTCCACTGAACTGTCTATAGTGATATCCTATTCCATTTCTGAGTTAATACACTTAATTTTAATTTCAATTACAACTCATACTCTGTCTGCATATGTCTCTCCTTACCTCATACTACATAAACCATCCTGTATAACATCCTATATGACACTTGAGGTCCCTTGCAACCCTATGTTTCTATGATTTAGGGCCCTAAAAGGCATAGGAACAGTTTACATTTTCCCTTCCTATATGTTTTTATTTGCACTTACCACCAGTGAACTTCATGTTGCCAGTTAACCTGACTGACTTTAACCTCTCTAAGGTTGCTCACAGTCCTGTCTGATCCTAACTAATCTCAAACTTTGAGCCATCTGCAAATTTGCTCACGCATTGCTTATCCCTACCACTGTCTAGGTTATTAATAAATATATTAAACAACATGGACACTCATACAGAACTAGAAGGCCTCTGTTGTTAATTTTTCTCCTTAATGAAAATTGACAGTTTAATCCCATTCATTATTTCTTGTCTCCTGGTCAGCTTTGATCCAAGACAGTACATTGCCTCTAACTTGATAGCTTGTTAACTTCTGTAATCTACTACAGAAGGACCATGTCAAAGGGGTTTTGGAACTCTAAATCTGTTATGTCCACTGATTGTCCTTTATCCAGTACTTAATTCATACATCTAAGAAACTGTAAGGACCAAATCCTTTTTCACCTTTACATGCCTAAGTGGCACTTACGTAGTCATGTAACAATTTTTGGCACTTGCATACAATTTGGTGACTAGTTTCATCTCTGGTAAAACAGTTCTCCCAGAAGTATAATGAAAGAAAAAGACCCTCTTTTATTTTAGCTCATAGCATGAGGGCTTGCCTTGAAGGGGAGGGAATGTAGGTTTTATGTCAGCCCTCACCCAGAGGAGGTGTGAACTGCCTTTGTTCACTTTCTAGCAAAGTGCTCTAACCACCAAGCCAAGGACAAGGCACTATCTAACATGCTCTCCTCTTGAAGCTGGTCCATTGGGCAGCCAGGAAGGGAAGATATGTGGGGCTAAAAGGAAGATGGTGAGCAAGGGAAATTGGCTCAATGAGATGATGGCTGTCCTGGAAGGGAGGGTTTTGACCCCTTGCCTCTAGTAGATTTTTTGCATGTTGCATTTAATATTCACTAGATACAATGGGTAAATAGTAATGGGATAGTTTCTGTTCTATTGAACTAATGATTTTACTTAGACTGAAGTTTAGGGACTTAGAGGTTTACATATATGCCTGGGTGACCCTATACCACAGTTTGTGGGGCCATTGTGCAGGCTTTCCAGCATGTTCAGAAGGGAAGCCTAGAGTGAGCATAGCTGCACAGGTACAAATTGAATCCTAACCTTCCAGGTGATTGATTATTTTGTTTTAATTATGGTTTCAATCAAATTACATCTGTATCTGGCAAATCTCACTGGGTTATAATTCCCCAATTCACTCATATATATATATATATTTTAAACATGTATGATATTTGCTATACTCCAGTCCTTTGAAACAGTCGCTGGTTTGAATGAGAGACTGCATATGTTTGTTAGGCACTCAGCCACTTCTTAGATAAATTCCTTCAAACCTTTGAATGGAACACTAGAGCTTAGATACTTCTTTATCTGTTAAATTGATGGTTTTCTCTAGTATGTCATCTGCTGGCACCTCAATTTATGATAGTACTTCATTGCTGTTACCAGAGTAGAACAAGTCTTGGACAATCCAAGGGGAGATCTTTCAAGCATTCTTGGCAGTGTAGGTTGATTAAATAAAATATGTAGCTTCTTAACAATGTCCATTACATACCAGTTCTCAGGTGTATGTTTTTGAAGTTGGTGCACACAATGACTTTATCATATTTCAGAATTATTCTTTCTGCCTTTCTTAAAACAACCAAACGTTTTGCTTGCGCATTTTAAGTGTTGGGTAAATGCGCTTATTAATGTGTCTATCTTAGGGAGTAGTTCTTTTGTCTCTATTGTCCCATTTAATTTAAAACCTAAAGTGTGCACATGCTCTGTGAATTGTTGCATGTGAATTTCCCCTACCGCTGTGCTGTTCATTCATTTAATTTATGTTAGTTTGTCCTGAAGTTTCCCACAGTTATTTCTGATCATGACTGCACTAAATAATTTTGCATTATCTGTACATCTGGTCATCTTACCTTTCCTGGAATATTAACAAACATACTGTATAACATCATTTTGAATATGCAGATTCATGGCATCACTATATTAATCTCCTGGCCTATTCATTACTACTCTCTGTTGTCATTAGATTCTAATTCATGATGTTCCATTATAACTTAGTGTCCTCAGCCTCCTGTGACCTTATATCAAGGAAGGTCCAAATAAATGATATTTAATGCTTCACCTTGCCCATTTCCCTTTTTCCACAAAGAATTCTAACAGAGGGGGTGGAAACAATTTTCCTGAAGAAAAGATGTGCTGATTTATCTTTATTACAGTTATGTAAGTCTAGACAATTGATAATTATCTTTAAATATTGCTTCAAATTACTAGGAGTAAGGTAACCTGGGAATTACAAACCAGGAAAACTCCTAATATGTTTAAATGCATGTGTGTAACCTTCGTGACTCTCCAGCCCTGGGGCACTATCTGACCTGAGTGATAGATAACATACCTGCTTCTTGAATGATAGATAATATATTTGCATATTTTTGCTAGCGGTTCACCCACTTCATATACATCTTCCATCACCATTACTGAATGCCCGCCAGACAGTTCTAGTGACTTGCTGCTCCTTAGTTTGTCAATTTGTGCCTTGCTTCTTACTCTGATAACGCAGGTTCTCAATGTGCTTCATATATTGTTACCTGGAGAAAATGCAGTATTAGGGCAAGCATCTTGTCAACATTTCTGGGGTACAAGAGTTGTTTGGCTTCACTCCAATGTGCTTGTCATCCATAAATGGTCTTGTTATCCTCTGCATATCCAGAATTGAATTTCTCATAAAGAATTTATCCTCTGTTATTCAGATGTCTCTGACTATTTGGTTTTCATATTCCCTCTTAGCCCAGGACACTTTTTACATCACAGTATATGCTCTTTTCTATTGGCTTCACTTGCCCTTGGCTTTTACTTTGGAAGGACCCCTAAATAGCCTATGTAATGTCTTCTATCAGTCTCTCTCAAATTTAAAGCTCCATTACCATTTTTCTACCTCTTCAAAATGAAATCAGTATAATCTAGCATAACCCTAAAAGTGTAGGGTTCACACAACAAAGGGATGTGCAGTGTGGTATTTAGTGTTTTTACTGTTAAGCCTACCTAGGCAGGCTTTGCTCCACATGCCATGCCAAGGATTCTATCCCTGCTCTGGCATTGCAATTTCAGAGTGTCTTCACCAAACAGAGTAAAATGCCCCCCAAATGTTAATGGCCCCCCCTGATATCCTTAAAACCATCTCTGCCATCTGAACAACATTTTTTTATGGGCAAGGGTGGGAGGTGGGTGGGAGTGAGAGGGCCTGTCACATTATTTCCTGAGTGCAATGCTTCTTGTGAGGAGCATTGTACTCTGCACTGAGGCTTCCTCACCAGCATCTCCCTCTTGTCTAATCAGGGACACCATCTGAATTTAGCTGCACTTCACCTTTCCATTTTACTTTTAGTTCTTCACTTTGGCTATTCCTTTAAGTCGGCATGTGCTACTGCATAGCCCTGCCTCATTTGTATCCTTTTACCCAACAATACTTCACTCCATAGCACACTGACAGAAAGCCCAGGAAGATTATACTGAAAAAAAATCATAAGCTCTGACTGATAGAAGTGACATCTGCTGTGGCTGCAGTGATGAGAGAATACATCTCAGGAGTGGTGACCTGGGCTCAGGTCAGTTGCCTTCATAGTCCCCTGCCCCCCCCGGACTAGTGTGCAAGGATTGCACACCTTATCCTAAGAAGGTCCTCGCCCTGGGTTGCTGCTTTAGTTGGAGTTTGCTCAGCATCAGTTAAATGGGGCTCTGAGGCAGCTGGAGTGAAAGACTGTCTCCTCAGATGAAGTCACACAGATCTTTATCTGCTGCTGCACTTTGTCTCTGAATGGACATGCTGTGCAGGTGAAATCCCCGGACTCCTCTTCTAGAGCTAGTGGTGAAGGACTGGGCATGCTGTGGAAATGTAGATGGGATCTTTGCACATGGAGAATGGAAAGGACTTGTGCCAGGGCTATGCAGCAGAAGCTGTTGTGTATGGTCTGTCCAAGTGTCCTGCCTTCATGGATTCTCCATGCCTTGGACTCCTCCACTTGAGAGCTTTCCCTAACACTCATCCTTTACTGCTTCAATTTCTCTCATGGTAAATCCATTCCTTGGGATGACATGCCTTCTGTTACTGTCCCAGCATGCTACTAGCATTGCAAAGAAGTTAACCAGGTTCTATCAGTACTTCTAGACCATGGACCCAAACACATTAGCCAAACCTTTAGTAGCCTTCAGAGTAGGGACTGGGGTGAACCTATAAGAGGCACTAAAGCAGGGAGCAGACCAGCATTGGGAACTATTCTTTCCTCTTTGTGTTGTTCCTGGTAAGCAGTTCAGTGTAAGTATCAGTCGGATTCTTTGAAATGAAAATAACTGATAAAAGTTTTGCAAATCCTCTACTCTGGCCCCTGCTGCTGGCCTGGGATGTGTCTTTTTCTGCTGCCTAACAAGCCCAGAGTGGCAGAGTTATAAATACATTATGTATGCCGGTGTCTGTCAGCCAGAGCCTTTTGTTGGTGCTGAATATGCCATGGCCAACAAAAGTGGACTGGATTAGCCACAGTGGATTAAAAGATTTTCTTCTTAGAGTTTACCTAATAATGTAACAATTCACATAGAAAGTCCCTTTGAAACCTACAAGACTCTGTTATTTTACCATCTGTGAGTTTGCTTTCTATTAGTATGAGAATATGATGGGGAGCTTGTTTTGCTGGTGGTGCTTACATTGGGGTAATACAGCCTAGAGCTCAAATTCCAGCTAACAACAAAAATAGAATGCATATTTCAAGAGAAGAAGCAGTAAAGAAAAAGTAACTGAACTTCTGTCTATCCTCTCTTTGCCTGTATCCTTTCTCCTCTTAGGCCAAAGGGCCCTGAGATTCAACAACTTAGAGGAGAAAAAGGAAACCCAACAAAGTAGGCTCAACTGCTAAGAAAGCATCCATCAGCCTCTGACTAGAGGAATGGGCTGCTGTGCTATTCAAGGTGTCCTGAGAGGTTCCAACTGAAATACTTATTTATTAATGACAAATTTTGGATCCTCAACTACTTAGTTTCTGAACTCTTCTTTCCCAGTTTCCTTCAGCTGCAAGCAGTCGTAGTTTGTCTGTCTCCATTCCAGCCATTCAACTCTGATTGCATTATATTAGCTGACTCTGTCCCTGACTGGCATCACATTTGCAGTATCCATTGCAAGATGGGTCACACAGCAGCAGCAGCGACACTAAGAAACATGGAGGGCAGCAGCAGCAGGGGAGGAAAGCTCCCCCCACTATCCTGCGGCTTTGCTGTCTACACGCAGCCGCCTCCTCTAGCTATCACAACAGCAAACACACACAACTATGTCCTGGCCCTTTGGCTTTGATCCTATAAAGGACTCCATTTACAAGTCATTAATAGCAGCCTTTGGAAATATCCGTCCTCAGAAGTCTCAAGTACTGAGATTTGGAGACTATGATCAATTTAGAAACCGCGCTCTTTCTTTCTTTTTGCAAATACACTTTTTAAGCAGCACTGACTTTGTGATGAATTGTCACATCATCCAAGACCTGGTGGGGGAGGGGGCCATGTGGGCGGCTGAAATATGGGTTGAGTCGCTCTGCAAGAGCCCAGCTGGGGGCCTTTGATGAAGCTGCTTTGAGAAATTTGATTTGAAAGGCCTACGATAACAATTTTGGGAGAATAGTTGAGCATTTTTCCATACAGATCTCTTTGTCCCTCATCCAAAGGGGGTTTTATTGTTGGTTTCGGGGGTAGGGGTGAAGGGGTCAATGGTGGCCATGGGTGGGGTGGGGCGATGGAGGGGGCTGCAGTGAGGCAGAACAATAAATGGAGATATAGGGAGAGTTGTATTTTCTCACCTGCCTGCCCTGCTGCGTTTTCTTCCCGCTGGGTTGTCACAGTCCGCCATGACGGGAGAAGCCGTCTTGTTTGTTGTCCGGAGCACTTTCCAACATTCTTAAACCTATTTCTCTTTCTTGGTAACTGTGTGGCTGGAAGATGGGAATCTTTACTTTATATTGCAGCTTTGGATCCTCAACCTGATTGGCTGAAGCCAGGACCAAATGATGGTCCTTCCAATCCTATTGTAACTATGGCAACCATCCCCTTCAGGCATCACTGATTTACTTATAATTGCTGGGTAAATAATCGAGACAAGCCACTTTCATCCCACACAGAAATTTTTCTTGCCTTTCTTTTTAGGAAGCCCTAAAGAACAGCAACACTGAAGCATACTTTCTCTTAACACAGTTGAAATAAGCTGCTGTCTCCCCCCAACCAGACGGCTTTCCCCTGCTGCTGCTGGTGTTGCTGTCGCTGCATCTGATCACACAATGACTTGATGCTGGGGCTTTTCTGTAGCTTCATACAGACTTCACCACCCTCCTCCTCCTTCAAACAGGAGGCTGCTTTGGCTCAGGGCTGGGGAAAGCACATGGGAACTTATGGCATTTCTGATGCAGGATAATGGAGCGATGGAAGGTATAAAATGGGAGGAGGGTCTGGGGACAGAGAGGCATCTCACATTTAAAGATCACAACATTATTTTTGAAAGATGGTGTGTCATCAGCTGCTTTTCCCTTTCATATGAATTTTACATTGGCTCATCTGGAGAGTGAGGATTGGGCCAAGTGATCCCTTCCCCCAACACACTCTCATGGCTGTTGGTACTATTAGCAATTCATATGGACCACCTTGCATTCGGTGGTTGCCTGAACACCATACTAATGCCTTGTACACCTCTTTCCCAGATGTAAAAGCTTCAGACAACTAGCAAGAAACCAGAGGAATAGAAACATGGCAGATTATGTGGCAACAGAAAGAGACTGAACCAAAATAATGCATTAGAACCGAGTGCTTCTCCACCATGCCCTTCAATACAGCAATCCTGCATCCATATGCCTAGCACAGCCTTCTCCTTGCCTCTGGAGGTTTTTGGCAAGACCACCTCACTTAGCACGAACAATAAGGTAGGCTCATGCTATGTCTGTGTCCTAAAGCTTGCCTGAGATTACCAACTCTATTGCTTTCCATTCTAGGTCACAGGGTTTTTAGCTTACATAATGGTCATACTCCAACTCAGTACTGAGTGGAGGCTTAGGTTCTGTGTTTCTTAGAGGCTTTAGCTGTTTGCATGGAGGTCTTGTGGAATGATAGTTTTACAAAAGTCTTGGTATTGTTGCGGAGGGAAGGAGTGATATTTGCCTAATATTTCTCATTAATAAGAATGATGATGATGACTGATGTAATTAGTCAAGGAAAGCTTGATTGTGAAGCCCATAGGCAAAGGAGTTGAGGTAAAGCAGGCTCAGGGTACTAACTGCTGCATTTCTGAGCATTTGAGGGTTTCAGTTGCAGAGTTATTTCTCATTTGTACCATGCTCCTGCATAGCAGTTCCTGAATTTTGTACGAGGAAAGAGAAGGAAGTAAGAACAGATGCACTTGGTTGTTGGAAAAAATCCACTGATATTCCCAGCCCTTCCATTACCATTGATGAGATGGGTCTTCCTTCCCACCTTGATACCCATTTAGCTGCTCTAGAAAATTTTTTATGGTAGGAAAGCCATCACAGGAACACGAAAGTTCAGCTAAGACCTGGGGCCACATGAATGTAGACTGAAATGTGTGTTCATAAGTGGAGCTGAGGGCCTGGATCTAGTTCCGTCTGCTTTGGACTAATAGCCCCATTTTTGCCTGCATGTTTCAATCTACAGAAAAGTGCCTATTCCAGAAAAAAAAAAAAAGATCTATGAAAAGCCTCAGGTGGCATTCTTGGATAATTCCAGAATAATCTTTCAGATCAAACATAAGTACGTGAGTCAAGATTGCTGCTCCAGAAACGGGAAAGGAAGTAGGCTGAAGAGCATGGAGAGGAATACAAATAACTGCTCATGTCTATACCCATGTTTTGATGTTTCCTGCCCTGTAAAAGTGTCTAAAGAAAAAAAAAAAAAGGCTGTGATAGGAGTGTTGCATACACAACCAGAAATTACATGAACCCAGACTACTTTATCTCATTGCTGTATGAAACAAAGAACGTGAGAAGCAGCATTCGTTGCTGTGCAGAATGTAGAGTGCATAAATGAAGACTCATCTTTGATCTTGGATGAAGTGCTCATGTCCAAAGGATCTGGGTGGTGCTGACCACAGCACATGCTAATGCTCTGGTTGCTGTTATTTTGAAGTGGGTAAATGTTTAAATAATGTAATGTAATTATTGAAATGCAAACTCTCTTGCTTTAATGCAGACCAGCACAGTGTTTGCCTTGATACATTTAGTATTAGAAACCAGGAATGTTACATACATTGTATGGGCCTAGAGATGGTTCTCTTTTAAGTTATATGAACTAGTGGTAACAACAGGTACCAAAAATCATGATCATAGTGCCCTTGCAGAGATTACTCTACAATATCCTATTATAAAGTATTACCATAGGTCAAGCCATTTAGACTGATGTGTTGAGTAAAGCCCAACTATAGCCGACTTAGATCTCCATCTGAGTTTGTCACTGATTTTTGAACCCTCAGCGGAAGGAATATTTTTCAGCCCTGGTTTTATCTTATTTAATTCATTTGTTTGAACATTTATGTCATAGGAGAAGTGTTTGGAGAACACTTGTTTGGATTGTCACTTTCCCTTCTTTATCCATGTTTTCTAACATGGGTGACTGGTGCCTCCTGAGTCTGGGGGGGCACCTGCAGGCGCCTCCAACGGTGTTGGCAGAAGGGCTGGAGCTGGCAGGCTCCTGCAGGCGCTGCTAGTGGCAGGGCCAGAGCTGGCGAGCTTCCACAGGCACCATCAACAGTGGCCCTGTTGGGGGAGGGGTATGTGTCCCCCCATGCCTCCCCTACATGTTACCTATGTTTTCTAACATGTCTCAGTAGTGTGTGAAATGTTTCTATCACAAAAATAAATTACTAGTATGAAGTGAAGGAACAAAGCAGCATACTGAGCGTGTTTACACATGCATTTGATGTGGGACCAGAATACTTTTGAGTAAACTATTCACGAGTAAACACTCCTGGGCAGGCATCTACACATGCAGGGATGTGGGAACAGATTTGCAGCTCCTAGCAGCAAACTGATCCCACTTCCTAGGGCCTTGCAATGGGCCCCTGAAATCCAATTATATTGGAATTTTGTTCTGGGAACAGACTCGGTTAGGACTTGGGTCAGTGCAGATGTAGTTAGACCTTGGCCTGGCTGTATGAACATTCTTGGTCATCTGGCCAGGTGCTGGGGGATTGGAAACTAGCTAATGTGGTCCCCATTTTTAAGAAAGGGAGGAAGGAGGACCCAAGTAACTATAGGCCCATAAGCTTCACCTTGGTCCCTGGGAAGATCTTGGAGAAAATCATCAGGGAGCACATCTGTGGGGTACCAGCCGGGGAGATCATGCTCAGGGGCAACCAGCATGGGTTCATCAAAGGCAGGTCCTGCCTGACCAACCTGATTGCCTTTTATGACCAGGTAACTAAATCCTTGCATGATGGTGTTGCAGTGGACAAAGTCTTTCTAGACATTAAGAAGGCCTTTGACACTGTCTCTCACCCCATTCTTATTAATAAATTAAGTGACTGTGGCATTGATGCCTGCACAGTTGGATGGGTAAAAAAACTGGCTGATGGGGCACACCCAGAGAGTAGTGGTGGACGGGTTGTACTCAACCTGGCGAGATGTGAGCAGTGGGGTCTCCCAGGGCTCAGTCCTCGGGCCCACACTGTTTAACATCTTCATCAGTGACTTGGACGAGGGGGTTGAACGCACATCATCCAAGTTTGCTGATGACACTAAGATGTGGGGTGAGGTGGGCACATTTGAAGGGAGAGAGAGGCTGCAGCTAGATTGAGACAGACTACAAAAGTGGGAGGACGAGAATAGGATAGGGTTCAACATAGATAAATGCAGGGTGCTGCTCCTTGGGAGAAGAAATCCACAGCATACATACAGGCTGGGGAGTTCCCCTCTTGAAATCACAGAGGCGGAAAGGGATCTTGGAGTCATTATTGACTCCAAGATGAACATGAGCCGCCAATGCCAGACCGCAGCCAGCAGGACCAGCCATACCTTTTCATGCATCCAAAGATGCATCTCAAGCCAATCCAGAGAGGCGATACTCCCCCTCTATGCAACATTGGTCAGGCCGCAATTGAAGTACTGCGTCCAGTGCTGGGCGCCACACTTTAAAAAGGATGTGGCCAGCCTGGAGAGAGTTCAGAGAAGGCCACCCACTTGGTGAGAGGGCAGCAGGACAGGCCCTATGAGGAGAGACCGAGGGACCTGAACCTGTTCATCCTTGGCAAGAGGAGGCTGAGGGAAGAGCTGGTGGCTGCCTACAATCTCATCAGGAGAGATTATCAGCAAATAGGAAGATCCCTATTCTCCCCAGCACCACCTGGGGTGACGAGGAACAACGGTAATAAGCTGATGGAGAATAGGTTTAGGTTACAGATCAGATAGCAATATTTTACAGTTAGGGTGGCCAGAATCTGGAACCAACTTCCTAGGGAAGTGGTCCTTGCTCCTACCTTGGCTAAATTCAAAAAGAGGTTAGATGATCACCTGTCTGGGGTCTTGTGAACCCAACATTCATTCCTGTCTGAGGCAGGGGGGCAGGCTAAATGATCTGTTCAGGTCCCTCCTGACCCTAGTTACTATGAAACTCCCCTTCACTCTCCTGCCATGTCTTCATGCTTCTTTGTGTTCTCAAAGAGGAGGTTTCCCCAGGGCTTCCCAGGTCTGGTCTATGTTCACAAACACTCTGAGGTGATGAGCTACTGCCTTAAGAGCTATTTACATGACTCCAGACCATCCCTTTATCATGCCCCATGCCTTGCAGATGTTATATACACATCTTTTGTTCACTCTGTTGGGGTCTCAGCCAATGCAGCTTCTGCCCCTATTTATGTAGGTAGGCCATCTAGCTCAGACCCACTGTGTTGGGGCTGGCTTTGAGGCACTACCTTCTCTCAATCTGCTCTGGGCCCCTGGCCCCATGTAGCTGTGCCCCTGTGGTGCCAGGATCTCCGGTCCCTGCAGCTGCATCCCCATGGCACTGGGCTCTCTGGCCCCTGTGAGCACTAATGAGGTCTCCATCTCCCCTATAGCCTCATCCACAAACCACCAGATTAAACTACAACATAAATAGTAAGTCCCTGGGCTATAACAAAGAAAAGTTAATGGAGGCCATTAGCCTTCTTACCCATGGGCTCCATGTCTCTGAGTCCCCACTGCCAGTTTCTCTCACTTGTAGAACTGCTGCAGCTTTGCTTGGAGCCTTCTAGAGTCCACCCTTTGTCCCAGCCTAGGCTCCTCTGGATCAGCCTAGGGCTTATATAGTTCTGGTCTGGGCCCTCTCACAGTCACCTGAGAGCCACAGTCAGCTGACCAGCCTGCAAGGCTTAGCCTTTAACCCCTGCTCTGCTGGCAGGCTTCGCTCTGAAGACTTGAATCTTAAAGGTGCTGCTCTGCTTCCTAGTAACAGGGCTAGGGTTCTCTGTTACAGGGCCCTGCCAGCTTCCCCACATACAGTGACTGCCTGCCCAGCCCCAATGCATTGTCCCAGGGACCTCATCCTGCTGGCCAGACCCCAGCAAGGATGCCAACCTCGCCCTCGTGGGCTGCTAGTCTTGCCACCTCTTGGCCCGCTGAGGCACCCAGGACTGGTGGCTGCACATTGTCCAGCACAAGCACACCTGGGACAATGAGCAGTGGTTGGAGGCATTCTGCATAACCTAGGCCACCTTCTTGGACTTCCTGGAGCAGCTCTGCCTACACCTAGAGTGGCAGGATACCACCATGCAGCAGCCCCTCCTCAAAGATGCCTGGCTGACCATTTCTCTGCTGAAACTGGCCACACCTGCCAGCCGCTACTACATGGACCACTTCTTTGGCATAGGCAAGGCAACCACCAAGGAGGTTGTCCTAGAGGTGGGCAGTGCCCTCCAGAACATGCTGGGGCACACAGTGCGCTGCATGCATGACCCCCTGGAGGTGATGGTGAGGTTGTGTGCCCTGGGATTCCCCCAGTTCATTGGGGCCCTGAATGGGGCCCTGTAACAGAGAGCCCTAGCCTTGTTACCAGAAAGCAGGCCGGCCCCTTTAAGATCAGTACTTTGTGGGCACAGCCTGCTGGCAGGGTAGGGGTTAAAAACCGAGCCCTGCTGGGTGGTCAGATGACCAGAAGGGGGCACACCAGACCTATAAAAACTCTGAGCTGAGCTGGATGTGGAGCTTGGTTGTAGAGGGGGTGGACTCCTGATGACTCCTGGAGAAGCTGCAACAGCCCCACAAGAAGAAGCACAGAGCCATGGAAAATGTGAGCTGGCAGACTGCCTTCCTTAACTTTATTTTGGTTATAACCCAGGGGCTTACTGTTTGTGTTTGATTGGTAATCCGGTGGTTTGTGGTTGAGGCTGTAGGGGAGGAGGAGACCTCATTCATGCTGCAGGGTGCAGTCATAAAGGGCCAAAGAGCCCAGTGCACTAGTGGGTGCAGCTGTATGGGGCTAGGGGCCTAGAGCTGACTGTGGGAAGAGAGGACTTTGAAGCTGGGTCCTAGTGGGTGGATCTAGGGTAGTAGCTCAAACTATCAGAAAGGGGCCAAGCCTGAGGAGGCAGAGGACCCAACAACTTGGTGCCCAGGGGCACAGTGTGAAAGGGGACCAGAAGGTCTGGTGTCATAATAAGCACAAAAGGAGGGCCACAGACCCAGAGAGTGTTAAGGAGCTAGAGCCTCAGAGTCAAACCCTACATGGTGGTTTAGGCTGGTAGGCCTAGCTAGAGAAAGACGCGAGTGAAAAGCCTGTGATGGCTGAGAACTCCAACACTGAAATGCAAACAACATCTGTGAGGCATAGGGCACATATGGGGTGGTTGGAGCATGCAAGTGTCTCTAGTGGGTTATGGAATAGAGAAAAACCCACACAACTTACTGATTCGTTTGATGCACTGGCTGGGGGAGTAGTTAGTTGATTGTACGATTTCACAATGATTGCACACTTAATTCATACAACACAATTTTACTTTAAAATTATTTGCTACACATATAACACTGCTTAGCTTTAAGAAATACCACAAACATTAAGAACACAATAACTACATATATCAGAAACAATGCTCCAAATGCACTTCCTTAAAACAATTACATAAATTTGAATCAATACTATTATTTTTCATAACATACTTACAATCCTAGGATTCCGAGAAGCCAAACATCTAGATATGCTTTCATTCCTCAGTAGTACAATTTAATGGGTTGGCCTCAGTAGTATGGTTCAATGGACTCGCCACAGCAATACGATTCAATGGGCTGGCCTCAATACTGATAGGACTAAGTCCCCTTCCTTCAGTCCCTTTCGGGTGCTCCGCAGCTTCAGCGTGAACTAAGAGATTCGTGTTCACGGAGAGGGTGGTTCAGGTGATTAGTCTGATCCGGCCTACACTTGCGATTCTTCCTTCGTTGTTCTGCAAGTGAGGCTACCTCCAAATTGGGACAGTAGGTTACAGTTTTTATTGAGTGAGTTGCCATCTTGGGCCCCTCCTACCCAAACCTGTCATTACTCCCAAATTTGGGCTCAGATCTTACTTAACAGATTCTTTTGCTTGGTAATCAGTTTCTTTGGTTGATCATTTTAATTACTTTGGGGAATTTCCATATCACTGAATTGGCTTTTATTTCCAATCTTTTAAAAGCCTCCTGGGTTTTGATTTATCAGAATGTGGGATATTTGCTTAAGGGTCATTTTTATGTTAACTTTGTTAAAGGCCTCTAAAGATAAAATTCAAGAGTTAAGACTTTGAGCAAAGTCAGGACCTTCCACACGTAGACCAAAACAATGGCCTAGATAAGAAGATAAATCTCGTCTTCTTCCTAAACTGGCTAATGGGCAACTATTACAAACATTCAAACTATTTCATTCAATATGACAGCAAGGACAGCCCTAGTCATCAGGGTGCACAATAGGCAGTCTCCCACTTGTAGGAACAACTAAACAATATTTACATCCAGACATGGCAGGAGAGTAAAGGCAAGTGACAGGACAAAATACAGGAGTGAAGTAGTAAAGGACTTCAAGCGTGCCCCTCACAGGCTGCTAGAATGCCACTGGGGATGGCAACCTTTTACAGACCCACATCCCTGTCACCTGCCAGCCCAATGGTGATTGCCCCATTACATGTGGAGGGGCTTTCACTCCGATGTGATCCAGGCTTTTGTCAACCACTGTGGCACCTTCACCAATGTGACTGCCAGCTGGGTGTGCAGTGCCCAAAATGTCCACATCTTCCTGAACACCACCCTGCCAGCCCTGGTGCAGAGTGGGCTCTTCGTGCTGGGGGTGTTGGACCTCAAACTGGGTGCCATGGTGGTTCCACCCGTCCTTATCAGGGACCCTGCTTACCTGCCCCTCCCCGGCTCATGTGGCCCTACACTGGCCAGTCGGGCCCCTGACAGACTTGCTTCAACCAGGGCCTGGGCTGGATCTGCGCCCTGGTGGAGTGTGCCTTTGGCTGCCTCAAGGGTTGCTGGCACACCCTCACCATCCACCTTGAGGTTGCTGAGGACACCAACCTTCAGGTCATTGTTGCAGCCTGTGTGCTTCATAACATTTGAGTGGCCCTGGTGTAGCATGATCTGAACTAATGTAGCTGATGTTAACATAAAGTATAATAATAGTGAAATGTAAGCATGTTAGTCTTGTCCTGTAAGCAACTTGAAAACTCCATTTTGTATCCTTCTGCTTGAC
>NW_005841972.1:489728-502006 GCF_000455745.1 Alligator sinensis
GGGGGGGAAAGGTGAATGGTGAGAGAATGTCATAGAGACGGGAGAAGAAGATTCAACTGTTTATGTAAGCAACAAGGCACCAAAAGTCAGTTACCAACCACTAACTAACTAACAAGCGGCTGAAGAATCCCTTTGAAGCTTGAAGGCACAAAGGAGATAACAGAAGAAGAAATTCTGCCAGACGGGCAACAAAAACACTCCAAGGATAAGATAAGCTGAAAGCAAAAGAAGAACAACCACAAAAACAGAAGCTGGGTATGGAAAAACCCCAAAGCCCTGAAACAAAGGATGCCAATCCCTATAAAAGAACACTTTGAAAATGCCAAGTTGGGTGAGTCTCTTTCTCTACTGCTGTTTCATCGGAGCACAGATGCAACTGTTCACCCTGCTCCAGCTGTTATCTTCAAATCTGCTATCTTCAAATTATCACCATCTACTCAATAAGCCTGGGTTGGCCACCCTGGGCTGATATTGAGCAACTATTGCTGGTAACTATATCTGGTGTATGCGTGGATAAAATGGTTGTTTTGTGTATGTGTATGCCTGTGTGTAATGATGTGTATGATGATTTGTGTGTGTTTGTATGAATGGTATGTCTGAACCTCTATGTCTAACTCATGTAATCAATAAACGCAGCACCTTGCCTTATCCCTCTTTATAAAGTCTTGCTCGTGATTTGAGCAATTGGCAATTTGTGTAACACTGGAGGAGCTCTTCTGTGAGGCCTGGGCAGAACAGGTGCAGCAGGAGGAGAATGCCTGGCAGCAGGAGCACCAGCTGCAGTGGCAGCAACAGCGGTGCTCCCCACCCCCTCCAACGAGGCCCTGGCTGAGCCGCACACCCACCAGTGGGAGCCAGGGCACCAGGTGTGAGAGGCACTGACAGACCACCTCCTCCTGCACTCCCTTCTGTAGCCTGCCTGGACAGCCACCCACAGACTGCCAACCCCGTTGCCCACCCTCAGCACCATGTTCACTGGAGACAGTTGTCAGAAAAACACTTTCTTGCCCTCACGACAAACAGGACCGGCAGAGTCATGAGAGAAGCTATTTATGAGAGTTTGTAACATTTCTGAGATAAGATGCTCTGTACCAGGGGATTGTGTGCTGTCTGGCCTCAGATTGGGAGTCAGTCATGCACAAGTGCCCAGGGACCATGGTAAGTCAGCTGGGCAGGGGCCCAGGCCCAGACAGCCACCATCTGAGCTCCCCATCCTCACTTGCTCCCTAGGGGCTGGCAGGCAACCTGCCTCCCCCACCCCATTCCCAGGCTACGATAGGTCAGGCTCCTGGCAGCGCCTGTTGCCATGGTTCCAGACCCTGTTGTCCCCCTTCACCTCCTGCAGACCAGCTGATCTCCTGTGCTGCTGCCAAGCCCACAGTACCTGGGCTCGGGGGGCATGGGGCTCCCAGACAACTGGAATGAGGAGCTGCCTGCACCCTTGCCCTCCCCACAGGGACGCCTCTCGAGACAAGCACCCTGGGGCCAGTTGCCCCCACCCCCCATGCCAGTGCTGTCCCCTGAGTATGTCCCTGAGAAGAGTGTCCCAGGTCCTGTGCAAGGAGCTGTTTGTGTGGACTGAGGGATACCTGACCCACTATGCTCTAATGCTGCTGATCCCCACTGTGCCCCAAGTGAACCTGCACACCTGGCACAGGACCCTGAGCTTTGACAGTGCAGGGGGACAAGTCTGGACTGCCCTGAAACCTCCACCACTGCCTGGGGGGCTACCTGTGACTACACTACATGGCGCTGCCCCCCCAACTACAGCTGAGGAGGATATCACTGCCAGCATCATGTTCCTTGGTGTGTGAGGCCCATGCCCACCTAGCTGCAGGTTTATGGGCTGCTCAATAAAATTTTGCACTGTCTCCTGCCTCCCTATGTGCTGTGGGGGTGGAAGCCGGGGTCCAGGGTAATGTGGCCTGGCTGGGCAGGGAGGGGGCAGGAGCAGGGAGGGCCCTCCTCCCAGTGCAGGGCTTACTATGTGGGTGGGGCTGGTGTGGCCAGTGGCTCCAGTTGGTGCTTGTCAGGTGATGGGACATGGTGTGTGGGTGTCCAGCTAGGAGCCCCTCCCCTGGGGAGGAGCTGGCATTGCTGGTGGACCATAGTGACATGGCTAGCTGCGCCTTGTGGCTGGGGTTGAGGCCACGGAGCTGTTGGGGCAGGTGTTGGCCCGAGCTCCTTGAGCTGATGGTGGAAGCTGGGTGGGGAACTTGGTGGGATGGGCTTCTGGCGTCATGAGGGACCCTCCCCTGGTGACTCATCACTGTGGGTGCCAGGCCGAAGTGGGGGCTCAGGCAGGCCACCTGTGCTGCTATATACAGCATAGCTGTGGCCTGGATCCTGGGGCACAAGGATGATGTCCAGTTGTTGCATAAGGGGCATGGACTTGAGGGCACTCCCTGACCAATGATTGTAGTCAGTGATGGTGACCCACTGTACCCACAAGGCCTTGATCTTTATGCAGCACTGCCATGCTGACTTGTGCCCATGCTTCCACATACAGCCTGACAGCCCCTCATAGACATGGGTGTTGGCATGGCTACACCATGCAAACTGCTGCTGCACCTCTGCCTCACCTGACAGCACCATGAGGTCACCAGTCTCCTCCTGTGAGCATCTGGGGCCTTGGATGGTAGTGTGTGGTATTGGCGATGTCACCATCAGGGCTCTCACACCAGCTGTCTGGGCCTCTTCATGGCTGTCCCTGTGCTGCTGTGCCTGGGCAGCTGCCTGTAGCACCCAGCGCAGGGGCATAGTGCGGGACTAGGAGCCATATGGCAGGGCAATGCCCCACAACGCCTGCAGGGTCTGGGCAGGCTGCTGGGGGTTGGCTGTGGGCAGCTGGCACTGGCCACTGCCGTGCCAGGCAGCGGTACTGGGGTGCAGGCAGGCTGGCACAAGAAGCCTGCAGGGGCAGCAGAGGCTAAGAGTCCCGCTTTGGGGCTCAAAATGCCTGCAGGCTTTTCAAGTGCCCGTGGCTGGGGCTGTCATAGAGGCGGCCCATCCCTGGGGCAGGAGAAGCTCTTAGCTTTGGGCCCCTGGGACTGAGTTCAGGCTGAACCACTAGTGGCTGGGCTGACCAGGAGCACATCTGCTCCCGGTTGGCATCTACAAGTGCATCTCTGAGCAGTAAGTACTCATGAATAAATTTGCTACTTGCATTTGCAGGTAGCAAATTTACTCGTGAGTAGCAAGGTTTTCTGCACAGTAAGCAGGTGCACATGTAGATGAGCATGTTTACTGCACAGGAGACTGTTACAGTGCAGTAAAGCATCTTGTGTAGACACACCCACTGAAAATCAAAGGCAAGAGCTTCCCAGATCAAACAATATTTCTTTCCTACTGTGGATTATAATTATGTATCTATCTATGAATCTGTATGAGAGTATGCAAAATTCCACATAAATCAGACTGGATTTCTTTGTGCTTTAGTTTCTCTAGAACCATCAGGACTTCCCTGTATTACAACTCTACATTTCTACTGAACTGGTTAAACTGGCTTCTTTGTGTGTGATGATTAAATTTCTCCAAGAAAAAACAGAAGGAACTCCCATCCCTTTATACTCTCTGGGCAGCATCCCAGCTCCTGCTGGGAGCTCAGCCCCAGACAAATAATCATAAAGGCATGCTTATGTGAACTTCAGTATGAGGCAAGTGTGCGCATGTGAAGAAAGCTAACGGCATACTGGGCTGCATTAATAGGAGCGTTGTCAGCAGATTGAGGGAAGTAATTCTTCCCCTTTATTTGGCACTGGTGAGGAGTACTGTGTCCAGTTTTGGGCCCTCCACTACAGAAGGGATATGGTCAAAGTGGAAAGAATCCAGTGGAGGGCAATGAAAATGGTTAGGGGGCTGGGGCACATGACTTATGAGGAGAGGCTGTGGGAACTGGGCTTACTTAGTCTGGGAAAAAAAGAAGACTGGGGGGTGGGGGATTTAAAGCAGTCTTTAGCTACCTGAAGGGTGGTTACAAAGAGGATGGAGCTAGACTAGGGGTGGTTAATTATTTGGGCCCAAGGGCCACATAAGGCATTTTGATGTGCTGTAGTGGGCCTGGTCAGCCTAGCTGTCTGTTTCTCCCCCTCAACCCATCACCAAAATTCCCTATGAGGCTTTGGGTAGGTGGGAAGCAGTGTTCAGGATGGGCGAGCAAGGTCAATCTGCTCCCTGCACACCCCTACCCTGGAGAGGGGCCATGGTATATGCGTATGGGTGTGTGTGTGTTGTGGGGGGGGAGGGGGGTGCCTGTGTAGGGGGCTTCCTGGGCGCTAAGTTATAGGAGCCAGCTGGGGATGAGGGGAGGGAGGGGAAGATGGGGGGCATGTGTAGCAGAGCTCATCTTGGCAGTCCATTCTGTAGCTGCACCTGCATCACTCTGCATGGGGCTGAGCCTTACCGAGGGCAGTCCATGCCTGCTGGCCCAGCCTCAGACCTGGCCAGCATTCAGCTTCTGGCAGGGTTGTTCCCGGTGTGGCTGCAGCTAGCTGGGTGCTGCTTTGCTCTCCTCCCCTCCATTGGGAGCTGCCCAACTGAAGCTTCCCACCTGCCTGGAGCAAGGGCAGGAGTGGGAGGAAGAACCACTGTTGAAGGCAAGGGGAGCAGAACGGTACTCAGCCAGCTGCAACTGCACTGAGAACAGCCCCGCTGGAAGCTGTGCGCACTGGCTGGTGCTTGGGCTGGCAGGGCTGTTCTGCTGCCCTCACCTCCACCTGAAGCTCTTCCTTTTGCTCCTGATCCTGCTGCACCACTCTGAATGGAGGGGAGCTTCAGCTAGGCAACACCTGCCCCAGTGCACAGGGCTCTGGCTTCAGCTCTCAGCTACCTTCCATCTACTTTGTCTGCCCGGCTAGGGAGCTGAAGCTAGAACCAGAGCCCTGCATGCTGGGGTAGGAGCCACCTGGCTGACTCTCACCCCCCCCCCCCCACACACGCACACCTGGCCAGCATGGCGTAGAACAGCTGTTCTCAAATTTTGTGATTTGTGCCCAAGTGCTTGATGGTGGTGGTTAGGGACAGGGAAGTTGCACACAGCAGCTGCCGCCACCATCCACCATTCTGTGCTGCCGCCAAGCGCTGCTCCCCCATGCCACTGAGTGTACACCTTGGGAAGTCTGCACCCCCTTTTAAGCTGCTCGTGACCCCGTGGGGGGTTGTGACTCACAGTTTGAGAAACCTAGCATAGCGGGAGGAGGAGCTGGAGGTGGAGGGAGCAGAACAGCCCCACTAGCCCAGGCCCGGGCCACCACATTCAGCTTCTGGCAGGGCTGTTCCTGGTCTTGCTGCAGGCAGCTGGGTCCTGCTCTGTCCCCCTTACCTCCAGCAGCAGCTCCTTCTGTGCTCCTGCCCCTACTGTGCCACTCCAGGTGGGAGCAGGGAGCCTTCAGCCAGGCAGCTCCCACTGGAGGGGAGGGTAACAGAGCTGCACTGGGGACAGCTCTATTGGAAGCTGTATGTGCTGGTTGGGGCCCAGGCTGCTGGGCATGGGCTGGAATGTTGTACAGACTGTCCTGGGTGGGGATCAGCCCCTTGCAGAGCATTGCAGGGGAAGTTGTGGGCCAGATCTAGTCCATTGGTGAACTGGATCTGGCCCGTGGGCCATATTTTGTTCATCCCTGAGCTAAACTGCTTTCTGTGGTGGCAGATGACAGAACAAGGAGCAATGGTCTCAAGTTGCAGCAAGGGAAGTTTAGATTTAATTTTAGGACAAACTTTCTCAGTAGGAGGGTAGTAAAGCACTGGGACAGGTTACCCAGAGAGGTTGTGGAAGCTCCATCGTTGGAGGTTTTTAAGACCCGGTTACACAAAGCCTTGGGTGGAATGATCTAGTTGGGTCTGGTCCTGTTTTCAGCAGGGGGTGGACTAGATGACCTCCTGAGGTCCCATCTAACCCTAATTTTCTATGATTCTATGATCTCAAGTGCATTGACAATCACAGCTCACAGGTGACATTTGCAGATTTGGGTAGTCTTCACAGAATCTGACTGATCCTTTCAGCACTGCCTCAGCAGACCATAGGCTCATAGTGGAGGAAGATTCATACTAGGGCATTTTCTGCTGTGTCATTTCAACCAATGATAGGAAACTTCACGTAGGGAAGTTCAATCAAGACCCATGGTAGAGATAGGGATAGGGAAAGGGAAGAGCAAAGGGACCCCCGGTTAAATCAGACCTTCTCCCAGTGCCAGTCTCTTTGGCTCTTGAATTGCCCTTGTGCATCTGCTGCCTGCTTAGTTTGGTGTGATTTATACTTCCAAACACAATATCAGTGGGAAGGAAGGCTTAGGCACAGGAGAAGGTATGAGCTGGAGTTCTGCATGAATACAGAAATGAGCATCATTGTGGGATTGATGCCTCTCTCTCCCCTGAGGAAATCCATTTCTTGCCCTTCTTGGTACCAGTTGTACTGTGATTTGCTCATACATCACCCTTCAAAGTGGGATTAAAGAGTGGCTGAATGTGTAGGTGGCCAGGAAGAGCACACATCCCAGCATACCTGATGTTGATCAAATGTCCATAGGTTCCCCTGACTCTGCCAGTGCTGAGTGAAGTACCCACTGGTTGTTCTAATTGTGGGTGATGAAATGAAGGATTTTGCTGTGATTCACTGCACAGCTTATGCCTGTATTTCTGCTGCATTTGTACTGCCTGGCACCATCAGCTGGTTGTGGATCTATATGTGCTCAATTTCTCAAAGACCTTGCTGGCCCAGCTCTGGACCATAGTGCAGGCTGCATGTGCCAGGCTCTAAGCCCACAGCTCAAGATGTCAGCATGCATCTCTGGCCTGCCTATCTCTCTCTCTCACTCTGTGTTGGATCCCTATCCCTTCCTTACTGCACTGGGCCCTTGAAATGCAGCCGCAAAATGTGGGGCACTTCACTGACACTCTCAATAATAGCATCCTTCCTCAGGCACCCCTTCGTGGCCGTCTTCTCCCCTTTAAGACATGCCAAACCTAATATTTTAATACAACAGAAACAAAACACATGACTTATGTCCCTGTGCACTGCTCCTGCAGGGTTCCTTTTTTTGGGAGGGTTTGGGTCTTGGGCCCCCAGGTTCAGGCTTACATGGCCCTTTTGCCACATGTGGTCTTTTCAGTTACATGACCTGGCTTGCTGTTAATACAGGTCAGGTGCTGCATTTCAAATTGATTGGCTAGCAGCCAACATGTGCTGGCCTCCATGGGGCCAGGTAAATGAGATTGTAAGGTCTATATAAGTTAATGACTGCCCAGGAAGGGGGGCAGTAGCCATGATGAAAACTCAGAGAGAGAGAGAGAGAGAAAAGCTGGACTATATGAAACTTCCTCTCTGTTGTAACTTCCTTAGCCTGACGAAGGGTTTTTGAACCCGAAAGCTTGCTTAATAACTATTCTCCAACTATTTGGGTTGGTCTAATAAAAGATATCAGATTCACCCAAGGAACCTTGTCTGCTCTCTGTTGCAGGGCACTAAGGTGCCTGCTCCAAGAACCCTAATCAGCAGCCTAGGTTTCTACTGCCTGCAATCTGGGTCCTGCGGTGCATCTAGCAATGTTACTTGGACATTGCGCTCCTTGCAGCTAATCTCCTTACAAGCTGCATTTGCTCTGCCCACATAACAGGGGTTCTTTGCCCTTTGCTGTTAGCCTACTTTCTGCTATTCTGTTCTCACTTGCTTCAAGTAATAGGGTGAAGATGTCCCCTGCTACAGCGCTCACAAGCTTCTGTATGTTGTAACAAGGAGCTTAGGGCTCCTGTTACTTTTAAATTAGAAACTGAAGCAGATGGAGCCCAGGTAGCTGAGCAAGAGTTATCTGCAGGAGGGAAGGCATGCTGTTCATTGAGCTCAAAATGAGAACTCCTGTGTGCGTCTGGGGAAGTCACTTGACTGGAAGGAGGCTGGGCATAGGGAGCATATAAGCCCTGGGCCTGAGCTAGGGCAGGCAGTCTGGCCCTGCAGGTCAAAGAGGAAAGAGCTCCTAGGCAGGAAGACTGCAGAAGAGTTCCTGGGTTACCATGGGAAAATGCAAATAGGACACTGCTGATTTGCAGGGGGAATATGACTCAGGGTAGGGGGAGTTTGGTGGGACAGCCAAGGAATTGATGTTTATGTTCAGACCTGGTATGTAGTTTGTGCTATAGCCAGAGGGTTTTATTCCTATGTTATAGGCCAAACCCAGTCTTCTGGTTTACACTACTGGGGTGGAGGAGATCCCAGCAATACCCGTGCAAGGCGGAGATTGTGGCAGAATGCAACTTCTGTCTCTCCCCAAAAACTCTGCTATGTGACAATTTGGTTAACAGGGTTACTGCAAAGGGCAGACATCTCATGGGCTCTTTAGATAACCCTGAGTTGTAACCTGAGGTGTATACATTCCTGAGGAAGGGGGGAAATCCACTCCCTCTGCCTATGTGACTGGCATCACATACTTGGGTGAGGGGCTTGGGCTCTGTATTGTTCCAAGCTATGCCAGTCTACCCGGCAACTAGTGATGCATTTCAAAATGGTTGGCTAGCAGCCTACAGGTGCTGGCCTCCATTGGGACAGGTAAATGATATCATAAGGTCTATATAAGTTAAGGACTGCCCAGGAGGTGGGGCAGTAGCCATGATGAAAACTTAGAGAGAGAAGAGCTGGATCATATGAAACTTTCTCTCTGTCACAAGGCACTAAGGTGCCTGCTCCTAGAAGAGCAGAAACTGCCTGGGGAAAGAGCCCAAAAAGAAAGACAGAAGCCCAGGTGCAGGTTACCAGGGCAACAGGCTAGAGAGCAAATTAGCCTGCACCTGCACCTGGTCAGCTGACCAGAAGGGGCAGGGCCCTGGGCCCATATAAACCCCAGGCTGGAACTAGGGAAGGCAGTTTCCTGTTAGCAGCCAGAGGGGAAGGAGCCTCCAGGGAGGAAGTGCTCAGTGGTGCTGCACCTGCCTGATATGCTGTACCTAGGGCTAAGGGGCCTCCGTGAGCTCCACAGGTACCTTTACCTACTAGACACTTAGTGCCAGGGATGAAATCTGATTCTGTTAAAGGGGGCAGAGCACACCCTGATCTTTTGTATTATGTTATAGCCCAGGAGCTTATGTTTTGTTTGCTGCTGTATAACACTGGTGGTTTGGCGAGGCTACTGGGGAAAGAGGAGGCCTCATTGGGGGGCACTGTAGTGTGGGGACCCTGGTGCCAGAGAGGGTGCAGTATTTGGGGTGCACAGGCCCCAGCGCCAGTGTGGGCGCAGAGACAGACGGGGCCACAGAGAGCCCGGTGCCAGTGAAGGGCGTGGAGACAGGGCTGCAGAGAGCCCAGTGAGGACAAGGGGGGCTGAATTATAGCAAGGCCTAAGTGAGACAATGTAAATACCATCTGCAAGGCTTGGGGCATGGTAAAGGGGCAGCTTGGAGCCACGCATATAGCCCATAAGGCTGGGGTGTCCCGTGACATCTATTTTGAAACGGACCCCACAAGGGGTCTGGGAACCCACGGAGTTCAGGGAAGTCCATCAGGACTGTGTCCCACTGGACGTGAAGGCAGCCTCCCTATATTATAAGCACATCAAGATGTGGCGGGTGAGAATAGAGGGTGCCCATTGGGCTGAATTGGCATGGTCGAGGGGCCCTAGGGGTAACATGGCCATCCTTGAGGACCCCATCCCATCTCACACACACACACACACACACACACACACACACACACACACACACACACACACTTGAAACTCATGATCAATGAACTTCCTGCCTCTAGAGGGAATCTCCACCAGCCTCTGGATGATACTTGTGAGCAAGCTACATATCTAGTCAGATCTCCTGTAGCTTACAGTAACTCAGATGTGTGATCAAAGGCTACCCAGGAACCCTGTTTGCTCCATGGGATTTCTGATATTGCTCTACCCTGTACCCTATTCCAAACCTACTCCTTGTAACCAATCAAGTTCTCCTTTGTACCTAGCGTGGGAGACTTATTGGGAGAGGGGCAAGATTATGCCTTGGGGTCTCCTTGGTTTGGTTGACTAGGGGAGACCGCTATTTGTGCTTCAGTCTGAGGGAAGCACCCCAAGTTCTTGAAGTGGATTAAGTACCTTCGACAGCTATTAGGCCTGTGTTTCCCAGGGCACGCAGTGCTAAGATCAGGCCAGACCCTGGGTGGTGGCAGCGGTATCCCCAGGCTACTGGGTGTGCCCCAGGAAGGGGGTCAGCCAGACGTGAGGCACCCCCAGGGAGGCACTCGGAGCCTGGAAAGTGGTCGGGCACTGTGAGGTGGGTGGCTCAGTGCAGGAGCACCCCCTACTGGCCTGCCACAGAGATGACAGTGCCAAGGTGGAGCTCAGAGCCAAAGTAGGTGAGACAAAGGCTGGAACCCAGAAACCAGGTCTAGTACAGTGGGCCTGGGCTGGAGGACCCAGCAAGAGTAAGGGGGCAGAGGCTGTGAAAGCTAATATCCCAACAAAGGCAAGTGATTGAATGGCAACCTCTGTAAGCCATGGGCATGGCTATAGGGGAAGTTGGAGGCCACAAATAGCCCATAAGGTAGCAGGTGCCCTGGAGAGAGTGATGGGTCAGGAGGGCTCACCTAATGCAGGGACAGAATTGGGACCAGTGGGATCCAAGAGCAATTTGCTGGTGACCAGACAGATCAAAACTTGCTCTGGGACCCTTGGGCAGCCTCCCTTTTTTTACATTCTAATAATTTTCAATAAAGGTGTGGCAGATGAGGGAAGAGGGAGAGGTCCCTAGAGCTGAAATGGCCATGCAGCTCTTGTTCTAGTAGGCAGCATCATGCCCATCCCTGGAGCCCAACACTTGCTACAATATCCAGGGGCATTTTAATAGAGATCTGTACTGAGAGAGGCCCACACATACAGCAGCAGTCAGTGGTGAGGGCAAGAGTGCGCTTATCCATGGGGAAGCATGTTGCCATAGCTATATGAAAGCTCATAGCTCCAGACAGCCTTTAGTACACAGAAAACCCATGCCTTTCCCATATTTTGGTGGGGGAGGTGTCTGGCAATCCAATGCGTGATGGCTCCATGCATCATTTCCCTTGCTGACCCACAGGAGATTGATTAAATACTGTCAACTGAACTCATGCTCTCACATGGTCATCTCCAGTGTAAGCAAGAAGAGTTGGGGGGAGAAGGAGAAAGGGAGAATGTACAAGGTAGGCAGGTTATAAGGGGATAAATAATCAGCTAGGTGCTGAGATGTGCTTTGGAGGATGTGGGAGGGGAGAGGGAAGGAAGGGAGGTGATGAAAGCTTGCACTGTGCAAGGAGGCTGTGAACTTTGCATGGGGGGAGCAGAGGGAGCTGGATGGAGGCAGGGTGGAGGGAGATAGACAGGGAAGGAGGAACAACTTTGGCTGGCTATGCACAGCTCCTCCCTGCCCAGTTTCTCTTATATGCATGCCATGGCTACAATTCTGACAAGAGAGCTTTTATTAAGCAGAACAACAGAAATGGGAAACAAGTAAACAAATGCAGTTGTAGCAGGACACTAAGGTGCTTGCTACTGCGAGAGCCAGGAAGGCTCATCAGGTGCCGGTCGCCAAGGCAACAAAAGGGTGCTAATGGGTTATACCTGCCTAGCTGGCTGAAAGAAGGGGCAGGGCCTGGCCTATATAAACCACAGACAGGGGGCCAGGCGGGGGGTTCCCTACCAACAGCCAAGGCAGAAGGAGCTCCCTGCCAGAAAGAAAAGAGAAGCAGAGCCGGGATGCCAGAGCAGAGTTGGTCACCACCGGGTGACAGAGAACCCTGGTAGGCCTGAGCGCAGTTTAACTGGAGGCTTATGTTTGCTTTGTAGCCCAGGGGCTTGTGTTTATGTTGCAGTTTGTTTACACCGGTGGTTTGGGTGAGGCTATAAGGGGTTGGAGGAGGCCTCATCGGGGACTCACGGTAGAGTGAGGACCCCAGCCCCAGTGAGGGCACGGAGTTTGGGGGTACAGACCCAGCTCCAGAGAAGAGCCCGGTGGGAGGGCAACCTTGCGGAGGGAAGAGCCCGGTGAGAGGGCAGCACTACAGAGAAGGCCCCAGTGGGGGCGTGGAGAGCCCCAGGAGAGGGGCAGCATTATGGAGAAGCCCCAGTGTGGGTGTGGAGAGCCCCAGTGAGAGAGGCAGCAGTACAGAGAAGGCCCTAGTGAGAAGGGCGGCGTACAGAGAAGGCCCATAAGGCTTAGAGATACAGAACACCCGGAGCAGGAGAACTGTGGCCAAGTGGAAGAAAGGTAGCCTCCCTATAAAAACACAGATATCATCAAAGTCGTGGCGGGCGAGAAAAGGAGGGGGGCAGTCCGAAGCT
>NW_005841972.1:502026-507647 GCF_000455745.1 Alligator sinensis
CCTGTAAAAAAAAAATTAAAAAAAAAAAAAAAAAAAAAAAAAAAAAAAAAAAAAAAAAAGCAGTAACTAATGAAATTTGTAATGAAACTCGTCATTCTCCCATAAATGTGAGCCTGCCATGAGCCCATCATGGCTACAGCATGCACATGTGGCCCATCCCCACCTGACAGGGGCAAAGGTACCCTCTGTATGCAGGTGCAAGGCAGACATGAGGTGATCCATGAACTCCTGCTCAACCTTCATGGACTCCTTGTCTCATGTACATCTTCAGCAGTGGCTGCATAGCACTCCTTAGCTACTGTGTGCTGCCTAGTGAGCCACAGAATGCTATGCTGCAACTCCTCCATCCTATGCCTGACCATGGTAGTACAATCACTCTTCCTACCTCCATTGCCTAGTCCTTACAACCCTGCAGCACTTGGCCTCTGTTAGAGAAGCCAGCATATCCATCTTCATTTGGATGTGGGTCTTCCACCACCCGGAAGCTTTTTGGGCACCAGTTTCTAACTATGTACTTAGATACTGCCACACTTTTTGTAGGTGTCATCCTGAAAGCAGAGCAAAATTTAATAGGAGCTCAGTGTGTTCCTTGCTGTTGCCCTGATAGTTTGAAGAACTCTTAAACAAAAGTTGCAGTTTGCAAGGCCATCATGCCAGTAGACATGAGCATTAGCTCAGCAGAGCCTCCGCATGGGAATTTTGCTCTTCACTATGTTCCCTAGGGACCTGGGGAAGCAGGAGGCATATTTGGGTAGCCATAGGGTACAGCAAGAGCCAATTGCTTACAGCCAGGTCCTCTTGTTCCCATGGGGGCCATGAAATGCAGCAGACCAGTTGAGGGGAAATTGGGGTGGTCTGTTGCCTTCAGACCTCCTAATGCCCCTCTCTACAATTGCAGGATGCTGGCAGTCAGACTGATGTCACCCTGATCCATCTGACCCCACAGTGGGGGCACCATCAGTTCATTACCATGTGAGGTAATCCAGCATCTTTTCTAGCCTCTTACTGCATGAGATGGTGGTCCCTGATTACTTTGCCTTGTGGAGAGGACAAGCATGCTATGATGGGTCACCAGTACATTTATAGATTTCATAGAGTTCATAGACATTAGGGCTGGAAGGGACCTTGGGAGATCATCAAGTCCAGCCCCCTGCCCCAAGAGCAGGAAGTCAGTTGGGGTCAAAGGATCCCAGCAAGATAAGTGTTCAAATGCTTCTTGAAGGAGTCCAGAGTAGGTGCTTACACCACTTCCTGGAGGGAGCCTATTCCAGGCCTTGGGGGCTCAGACAGTAAAGAAGTTTTTTCTTTATGTCCAGCCTAAAATGGTCTTGGAGGAGTTTGTGACTGTTGGTCCTTGTCATCACTTGGGGTGCTCTGGTGAACAGATGATCCCCCCAGATCTTGATGCATACCCCTAATGTACTTATGCTGCCACCAGGTCACCCCTGAGACTGTGCTTTTCCAGGCTGAAGAGTCTCATGGCTCTCAGTCTCTCTTCATAAGGCCTATTCTCCTGCCCTCTGATCATATGCATGGCTCTCCTCTGGACTCTCTCAAGGTTCTCCACATCCTTTCTGAATTGTGGAGCCCAGAACTGGATGCAGTACTCCAGGTATAGCCTCATGAAAGCCGAGTACAGCGGGAGGATGACATCCTGAGATGTACTTGAGAAGCATCAAGTCAGAGTTTGGTTTGCTTTACCAGCTGCAACATCGCATTGGTGGCTCATATTCATCTTGTGGTCAATCATGACCCCCAAGTCTCTTTCTGCCGTGGTGCTAGTGAGTTTAGCACTGCTGAGCCTATAAGCATGCTGCGGGTTTTTTCCCCCAAGGTGGAGTACCTTACATTTGTTGGTATTGAAAGTCATTAGATTTGTATCTGGGCACTTTTCCAGCCTATCCAAGTCAGCCTGGATCAACAGCCTATTTTCTGGTGTGGACACTCTACCCCAAAGTTTGGTGTCATTAGCAAACTTGGCCAGTCCACTTCTGACACCTATATCCACGTTGTTGATAAAGATGTTAAAGAGAACAGGTCCAAGGACGGAGCCTTGGGGGACACCACTGGTCACGGAGCACCATGATAATTCACTTCCGTCAACCACCACTCTTCGAGTCTGGCCTCGAAGCCAATTCCCCAGCCATCAGACTGTATCATAGTACTTAGGGTCGGAAGGGACCTAAACAGATCATCATGTCCGACCCCCTGCCCCAGGCAGGAATAGGTGCCAGGTTCATATTGCCTCAGCCAAATATCTGTCCAGCCTCCTCTTGAAGACCCCCAAGGTAGGAGAGAGTACCACCTCACTTGGGAGCCCATTCCAGAGCCTGGCAGCCCTAACTGTAAAGTAATGTCTCCCAATGTCCAGCCTGAACCTTCTCTCTAACAATTTGTGGCCATTACCCCTAGTAACCCTGGGTGGTGCCCGGGGAAACAGAACTTACTCCAATTCCCACTGGTCCCCCCTGGTGAGTTTGTAGATGGCCACCAGATCCCCTCTCAGCCTTCTTTTGTGGAGGCTGAATAAATTCAGGCCCTTTAGCCTTTCTTTGTAGGGCCTGACCCACTGTCCCTTGACCATGCGAGTGGCCCTCCTCTGGACCCTCTCAATGCTAGCCACATTCCTCTTGAAGTGCAGTGCCTAGAACTGGATGCAGTACTCCAACTGTGGCCTGACCAATGCCACATAGACGGGACCTGCTTGTGATGCACCTGTAGATGCGTGACAAGATGTGGTTAGCTTTACTGACTGCTTCCTTGTATTGGTGGCTCATGTTCATCCTGGAGTCAACAGTGACTCCAAGATCCCTTTCTGTCACCGTGTTGACAAGAAGGGTGTTCCTCAGTCTATAGGTGTGCTGCTGGTTCCTTCTCCCTAGATGCAGCACCTTGCACTTGTCTGCTGAATTCCATCCTCTTCTCATCTGCCCACCTCTATAACTTGTCTAGATCTAGCTGGATATGTAATGTAGCTGAGATCACAGTTGGCCAATTTTTCCAAGAGGAGATTGTGGGATACCAGATCAAAGTTTTTTTTTGAAGTCCAAATGTATGACATCAATCTCTTCTCCCTTGTCCAGGTGATATGTCACCTGGTCTTAGAAGGAGATGAGATTAGTCGGGCAAGACCTACCCACAACAAACCCATGCTGGCTATCTCCCTCAGGATGTTGCCATCAGCCAGCTTGTCAAGAATGGACTCTTTGTTTTTTTGTTTTGTTTTTTTTCCCCCAGAAACGTACCAGGGATTGAGGTCAAGCCGATTGGCCTGTAGTTCTCTGGATCTACTTTCCTCCCTTTCTTGAAGATAGACATCACATTGGCCTTCTTCCAATCTTCAGGTACTTTACCTGAGCACCAAGAGTTTTTGAAAATATTTGCCAGTGGCTGGGCTATGACTCCTGACAGCTCCTTATGTACTCTGGGGTGCAATCTGTCAGGACCTGCTGACTTGAAGGTGTCCAGTCTCTCAAGGTGTTCCTTTACAAGGTCTACACCAATGCTGGGTATAAATTCACCCTCACCCTAGCTGTCCCACATCTTGCTAGGGAGGGCAGACCCTTTGGGTTGATGAAAAACCGATTGTGAAGGAGTGAGAGTGAGCAAACAAAAGCCTTACATGCTAGGTAGGGGAGGTCGGGAGAAGAAAAGCAGCCTGCAGCAACAGACGGAGAAAGTGAAAACAAACAATGCTCGCAGCATGGAGGGCTGGCAGGGCTGCAGCTGGAGACAGGAAGGGAAGAAAAACACTTGCCACACTTCTGGAGCAGTATCTCATTCAGGATTGGAGGAGGGAGGCTGCTCAGAGGTATTTCCAGCCCTGGAGAGGGGTCAGTTCCCTGCTAGCCAGAGAGAGAGAAGTGGCTGAGCATTCCAACAGGCAAGGGTTGCAAAACTTGCCAGAGGAACGCTGGGGGTGTGACCCTGAGAAAGAGGCAGGTGGAGGCCTGCACACACAAGGCTTTTGATAATCTCTGGAGTGGATCATCATCTGAGGATCCGGGGAGAGAGAACACACAGGGCTTTGATAATCTCTGAAGTGGAGTATCAGCTGAGAATCTGGAGGAGAGGCCAGAGGAAACTGCTGTTCCAGGTTAGAGCCTTGCTGCACATGGGAGAGATCCCATTGGGACTGTGAATGTTCACAAGGAAGCCGGGCAGGCCTATGCAGAACAGTGACTGGACTAATTGATTTGTTTTGCTGTGGTGATTGGGATAGAAGAACCTGACCCCGGGGGGAAGGGGATATGGACTGAGCCTGGCAAGGAGACTGAGAACAGTCGGGGAGGGGGCGGGGGTTGGTTCTGGTTTTTTTTTCTCCTTTTTTTTTGATACTTGAGTGCAGGCCAAGGCCAGCCCTGGAAGGGGTGCACCTAACCAAAGCCAAAGTTCACCCTGGTGGTAGAGGGCAGAATAATAGACTAACAGAAAGTACTGCAACCTGGCTGCAGAGGATTTCAAGCAACATCTGGAGAGGCTAGGCTGGGGTAAAGGGGAGCCCCACAGAAGAAAATGGAGATTTAGACCAGGTAGGATCACCTTGAGCATTGCCTCCTAGAATATAATTTCATCAAAGTCGTGGCAGGACAGAAACACAAGATCAACTTCCTGGCAGACCAGGTGATCCGAAGCTGAGGTCCACCCTGTTGCTGCTTGTAGGATAACAAACTCAGGGCAGTGGCAGCAAGCCCTACAACACCTACAACTGTCACAAGTACCCATTAAGCAGGTTAGCTTTTTTTCCTGGGTGTCGGTTGTCAGTTGTCCCATTTGGTTTAACAAGTGTCCAATGTCACCCTTGCTTTTCTTCTGACTCCCCACATATCTAAAAAAGGACTTTTTCTGTCCTTGATATTTGTAGCCAGGTGGAGTTTGGTTGCAGCCTTGGCTTTCCTGTTTCACTCCCTACAGGTAAGGGGCAGTGCAGAGTAATTCTCCTTTGTGGTGATTCCTATTTTCCAATCTTTATAAGCCTTCTTTTTTTGGCGTAGGAGGTCCACAAGTTCCCTGCAGAGCCAAGGGTGTTGCTGTGCCTTTTTGCTACCTGTCCTCCGAGATGGGATGGACATCCCTTGTGTTTCCAGGATCGCTCCCTTCAGGAGTGACCACTCCTCTTGGACTCCTCTCCCTGCCAAGTCTCGGTCACTTAGTGCCTCAACAGCAAGCCACATGAGCTTACCAAAGTCAGCTTTCCTGAAGTCAAAGACTCTGCATTGCTAACTGACTTGCCAGCTTTGCTGTTGGCTACAAATGTCCAACTCGGGATCCTTAATTCTGGTTTATTAGGTGGATTGAAACACTGTAATGAGTTAAATCATAAACCTTGGGGCTGGTCTGCGCGCACGCACGCACACACTCAGGAGCAAGCTACAGAGTCAGGTATACCTATCCTACAGGTGCTGGAGTCTGCCATCGATGGCCAGTCGAGGCTTCTTTCAGCGTGGTGTTATCCTCCAGAAGGGGGTCACCGGCTGGTCCTTCTGGCTGGACAGGTCTGGTCAAGTTGGAAATCAAGAGGGCGCCACTGAGGGTCACTTTTCACTGCCTTTTTATCTGTCCCTGGCAGACTTTGGTGACTCCCCAGTTTTCAGGTTTGCCCAATCCAGGGGTCATTGACC
>NW_005841972.1:507963-510711 GCF_000455745.1 Alligator sinensis
GATTCACTCGCTCTTTCAGGGGCCAGCCTGATACAGGGAAGGACAGTTTGATTCCTGCCCTTGTAAACATTGTTACAAAGTATAACTTACTTATGAAACTAAATACATTCAGTTGAAAGATGAAAGGTGAGGAGTATAAAATATAAGCTACCAATGCCATGGCACACAAATAGATAAAAATACCAAACTACAAGGGGAGATACAAAATGCACACATACAAATTTTAAAACACAATTCCTTATCTTAAAGTGAAAGAGAGAGGAAGGAAGAAAAGGTAGAAAAAGAGAAACGTATCCAAAGAGGGGAGAGCAAATGCAGGCAAGAGGAAAAGGGGGCTTTCTGCTACATTGCAATGGATAGTAAAAGTGATCAGCTTGTGGTCACTGTCTCCCAGCTGTTCTTCAATCTCTAGGTTGCTGACTAGATCATCCCCTTTAGCTAGTACCAGGTCCAGCAGTGCTTTATGTCTTGTGGATCCATAGAGTTCTTGGGTCAGGTACAGTTCATCCACGCACATGGGGAAGCCTTGCAACCTTTTGGATTTGGCTGAGTGCTCTTCCCACAAGATGTCTGGTTAGTTGAAGTCTCCCATGACAACCATGCACTGAGAGCATGTAGCCTCAGCCAGTTCCTTGGTGAATTCCTGGTCAATCTCTTGTTCCTGGTTAGGGGGTCTATAGTAGACTCCTACCATTGTGTCCCCTGTGCCACATTCCCCACCTATTTTAACCCAGAGGGTCTCTAGTTACCCTCCTGGAGTGCCAATATCAGCTTCAGGGATATGTAGCTATCCTAGACAGAGAGAGCTACGCACCCACCCCTTTTATCTGCATGATCTCTCCTATACAGGGTATAGCCATTTATACCTGTGCCCAGTCATAGGTGGAGTCCCACCAGGTGTCCATTATCCCTATGAGAGCATAGTCTTTCTTGTTTAGTAGGAGGACCAGTTCCTCCTGTTTGTTCCCCAAGCTCCTGGCATTGGTGTACAGACACACAAGCATCCCATTGGGAGCCCTAGGCTTCCTCACATTCCCAGGAGGACACTGTTCCAGGGCTGGGGTAGGAGTGGAATCCCTTGGGTGCCCTAACCTGTTGCTTTTGTAGGTACTGCCTAGTAGGCTTGCTTTGGTGGTTGTCCACCCATCCCCTGGTGGGCTTAGTTTAAAGCCCAGTCAAGCAGGTCAGCCATTCTGGCTGAGAAGAGCTTCCCCAGTGTAGTGAGGTGGTAGCCATCTCTTCCCAGCAGACTGCTGCCTCTCTCACTAAAGAGTGGACTGTGATTGTGAAAGCCAAAACCTTCTTGATGACACCAGCATCACAGTCTTTGGTTGACTACCTCGATCCATCTCTCCCTCCTCAGCCCATGACCCATAACTGGGAGGATAGAGGAAAAAACTACCTGTGCCCCCAACTCCCACACCCAGGGCCCTGTAGCTATTCATGACCTGGCTGGGATTGCTCCAAGCCATGTCATTCATGTCCACATGGATAAGGAGCATAGGGTAGTGGTCAGAAGCTGGATAAGCATGGGGATCCTTTCTGCTATGTCCTGGATGCGGGCCCCTGGGAGGCAGCAGACCTCCCAGGCTAGGGGACTGGGGCAGCAAATTACTCCCTCAGTCCCACTTAGGAGGGAGTCTCCCACAATGACCACTCTGCATTTCACCTTAGGGAGAGCTGTTGATGGGGCAGTTGGGGATCAGGAGCAGAGGGAGTAGGGCGCACGTGTGCCACACGCACCCGTGTGCCCCCTTACCTCAGTGGCGGAGGCAGCAGGTGGCGAACGGCGGCAGCTGCAGCCAAGGAGGCAACAGAGGGGGCAGCAACAGCTGATTTTCCCCCCCTAAGGTAAGTGGGGCAGAGGGTACAGTGCAGCTGAGGCAGATCAGAAGGGGAAGCCCTTCGGAGCCCTCTTAGCTCACCCGACAGGGAGCCGCGCGCAGGCAGCATGCACGAACAGTGCACACAAACAGGTGCGCCCTGTAAGGGCATGCTGGCATTCGTGTAAGGCGGGCACGAGGTAGCAGCCCAGAGGGGCACCTCCAGGAAGCGAGAGCAGTAGACACAGCTCTGCAGACATGCTGCAGATGCGGAGCGCCGCTGCCAGGGGCCTTGCCCTGGTGCTGCCACCTGCCATGGGCTCTTCTGAGGCCTCCACCCAGATGGAGCTCATGGCGGGGGCGGGCCCTCTGTCTGGTGGGGGGGGGCCTGGTGGTTCCCTTGCCTGTCCCTCCTGTGCCCGACTTAGGGCCCTGGAGGAGGAGGTGAGGGAGCTCTAGGCTAAGGTGAGCAGGCTGAGGGGGATCAGGGAGGCAGAAGATGAAATTGATACCTATCTCTATTCTCTGCAGGCCCGGTCGCTCACTGTACAGCCCCCACAGGAGACGTGTCCAACGCAGGAGTGGCAGAAGGTGTCCAGATCCAGAGCTGCTTGGCCTAGAGTGGTGGAAGCTCCCCAGGTACACCTGGGGAACAGGTTTGAGGCACTGGCAGCTGTGACGGAGAAAGACAGAGCAAATGCCTCTGGCGGGGACGATGCCACTCCCCACGCGACATGGAATGGGCAGAGAACAAACGCCAGCAGGAAGAAACGCCGGGTCCTCATCATTGGAGACTCCATCCTATGAGGGCTGGAAGGTCCCATCTGCCAGCCTGACCCCATGACACAGGAGGTCTGCTTCATGCCTGGGGCTCGGGTTCAGGACATCACAGAGAGGATCCTGGGCCACATCTGACCTGCAGACC
>NW_005841972.1:511094-512317 GCF_000455745.1 Alligator sinensis
AAAAACAACTACAATTACAACTAAAAGTTAAATTTGAATCAATACTATTATTTTCATAATATACTTACAATCCTAGAATTCCGAGAAGCCAAACACCTAAATATGGTTTCATTCCTCAGTAGTATAATTTAATGGGTTGGCCTCAGTAGTACGGTTCAATGGGCTCGCCTCAGCAATACGATTCAATGGGCTGGCCTCAGCAGTGATAGGACTAAGTCCCCTTCCTTCAGTTTCTTTTGGGCGCTCTGCAGCTTCAGCGTGAACTAAGAGATTCGTGTTCACGGAGAGGGTGGTTCAGGTGATCAGCCTGATCCGGTCTACACTTGCGATTCTTCCTTCGTTGTTCTGCAAGTGTGATTACCTCCAATATTGGGACAGTAGATTACAGTTTTTATTGAGTGAATTGCCGTCCTGGGCTCCTCCTACCCAAACCTGTCATTACTGCCAAATTTGGGCTCGGATCTTACTTAACATATTCTTTTGCTTGGTAATTAGTTTCTTTCATGACCATTCTAATTACTTTGGGGAACTTCCATACCACTGCAAGTGACCTTTTCTTTCCAATCTTGTCAAAAGGCCCTAGGGTTTGATCTCTCGGAACTTGGGATATTTGCTTAAGGGTCATTTTTATGTTAACTTTGTTAAAGGCCTCTAAAGATAAAATTCAAGAGTTAAGACTGAGCAAAGTCAGGACCTTTCGCGCACAGACAAAAACAATGGCCTAGATAAGGAGATAAATCTTGTCTTCTTCCTGAAACTGGCTAATGGGCAACTATTGCAAACATTCAAACTATTTCATTCAATATGACAGCGAGGTCAACCAGCACTTAGAGTTGGTGCTGCCAGGTGGGCCTTGGGTTCCTAGATAACGACCCATGCTTTCGGGCGGGGGACTTGCTGGGGCGGGATAGGCTTCACCTCTCTCCTAAAGGCAAGCATGTCTTCTCTTTCAGGTTGACTGATCTCGTATGGCAAGCTTTAAACTAGCCTCGCTGGGGGAGGGGGCCGCAGGAAGACGAGGAGACGCCACCCGAGCAAGACAGGTGACACATGCAAGGAGCGCCCAGGTAAGAAACAGGGGTCCGGATAGTCTTCCTAATCGGGGGGTGGCAAGCACAGCTATGCAAGGCCTTAAATGCCTGTATACTAATGCTCAGAGTATGGGGAACACACAGGAGGAACTCGCCCTCTGAATAGCCAGTTCAAACCCAGACATAGTAGGG
>NW_005841972.1:515242-526032 GCF_000455745.1 Alligator sinensis
GTCTTTAAGAAGAGGCTTGATGCCTACCTGGCTGGGGTCATTTGAGCCCAGTTTTTTCTCCTGCCCAGGCAGGGGGTCAGACTTGAAGATCTACAAGGTCCCTTCCGACCCTACTTCCATGATTCTATGAACTAGACAGGAGTACAAGACTGCAAAAACCTAAAGCAACACACAAACAATACAGAAAGGAGGACCTTGGTATGAAGCAGGCAAAGAGAGCCCAAAGAGAATTGCTTGAAGAAACAATGGTCAGTTGCAGATGCTGTGGCAGTTACCATGAGCCCATTCAATGCCCTGCATTTGCTAAGTGCTGCAACAAAGGCAAAAGATTCAATCACTCTGCAAATGTTTGCAGAAAGGAGCAGGATGCACCACACAAGAAATAGCAGGTGCATGTTCTATGCAATGAGGAAATGGAATAATTTGTCTTTGGTTCAAAGCAAAAAGTTTATTCTTCTGAGGATTAGACAAGCAACCTGGACACCAATAGACTACTGGTAACTTTATAAATTAGATTCAGGGGGCACAGATCAATGTAATACCAGAATACTTTATTCAAAAAATGAAAACTAAACCTGTGTACTATTAGAATAAGAAAGTGGGACTTAGATCATATAATGGGAACATGATTGCAACCAAAGGTGTTTGTGTACTACATGTTAGACACCAGGGTAATGTAAAGGAGAACAGGAAAATGAGATAAAACTCGTCATAGACGAAGAGCCAGCGAAGCAAGAGACAGCAGCACTAAAGGAAAGGAGAATGCCCTGGGATCCATGGTTCTGGAGCAGCTGCTCCATTTGGCTAGAGGGGCCCCAGAGCAGGGGAAGAATGGTGTGTGCACCAGAAGATGGGGGAGAACAGAGTAGAGAGCTGGAAAGAGGGGAATTGCATCCCAGGACCTGAGATATGGGGCAGGATCTCCCCAGTCCTGGGGAGCCAGCAGGGAGCTGGCAAGAGAGCTCAGCAGAGCTCACTGAGGCCAGGAGACACCGGCAGTGAGGACACCGCAGGGCAAAGTGGCATAAGCCATAGCTTTGCAGGAGGTGGACCAGCTGGGGCCTAATTAAGGGGTCAGATGTTTATGTTCTTTCATTTGTTGTTTTTTTTTTCTTATTGCCATATCCTTAAGTGGGCTGGCAGGGGAGGAGGCCAGACTGGCAGAACTTCCACTCTAAAAGACAGAAGAGGGATAATGACTGGCCGGGGTTGAGTAACACGCATGCAAAGGAGCAAAAGCCCTGGACGGGTTTGGGTTTTTTTTGTCTTTTGATTGGTTTTGTTTTGCATAACTAGGAGGCATTAGCCCCCCCCCCCCGGAGAGTGGGTACAGGAAGCCCTCCCAAGACAACCCGTGAGACTTACCTGAGGCTGAGAGGAAGTCCAGTAGACCATATTATTTCATTCCATTGAGATGGTTGGTCAAGATGCTTGCAAACCTATACAAGGAAAGAAAGAAAAGACAAATCTTCCATTAAGACCTACGCAGGTAAGCAGTGGTGTAACATCTGGGTGGCATTAGGACAGAGTGTAGGGGAGGTTGGAGCCCCAGAAGAAATCCCTAGCTGGGTTGCTGTTGGCCAGTTGAGGTTCTTGTGATGCTACTGATCAGGAGGTGCTAATCTCCACCACAAGTCATGTGAGCCTCACCGCAGCGAAGTCCAGGCAAGTGATTGTGAGATCAACGGTCTGGGCAGGGAAGATACTGGGCTGCTGGACACATAGCCTTAACTGGGGCTAAGCCCCAACAGCTAATATAGTAAAAATTCAGTTTGTAACAGTCCCAGAAAACCTCATGCCGATTGGGTTGCAGACATGTAAAACTTTAGTTTTGATTAAGAGAATGGATGCCACTGAGGAAATAGAAAACAAGAACATAGAAGAAGAGTTTTGTAATGTGATTCAAGGCATAGGGAAACTTTCAACTGAGTAAAAGAAGTAAGAGAACCAAATACTCCCACCATACATGCTCCAGGAAGTGTTCCCCTTGTACTAAGGGATAAACTGAAAAAGGAATTAGATTAGTTAACATGAACATAATAGAAAAAGTAGAGCAACCAGCTGCTTGTGTTCATTCGCTGGTCATAATAGGAAAAAAAAGATGGGTCGTTGAGATTGTGTTTGGTTCCTAAATAAATGAACAGGTACATTAAAAGGGAGCATTTTTCATATTCCCACCAAGGAAGAGGTTTTTGGCAATGTGGCAGAAGCTAAATATTTCTCCACTTTGGTTGCCTCTTCTGGGTTTTGGCAAGTTCACTTAGAAAAGAATAGCACTAAATTATATACACTTAATACACCATTCAGAAGGTATTGCTTTTGTAGGTTTCCTTTTGGACTGTGTTTTTTATCTGAAGTATTTCACAGAAAGGTGCAACAAATTTTTGAAGGTCTTGATGGAACTATGTTTTCTATAGATGATGTATTTGTTTGGGGAAAATACTATGGAAGAACAGGATCTGAGGCTAAGAAAGACACTAGAAAGAGGTCTCGGAGCAGGTTTGAAAGTGAACAAACAATGCAAATTCAGAGTCAAAGAAATAATATATCTGGGAGAAAGGGGTGCAAATTGATTCTGCAAGATTAAAGTCATTAGAAACATGTCACCCCCTGAAGATAAGGAAGGCGAGAAAAGATTACTCAAAATGATCAGTTTTGTAGGAAATTATCTACCTAACTTAGCAGAGAAGACCAAACACCTTATCCTACAGAAGAATGGTCAGTGGATATGGGAACATGAAGATGAAGCTGAATTTAAAAACTTGAAGGAAAAAATAATAATGAAAGCTCCAGTACTAAAATACTGTAACTCTAAAAGATGCCTTAAATTGTCAAGAGATGGTTCTAAAGAAGGCATTGGAGCAGCTTTGTTTCAAAACACGGGGATAGCTGGAGACCAGTAACATATGGGCACTCTCTAAGTTACAAACTGAAAAAGAAAGTTTAACTCTGGTATACGGCTGCAATAAATTTCATATACTCATCTGTGGGAAGGCTGTGATAGCTGAAACTGATTATAAACTTTTGGTAACTGTAGCACAGAAAGGGTTATCAGACATGCCACCCAGATTTCAGAGACTTCTTTCAACTGCAAATATATGATCTAGATATACAGTACATGCCAGGAAAACATCTACTTATTGTGGATACATTGTCCAGAGCATATGACAGAAATCCAGACTCAGACATAGTACATGTTAATCTAATTAACAGGGTGATTCCTGTCATGGATAAAAATGTGGGCACTAATAGCAGAAGCTACTGCCCAGGATACCACATGGCAAAAAGGTCTAGCTATTTGTGTTGGTTGGCCTGGAAAACACATACCTAGCCCCTACTCTTAGTTCAAGGAAGAGCTGTCAGTACTGGATGGCATTTTGTTCAAAGGCTCATGACTTCTTGTTCCAGCAGTGCTAAAGCAAGACATGTTAGACAGAATACATGAGGGGCATCTAGGCATTGAAGAATGCAAAAGGAGACCAAAGGGTGCATAGAAGATGCTGTAAAGGCTTGTACAACATGCCTAAAGTACAGAGCAGTGCAAAGACAAGGCCTGTGATGCTCATGGAGGAGCTCATAGCTCCGTGGTATCAAGTGGGCATTGATTTATTTATACATGCAGGAAAAAACATGTGTAAGTGCTGGATTATTATTTTCACTATCCTGAAATTGCATTGCTGGAAAGCACAACAGCAAACCATGTCATAACTCACATCAAATCTATTTTTGCTAGACATGAGATTCCACAAATTATGAGAATAGACAATGGACCTCAATTCACCTGTCTTGCGTTTAAAGAGTTTGCAAACAAATATAGATTCTGTCACAACACTTCAAGTCTTAAATATCCACAATCCAATGGTTTGGTGAAAAATGTAGTGCAAATAGTGAAGAAATTGTTGAAAAAAGCTACAGATTCACACAATGAAGTTTACCTTAAATTACAAGGTAACACCCATGAAACCTGGATTGTTGTTTAACAGGAAACTCAAAACCAGACTGCTAATTCTTGTGGATGATGCTTATTGGAATGAAAAGCAAGATGTGAAAACATTTTTAAAAATTCTATGAACTCAAACAAAAATAGTACTATGATAGGAGTTCCAGGAAGTTACCACAAATGTACAACAAAGATATGGTGCTTATATCAGATGGACAAATGTGGTAACAAAACACTAATTTTTCATCAAGTAGCTCCCAGATTCTATAAAGCAGTCACACCAGAAGGACAGATGTTAAAAAGGAACAGACAACACTTGCAGCTTATAAAGGGGAGAGAAGCAGCATCATGAGATTCACCAAAGGAACCAGAACTAACATCAAAGCAACAAGAAATGACAGAGGAGATTGAAAATGACAGGGCATGACTACACATGCAAATAAATGCAACTGAATTTAATGCACATTAAGCTAATTAGCACTGAGCAATTTTTGGCAGGTGTCTACATGTGCAGTGACTTGGGACTAAAGTTAGTACCAAGTTCCTTCAGTGCTGCCATGTGCCCCTGTGGCCACTGGGAGGAGCTCCAGCCTCCAGCCACATGCTGCCAGCACTTGGCCGCCATACTGAAACCAGAGTCAGCTGCCAGCACTTGGCAGCTGTCTTGGAAACTGTGATCCCTGGCCAGCCCCTTCCCTGCCCAGGAACTGTGCGCCCAGTAGGAGCAACACAGGCCAGCTCCCTCCTTCCCCACCCTGCCTCCCCACGCCATGGCTGCCCCTGCCTCTGCCACCAAGGCCCAGTACCCTGCTGCTCCAACCCTGCCCCTGCCAGCAATGACCAGTGCCCTGCACTCCTGCTGGCCATGGTGCTGGACCTGCTGGCCCCAGCAATCACCCCCCACATCCAGGCACCAGGACAGCCGCACCTCCACCAGCAGGAGCCAGGGCACTGATGACAGGAGGACCTGGCTGACTACCTCCGCCTGCACTCCCTGCTTCAGCCCACCTGTCCTGCTACCCACACACCTCCTACCCCTGGCCTACTCCCAGCACCACTCTCAGGCCAGGCACATGGGTGAAACAAAAAGGCTTCTTTACTCACACACTCCCACCCTCATTCCTCCCCCATCAACAAACAGAGCCCTCTTCTCCCTCCCTCCCCAATGCAGTCTCTCTCCACCACCCTCCCCACCCACCACAAATAAAAACCCCACTTTCCAAAGTGCAAACTATTTACATCAGTCTCAGTCTTTTGGTCCAAGAGTGGGGGGCTGTTTGGTAGGGAGGGGGGGCTAAGAGGCAGAGCCCAGGGACAGGTACCCAGCAATCCAGCCTTGTGCCATTCCCCCATGGGTCTGGGAGCCTCAATTATCACAGTGGGTGGTGGGCTCATCCCCAGTGGTGGGTGGCTCCCCCTTTTTCTGTCTGAGTCTAAGGCCAGTGTCCCCCTGTGGTCCTGTAGCTGGCCCCTCTGGGTCTTTGGCCTCATGGCCTTGGGGCAACCAGCATGGCTGGTCCCAGGCAGGTGGTGGGTGGTGGGGGGCCCAGGCTGGGGCTTGGGCCAGGAGCAGTAGCAGCCAGGAGGCACTGGATGGCCTCCTCCCAGGACCAGGAAGGGGCCTGCTGTGGGGTGATGGGTTGGACTCAGTGGTGGGTGGTGGTGACCTTAAGGCAGCATCCCCACTGGGGCTGGTGATCTTTCCCCCATGTCCGGATGTTGTCCAGAGACAGAGACAAGAAACAAGAGGAAAGAGACAGAGGCCTTTTGTGAGAGTTTGCAACATTTTGGATATAAGATACTCCGCACCAGGGTTCACACGCGGGTGTCCAGGGACCATGGTAAGCCAGCCAGGCAATCCTGGGCCAAAAGCTGAGCCTTCTGTCCCCACTTACTCCCCTGCAGTGAGCAGCCTGCTGGGTACTAGCTGCAGACAGCCTGCCTACCCTGCACCCTTCTCAGGGTAGGACAGGTCAGGCTGCTGGCAGCACCTGCTGCCGTGGCTCCAGACCCCACTTCCCCATCTCTCTCCCTGCAGGCCAACTGCTCTGATGTGCTGCTACCCAGCCCATGGCACCAGGGCTTGGGGTGCACAGGGCTCCTGGACAACTGGGGCAAGGACCTGGCTGCATCCACACCCTCCCTGCTGAGCCCCACCACCACCGCTGCTGCACCCTGAGCATGCCCCCGCTGCATGTTCCCCAGGCATTGTGCAGGTAGAGGGGTGCCTGAGCCATTGCGCCCTGCTCTCCTGGTTCAGGACCCTGATCTATGATGGTGTAGGGGCCAAGCCTGGGCTATCCTGAAACTTCTGCTACCACCTAGTGGGCTATCTGTGGCAGCACTACATGTCCCTGCCCCCTGCCACCAAGGAGGGCATCACCATCAGCATCAACACCTTCCTTGGCATGTGAGAGGCCTATGTCTGCTCAGCTGCTCAGTAGAGTCCTGAACTGTGTTCTGCCTGTCTGTGTGCTGGGGTGGAGGGGTGGAACCCAGGGACAGGGGAGTGTTGGTGGGCCAGGCAGGGAACAGGGGCAAGGGGCAGGGCCAGGGCCAGGGGTGAGGACTGGGAGGTCTCTCTCCCAGTGCAGGACTTACCATGTGTCTGGGGCTAGAGCAACTGGCTGTGCCCACAAGGTCTTGATCTTTATGTGGCAGTGCTGTGCCATCCAGGAGTGCCCTCAATAATGCATCCTGCCCAACAGGGCCTCATAAATATGGGTGTTTGAGCATCTACCCCATGAGAACTGCCTCTGAACTGCCACATCCTCCCAGAAGGCCCAGAGGTTGCCAACCTACTCCTGGCTCCAGTAGGGTGCCTGGCTGGAGGGTTTGGATGGTGGACATGGTCAGGACTGGTCCTTGATGGGGAAGATGGGGAGGACATGGTGTGCATCCTGCACTGGCTCTCTGGGCCCCTGTGAAGCTGTCTCTTTGTGGTTAGCCCCACACAGTCCCATCCCTAATTGGGTGGGACAGTCCCAAAATGGGAACATCAAGTCCTGGGCTGCATGACTGTGGGACAGCATTTGTCCCAGATTCCAAGTATCATGCACGGATCTGGGTTTTCTGTTCACCATGGGAAAATGTGGGAAATGGAGGGTTTCCCCTTACAAGCTGGCAGAGTTCCAGCCTGCAAGGGGCTGCAGGGAATGGGATGCAGGGGATGCCACGTGCAGTTAACCTAGCCACGTGCAGCGCCCTGCTACTGTATGCACTCTTGGGGAGGGGGGCATGGGGGTATGTGACTCCCAGATTTGTGTTCAGGGTAGAGGCAGATGCAGGCTGCTTGCTGAGGGTTTGGGGCTCCTGTGGGTTTGAGGACCTGCTGCCCTCCCCCTGGGAACACCATGTTGCCACAGTGAGGCATCCCCTGCCCATCTGGCAGCTGCAGAGGTGGCAGCACAGAGTTGTGCCCCTCACTGCTGCCAGGTGGGCAGGGGGCATCTCACCATGGGGGTGCAGCTGTCATGGGGAGGCCCTGGGGGACTGGAGGGGATAATCCTTGGGGCCATATCTGCCATGTTTGACAACCTCCCCCCCCTTGGCCCATACAACAGAAACAGCTCTGAGAAAGCTCCACCAGTGTTTAGGCACAGTGGCCTCCTACACAAGGCACTTTTGCCATTACACAATTGGCACAGACTGGAAAGATGCCACCCAATTATACCAAATCTGATCCGGCCTCTGAGAACAAATTGTTATGCCAAGGCATGGGTGGTGAGTTGTGAGGGTCACTCAGGGTCATGAGAAGCAGCTGTGATCTGAGAGGGGTGTGAAAAGTCTGAGTGCAGGGAAGCCAGAAACTCTAACTGGGGAAGCAAGTCAGAGATACAGAGCATCAGGCAGGGCACAGGGTTAGGAGACTAGCCCAATCAGCTATCTGGGAGATAAAACCAGAGCTGGGTCAGGGAGCCAAAGGGTCAAGCCAAACTCAGGGTCCATGGGTAAGCCAGGTCACATATCCAGAAAATCTGGCAGAGAGCTAGTATAGGCAACAATCCAAGGATACAACAACCTAGATACCAAGTTAAATCTTATTGCCTGGACACTTCCTCTTCCAGGTCAGAGGTTTATATTGGAAGAGGTAAAGGGTCAGCTGACCTTGGCTGGCCACTCCAGTGGCAGGGAGTGGATGTGTGGCTAGGCCCAGATGTAGGGTTCTGGCTACTTGTGTCTGCCCCAGTGACCTACTACAGAAGTGGCAGATGGGGATAAGTAGCTATACCAGGCAGCCTGAAACCCAGGTTCAAAGCAGGAACCTGCTAGAAATCAAAGATGAGTTAGCCCATGTCTTACCCTAATCCTGGGGATACCCTAGCTGGTCCTGCACAATAGGAAGTCACAGGAGGTCATTTTGATTTCAGAGTACTGCAAACCCTGTAACTACAGCATGTCAAAGCAGCCTCCCCACGTCTACAGGCATTGGCAATACATACGGGGTGCGTTCGGGTGCACATGCACCCACTGAGCTTGGCAGTGCACCCCATGCAAAAAGCGCTGCCAATGCTGCTGGCAGCACCTGTGAGTGGTCACTGCTCGCCACCTCCCCCCCTTTGCCGACACCACTGGTGGCATTTGAGGGTGGTCCCCAATCACCACTGGCCACTGCCAACACTGCCAGCGGCATCTGTGGGTGGTTGCCAGTTGCTGGTCAGCACTTGCCACCTCCCACCCCACTGCTGACAGCACCGCAGCCACCCGTGGGAGCTCACTGCTCACCGCTGCCATGCCCCCACTGCTGCCAATGCTGTCACTGCCTGTGGGAGCTTGCCGTGCCCCCCCAGCATCTGGGGGCAGGTGGCATTCATGTCTACAGGCACCCCACAGTTCCTACATGAGTTTTTGGAGGATTTACTGAGAACTTGAAGAAGACGATACCCTTCTTTCTTTTCAATTTTGAAGCAGCTGCAGCCCCCTCATAGTGGTGGTGATAGTAGAAATGTTTATGGACCTCATAGTGGCAGAGGATGTGAGAATGTGGCTGGAGTACTACTGTGAAAGTGTTGGTTACATAGAGAAGGTGCAAGATGGGCCACTGATCTCCCCCTAGCCTCCCATGAAACAGCCTTCAGGTCTCACAGGGGGTGATTTTTTTTTTTACCAAGGACAACCTACATTTGTCATAAGTGTGGGGATTATGAGCATCTAGCTGCAGCTTGGGCACCTCTTCAAGGGTGGGTATGTAATCTGTGTGGAGAAAGGGGCCACATGTTTTGATCTTGCTCCAAATACTTTGCAAATATTTTGAGAAGGAGGAGGAGAATAGCTGATGCAGAGGATGCACAGGAGGGGAATGAAGAGGAGGTCAGGGAGACAGTCAAACAAAAAGAACAATGGGAAAAATGGAAGAAAAGAAGCAGGGGAGAAAAGAAGGAAGAGGATTTTTAGGAGCTTCTCTAGTTGGGGAGGTGTTGTAGGAGGAGGAGGAGGAAGGGGAAAAAGGGGAAACTAGTACCCCCAAAAGCAGGGATGGAGATGGTGTGGACTTGGAAGAAGAGAGAGAGGAGGGGATGGAGTGGCTTACTGAAAGTCCAAAAAGGCAAATGGAGGATTGGCAAACATTGGAAGTGTGGAGAAAGAGGGGAAAACCAGAAAAAAGCAGAGAATCAGAGATGGGGCAAGAGGAGGAGGGACCTTCCTCTGTAGAGATCCCATAACAGAAAAGTTCAGACCAGGGCTTCTAAATGGTGACAAGATAGAGTATTTGGGTGAGGAAAAAGGAAAAAAAGGGAAAATGATGAAAACCCCCTTTGAAACTGTAGCTAATGGTCACCTTTCATTGCATTTGTTAATGTGAGAAACATTTTGAGTGTAAGTGGGCATGAGTGAAGACTTTTCTGGCTCAAGTATAAACAGATATCATATGCCTGCAGGAGTGTAATATACTGATGGGAAAGGATTATGATCAGTTTGAGGATAGGTGGACCTAGGGTCCTTCATAAGTTCTGGCCCAGGGAGCAGGAAGGCTGGTCAGCTGACCATGTGGGCATGGCTGACTCAGATACAAACTCTCCCCAGGCCAGAGGAAGAGGTCTGGCCACAGCAGTGAAGGGAGCCAGAACCCTGCAAGGAGGTAAAGGCAGAAAACCCTCCAGCTAGGAGAGCTGCTGTCTGAGGGGATGGACCTCTGCCAGCCAAGAATGAAAGAGTGAGTGCTTGTTAAGTGCCAAGGATTTCCTTTTGTTTTCTCTTTGTTTTTGCGCCTGGGAGAGGGTACAAAGAATTGAGGGTGGTTTTATGTTCACCTTGGAGAAGCCCCAAGGGAGGCTGAGTATACCCAAGCAGACCAAGAACTGTTCATGTTGGCACCAGAAGGACCTAGGGGAGTGGAGTACCCTGAGGACCACAGACTGTTTATGAAAGCCAGTATGGCCTGCTCTTTGTTCTTTTTCTATTTTTTTATGCTCATGATAATAATGCCTGGTGGACTGAAGCAGCTGTGAGGGGAGGCAAGAAGGCAAGGAACAGATTGTCCAGTGCATTGTGGTTTTATTTTTTTTGGACTTACTTTAATGATTTTGGAGTGAGAGACCTTGGAGGGGGCCAGAGTCCAAAAGGAAAAATAGGACAGGCTGGAGCCTGGCAAGACTGGGCCTCCACCCACTGATGGAAAGGGGAACAGGAGAAAGAGAGGGGGAACAGAACCACACTGTCCAAACAGACTTGGGGCTGGGAACAGGATAGGGAGACAAGTTGCTTAAGGCCCTCTTTCTTTAAAAAAGCTCTCAAGCTTCTCTCATTTCCTTGCCATTACTGCTCTACATAGGGATGGTTTTTGTGCCTCATTGGAGGTTGGTATGCAAGATTCAGATGGATATGTGTACCTTCTTTTGGCAGTCCCAGC
>NW_005841972.1:526076-532725 GCF_000455745.1 Alligator sinensis
GGTGTAGGGAATAGGGTTTTCCAGGTGTATTTTTGTTTATATTTGCAAAACATATGAGCTTTTGTTGTACTTTGGTGGTGGGAAATAAAATTCATAGCAACCTCTTTTATGAAATGCCACAGGGGGTTTTGAGGATAAGATGGGGGAGCGGGGAATGGCTCATGCCCAAGCATGGGCCAACCTTGGGCCTTACCCAACTGCTGAAGCTTCCTTAGCTTGATGAAGGGTTTTTGAACCCGAAAGCTTGCTTAATAACTATTCTCCAACCATTGGGGTTGGTCTAATAAAAGATAACAAATTCACCCAAGGAACCTTGTCTGGCTATGCTCTCTTGGAGGCATTCAAGAATAAATATAATTTGCAGCAAACAGGACCAGAAATCTTAAGAGAGCACTGGAAGATTAATACATTTGTCTTTTCAAAAGATTATCGCACACCAGTAAGACACCTAAATGAGAAGAGATTGTGAATAGGGGTGCACTGATAGAGATTTTTGGGGCCGATACCGATAGCCGATTTTTAAGGAGACATATCAGCCAATACTGATCTGATTTCCGATACAGCTGCCTCCAGCTAGTAAGTCTGTTGTGGTGGAAGAGGAGTGGGGATGGAAGGTGCATGGTGGGTGCGCAGATCAAGGCCCCTGTGCTGAGGAAGGGAGTGGGGCTGGGGCAGGTGCTTCCCAGCTGGGGTGGGGCAGGGCGTGGGAAGGAGCTGTGGCTCGCCCAGGAGGTACGTGGTGGGGGGGTGGCTCTTGCTGTGGTGGGAGAAACCTCCCTAAGGTTCATTGTCCAGCTGTAATTTGATAGACAGACAACACGGGTAAAGACAGACAGCTGTTTATTTGTCGAGCAAAGACCATAATGCAAGCAAAAGGCAAAATGCCCCCCCCTAAAGGGTGAGGCGATCTTTTATACTTATTATAATAAGGCAAGACTTACAGGGTTAACAGTAAGTCACCCTGTGACTTACAGGGTTAACTTACAGGGTTAACAAAAAGCAATACTTGGGCGGTGCTTTACAAATCTTTGTAACAGCATATTTTTATTAAGCTGAACTAGCACTTTTTTAAAAGCTAGGAGTTAAGGAAAAGTAACATTATAATATGTTAGCAAAACCTTACACAGTAGTAGATACTTCTCAAGGACACAACCACTGCACCCAGAACAATGGCTTCCCTGTCTTATCTTACTTCTTGCTGTAGCTGATTTTTCAGCACACAGACACAGATCCACTTTTTAACTCAGAAAATGCTTAATACAGTTAAAATGATTACTTGACACAAGCAAAGGCTTAGCTATCATTCTGCCTTGTGGTCAGCCGCATTGCTAGGCCACAGGGCATGCCTTGTATTCATCTGTAAAGCTAATACTTCTTAATAATCCAAATTATTGTTAACCTAACAGTATGCTATCAGAAAACTGTTCTATTTCAGGGTAATAACAAACATGCTCACCACATTGCTGCTGTGTGCATCCCGGGAGGGCGGGGGGTGGTGTGCCCACCAGATCTGCATGGGGCAGAGACAGGGTGGGCTGCAGCTGCAGGCTGGGGCTGGGACTGGGGTCAGGGTGGTGCCAGGCAGGCGGTGGCGATGGGCCTGGGAGAGAGCTACGGGGTGGGGGGGGCTGCAGCCACCCCAAAAATCACCACATCCACCCCATAGCCCCCCTCCCAGCACTGTTGCTACCTACCCCACACAGATTCAGGGTCACCCCCACCATGCACTCCCAGACAAGCGGCAGGAGCAGCAGCAGGAGCTGCCTCCCTCACCTTCTCCCCGCACCTTCCAGATGAGCCTACATGCTGTTCTCTGCAGCAAGAGAGAAAAGGTTTTCTCCCTCTTCTTTATGCCAACTCTTCAGATATTTGAAAGCTTCTATCATGTCCCCTCTTAATCAGTTGTGAAGCCCCAAACTGCACACTCTAGATGAGGCCTAACCAGTGCCAAGTATATACACTCCAAGATCCTTCTTCGTTGTGCTGCCATCTGGCCAGTTGTCACCCATTTTGTATGTGTGTTTTTTATTATTCTTCCCAATGTGTAGGGCCTTACATTTGTCAGCTTTGAACTTCATCCTCTTAGTTTCAGCCCAGCTTTCCAACCAGTCAAGATCTTTCTGACTTGTACTCCTGCTTGCAGTCTTGTACATGCTTGCAGTCTTTCCCAGTTTTGTGTTATCTGCAAATTTGCTCAAGAAGCAATTTAGTCCAGCACCCAAATTGTTAATAAATATATTGTGTGTACGTATGTGCATGTGTAACTGCCAAAGATCCAGTTAGTGTTTGTGACGGTATGTGTGTATAAATGCTAATGACCCAGTTAGCGTGTGTATGTATGTGTACATGTAAATGTGAAAGATCCAGTTAGTGCACGCGCGTGTGTGTATGTGTATAAATGCCAAAGATCCAGTTAGCATATATGCATAACTGGTCCTGGGCATGACATAAACTGCATTCAACTGGGGGCTTGTGGCAACATGGTGGGAATACAACATTGCAAACTCTAGAGTAAGGCCCCAAAGGATTCCTTTTTTCCTGCTTTCTAACACCAAGCTGAAAGGCTTGCCCCTCAAACAGTGCAGGGGTAGGGTGGAGGGAGGGAGCATGAACTGGCCTAGGACCTGGCCTGGGACCTGCCTGCAAACTGCTTACCCTGTTTGCAACCCCTGGTCACTGGCTCAGCTTTTCTCATTCTGTTCTTCAAGTTGTTGGTAGAAAATATTCTTGTCTTTGTCACTAGCTTGAAGAGTAGGGACACAGACACTAAACAACATGATGAAGCCATTCTGTGTGGGATGGGCTAGCTGGCAGTGACCTAGCCCAGGGGTTTTGAAAGGGCAAAAGATGATTGGAGGATTTGGGATTCCCTTTCCTTACCAATCTGGTAATGATTTGGCCCAGGGGTTTTGAAGGGGTAAAAGATGATTGGAGGACTTGGGATTCCCTTTCCTCACCAATCAGGCCCAGAGATTCACCCCTCATGTCCCCTGATTGGCCCCTTGGGTCACCTGGAGGGGGATAAAAGGGGCAGCACAGCTGACTCAAGAGGAGACCAGTGAGGAACTATGAGGAAGGAGCTTTGAAGAGCTGAGCCAGCAGGGTGGAAGCAGTTGCCCCAGAAGAGCCTGAAGGAGCAGGACCTGCAGGCAGCAGTGGAACCCTCAGCAGCACGGTATGTGGCTAGCAAGAGAGGCATTCTGCTGGGCTCCAGGATCCCCTACAAGAGGCTGTGGCCAGCAGGAGGAGCTGAGCAGGGACCTGGGGGTTCCCAGCTTTGCTTCCAGCTCCTCCAATCAGAGGCCAGGCAGCTTGACATGAGACCAGGGCTCCAGGGAGGTCAAGACCCCTAGCAGCTAGAAGTAGTACCAGCACTGGTGACTGTGTGGCAGTGTTCTTGCCTACCATGTGGGAGGTCTGAGTTCAAGTCCCAGTTTTGGTGACTTGGGGTGAGTAAACTAATAAGGAGAAATTCCTCCTGCAGTAGACAGGAGCCATTGTGTTTCCCCCCTTTCTCCCCCTCCAGTGACCCAGGCCCTATATTTCTTTGTCCTTTGACATTTTTTTTTGCCAGTATTGTTTACTCTGTTGTTTGTGTTTTGTGTTTTGTATTTTGTTAACCCTGTCTTTTGCCAATGATTGTAAGTGTCTAACCTTTGTTGAATCCTGCCCCTTGGGGCATTGTGGTGTCCACTATACCCCCCCGGATTATGCCTGTTATGTTCCCTCATTAAAAGGTATATGGTCAAGTCCCCAGTGGTGGTCTGGCTCTGCTCTATAGGGGGAGGAGAATCCCTACACCTCCCACAGCGCTTGTGCACCTGCTCTGATTCCTTCAATTGGAGAGGAGGTACCTTTTGGAGTACCGCCCGGGTTACATGTGTATGCACTCTGAGTGTCATGAGTTGAATAGATACTGCAATAGGGTTTTTTTCCAGAAAGATAGTAAGCTGTTTCTAATAGCAAAGCCTACTCCCTGATCTCTCCTTTCTCCTGCTGGCTTCCCCCTGTTGGGGAGGGGTGGTGGCGAGAACCAAGCAGTGATTGGCAACTGCCTGCAGATGCTGCCAGCAGTGGCAGCAAATCTCAGGGAGGGCATGGCTAAACTCAGTGGGTGCACGTGCACCTGCATGCACCCCCTTTGCCAATAGTTACCAATGTGTTTGGTATTGACAGGGCCTGAAATGCCGATGTTTCCTCATGCACCAGGAGCTCCTCTCAGTCCCAGTGCTGGAAATGCAGCTTCAGTAATGTGGCATTTTTGACAGCCAAGGGACCCAGGGCTGAGCAATGGGAAAGCTGCTTCTTAGTCCAGAGGGAGACACCCCCTGCCCTGACTTTCCTCTTGGGCTTAGAAAAAAGCATGATCTATGAATCAAGGCTTTAGCCTGTACCTGGGAGATTCAAGTTCTATGCCTTGCTCTGCCACTGCTATCCCATGTGACCCTGAGCAAGTCAGTTAGTGTCTTCTGTGAGACCTGTGGAGGGACTTCATACAACACGTGTCCTACAGATCACTTGTAATCTACAATTCTAATACCTTTTAAAAAAGCATTGTGATCATAGGACAAATATGAAATGAGTGAACCTTGAACTTTGAAAAAGTTTACTCAGGCAGCTTCAGGGGAATCTCCAGGTTGGAGACATTTACCTCCAGCCTGGGCCAGAACTTTTTAACGGGGGCTTGTGTCAGGTGATCTCCCACTAGGAAAGACCTTCAGACTCAGTCTGGTTTGCAAAGAGCAGCACTGAGCTGCACTTCTCATAAATAGTAGCTTGGCAAGTGCCAGAGACCTACAGAAGGAAATGCATAAATCAGGACAAAGCAGTGGTGATGCCCCCCATGAGAGTGCTGCCCGAGGGGTGGGGGCACCAGGAAAAGTGCTGCTGGCCCTTCTGGGTGCACCCCTGGCCCTTCCAGGCATGCTGCTGGCACTTCTGGGTTGGCATGTGTGACCTGGGGGGGGTGGGGAACCACTTCCCTGGTCAGTGCAATCAGCTGTGGGGGGACACCCCCCCCCCCATTGCTGACTGGCCACTGGGAGGCAAGTGCACCCCCTTGACTCAGGAGGCACCAGTTGCCCATGGAACAAGGGACCCAGCTCCCTAGAGGAGAACTGTAACAGATTCCTTTGGGCACTGGGTGTTTAGTAGGGCTGTGCGAAGCTTCAGTCCATGATTTGATTTGGAGAAGATTTGGCCCAATTTGGAGGCAGAACCTCTAAATTGAAATTGAATCAGGAGAAGCTTAAAACTTTCTGAATTGATTTGAAGCCTCTAAATCAATTTAGAAGAGATTTGGAAAAGATTCAGAGATTTGGAGGTGGTCTTTCAGGGAAACGGAAACTGAGAAGAGGGAGGAGGAGCAGGGGTGGGAAGGACTGACATCTCTAGCTGGCCAGTGACTGATCTCTCCCCAAGTCCCCTTCTAATTACAATGTCTAGAGGAGGGACATAGAAACAGCATATAAGCCTCAGTCTACAGGCTTTCTGTGCCTTTTGTGAGCTGTTTCTGCCTGGGTGAGCAACAGTGTCTGAAAGGTACTGGACTGGCTTGGCTTTCTTGTCAGTCACCTGCTACTTTTTGTTCTTAGAAAGGATTGGATAGGATATAGCTTATATTAGCTTACTAAGTAGAATCCCTCTACTTTACTTATCCCTATCCAATTCATTTCTTTCAATTTATATTTGTTCTTGTTTTTTTTTCCCAAAACTTTTTAAAAAGAAAGCTGTGTTTTCCCTGGCAGTGTGATCCATCACTGTGCAAGGAAGCACACATTACACACACTCACACACATACATCATAGAAGAAAAAGAAGTAAGACATTCATAGAAGAGGAAAAAGAGATTATATATAGTTATTTATAGTCAGTTACATACAGACTAAAAACAACACAAAAGAAGTCAGATTAATACAACACAGAAGTCAGACAGTCATAGAAAAAGAAGAGAATAGATTTTTGGGTACACTACAGAACAACACAGAACAGTATTTCATAGATTTCATAGACATCAGGGCTGGAAGGGACCTCGGAAGATCATCGAGTCCAGCCCCCCGCCCAAAGGGCAGGAAGTCAGCTGGGGTCATAGGATCCCAGCAAGATAAGCATCCAGTTTCATCTTGAAGGTGTTCAATGAAGGCGCTTGAACCACCTCCGGTGGCAGGCTGTTCCAGACCTTGGGGGCTCGGACAGTAAAGAAGTTCTTCCTTATGTCCAGCCTGAAACGATCTTGAAGTAGTTTGTGACCATTCGACCTTGTCATCCCTTGGGGCGCTCTGGTGAACAAACGTTCCCCCAGATGCTGGTGGTCACCCCTGATAAACTTGTAGGTGGCCATCAGATCACCCCTGAGCCTGTGCTTTTTCAGGCTAAAGAGCCCCAGGGCTCTCAGCCTGTCATCGTAGGGTCTGCTTCCCTGACCTCTGATCATGCGCGTGGCTCTTCTCTGGACTCTCTCAAGCTTCTCCACATCCTTTTTGAATTGTGGAGCCCAAAACTGGACACAGTACTCCAGCTGCGGCCTCACTAAGGCCGAGTACAGGGGGAGAATGACGTCCCGGGATTTGCTTGAGAGACGTCCCGGGATTTGCTTGAGACGTCCCGGGATTTGCTTGAGATCATCGAGTCTGACCCCCTGCATAGGCAGG